>NC_141064.1:11935867-12535867 GCF_041138505.1 Cibotium barometz
AACAAGTGACCTTGTAAGACATTCAACCAAGCTAAGCATGCTCTCCTGAGCTTGTTTTTTACATTTTGCATATATCATGTGATCATTTTTATCCATTTGGGGTGGTTGCGTGAGTTCTAGTTTCTTGATTGGTTTATGTGGTGCACTGAGCGAAGAGTAAGAACTTTTTTCATCCTCACTTAGTGATGTACTAGAACATGTTTTATTCTTTGAATTTCTTTGGTTTGTCAAATTTTCATTATGTTTACCCATGCAACGAGATCGAATTTTCTTTTGGGTTTTTGTATCCTGTATCGCACATATGGGTGTTGAGGTTTGTGTGGTAGTCTTTGAGGTGGATGCTTCTGCATCATGTATAGCTTTTGGCTCTTTTGTGTTTATGTCCTCTTTTGGATTTATGTCCTCTATAGGCTTCTTTTCCCTATCTTTTAACTCGACCTTGGTTTCCATAGTCTATTGTCTTTTGTTTTTCTTGAATTTAGAAGGTTTTGTTTTCTCTTTTAGGTTCTATTTTAAAGCATGTTCTTCTACCCATATTGAGGTATTGTCTTTTGCTTTCCTTTTGACTGTTTCTCGTGCCTTGACTTGTAAACATGTAAGCACATTCAATGGCATTGTGGACAATTGCCCATTTTGTACACTTAAGATGTTAAGAGTTGTATCAATGGCACTGTGGACAATTGCCCATTTTGTACACTTAAGATGTTAAGAGTTGTATGTGAGGCACATTTAATGGCACTGTGGACAATTGCCCATTTTGTACACTTAGATGTTAAGAGTTGTATTTTGTGAGACAAGTTGCATTGAAGCAACTCGTCTTGGGAAATCTTGGAACATGTGATCTATGCCACATCGTTCACACATTGGTCGCAATGTGTCACTGACTATGGGCATGGAAGTATTCCAAATTATGCACTTTGCCACCTTGTGAGGTCCACGACAATAGAAACACTGAAGTGTCTAATTAACTGCTCCCTGAGCAATTTCTACCCTTTGGACTATTTTTGTTTGGTGCATAGGAGGTTTTGAGTCCATTGTGGATGAAGCAGAACACTTTTTAGAATCATGGTCAAAGGTTTTACAATATATGTAGTAAAAAAAATAGGTGCCTTCTATGTACAATGAGGATTGGGATGGTCGTAGAGTGATTGCATTCAACACAAGGCATTTCGCTCGTCATTTTTATAGGCATTAAGGATATCTGGTTTTGAAGGTTTTCATCCTCTCTTAGAGATGTTGGCCCCGTAAGGTTTTAAGCAAGGCTGCATACAATTCGGGGAATGTCAATTCCAAGATTGATCTTTCTTTTGCCATTGCTTCACTTGGTTTAGATGAGGAACATCTCGTAGCATGATCATCTTCTAGCATATTGTGATCTAAACGTATTGCTTCTTAGCAACATTGATCGAATGTTTCGGGATTGGATACAATGATCAAGTTGTGTAAGTTGTTATTCTTTAAGCCCATCATGAAACATCTTCTCAATTGAACATTGTTTAATTTTTCCCATGACTCACAACATGAGTCCAAGAGTTTTATCCGAAGGATAAAATCTCTAATGGATTTGTTGGGCTGCCGCTCAACTGAATAGAGTTCTGTAGTTGCACTCCACCGATCACCTTGTCTGGAAAAGCTATGTATAAAGGCTGATTTCAAAGTTTGGAAGTTGGTCTTAATTGCCGGCATTAATGCGATGAACCATTGACTAGCTTTTCCTTCTAAGCATAAGTTCAACTCATGTACCTTAGTGGGACAGTTGGGATTTCCAAAGGCTTCACATCTATGTTCAAACATTTGAATGAATTGAACATGGTCTGTTGTTTTGTCATATTTGCCCATAATTTTAGAAATTTGTACGGGCATATTTTTATATGTCATTGAGGCCGTATGTGAGTGCTCTTGTTGGAAGAGACTCAATGAGTCCTTGGGACACTCCCCTTCCTAGACTAGTTAGTATGTCCAAGGTGTGGGCATCCAGGAAAGAGTTGGTACTTATAGGATTTGTGGGAATGTTAGGCAAAAGGACCAAAGCCTGGTGGGATCGAAGTCATAGGGGGTGTAAAACCTGATGACACGCTTGTTATAGGCATGGCCAATGGCATTGGGAGGTGAATTTGTGGCATGGATATCACTGGCTTAAAGATGTCAACCATTGGGTTTAGTCCTTGTGTGATCCTCGATACTTCGATTATGGCCATGTTTGAGTGCCTAAATGCTCCTTAAAATGAGCAATTACATTTTTTTTTGCTTTTTATACTTTCCCACAGCCCGTTATAGTCTCAAGAGGCTTGGCGTAGTCTTTGTTGGATCAAACGGGTGTCCGTTTGTCCTAATAGGCTTAGGCAGTGCTATACGCACATGAATCTCTGAGATATTTTTCTAGAACTAGGAACTTCCCAGATGGAAGAGGAGGTCCTAAAACCTATTTTCCATCTCTGTCTCAAAATAATAAAAAAAATTGAGAATTTTTTCCCTGTTTCGCAGCACAATTTGGAGGGTAATCCAAAAGGAATTTTGAAAAACTCTGTATAAGGAAGTTGTAATATTTTTGGAGTACTACAACTTTGTTTCCCTGAGTTGTCCGAGAGTTTGTCGTTCAGATGCTCAAAAAGAAGCCCGAATATGGCTCGTTGTCGTGGGCTGTTTTTTGCCTCAATTTCTGGGTAGAATTTTTAGGGTTACTACTTGGAGGCCAAAATGATCAATTTGGACTTCGGACGACCATACCAAAGTCGAAGAGCTCGATGTCAGCTTCTCGATGAGCCATAGAGTGCCTTCATCAGATATACGGTTTAGGAGATACGTGCATCCAAACAGGGGTGGTTTCCAGAGTCGTGAAACACTTCTTTTCGCTTGAACCAGACTTTTTTTTTCTTTTCGCATGAACTGGTTTTTCACAGTGTGCAACACTTTCACGCGTGAATCGGACTTTACCATGGATATTAAATTTATTTATTTTTTTACGTTGTGAACTGCTGTTCCATGCCATCGTACGCGTGAACCGGACTTCACATGGAAATTAAATTTTGATTTTTTTTCACGTCGGATTTCCGTTCACGTCATTTTTTTGTTCACGTGATTTTTTCGTTCACGTCATTTTCTTGTTTACGTGATTTTTTTGTTCATGTCGTTTTTCCATTCACGTGATTTTTTCTCCTGTTCACGTGAGATTTCCGTTCACGTCGTTTTTCTGTTCACGTCATTTTTTTTTGGTGTGAATTAGTGTCACACCGTGAAACGGTTTTCACGCGTGAACTCTACGGACTTCACGTGGAAATTATTATTATTATTATTGGAATCTAGTGGGAAATGCAAATTTCCCTTTTAGGGGGGAGGATATTTTTTGAAGTTAAAATGAAAGGGATATGGGCATTTTCCCAAAAAAGGTAAGTGGAATTGACACCCCTTACATCCTTCATAAATGACCCCCAAAATGGACAAATTGACAACTCATGAAGAGCATCTTCTCATTGAATGTTCATTAGCCTTAATGAGTTATGTAAAAAAGTGATTAAGTATTAATCCAAGATTAATCTTTTCACTAATCTTTTCCTCTTAATTAACCATTAATTCCTAATAATTCATGCAATTGAGCACACCATTGGATAGAGCAAGGAAAAACTAATCTTTGTGCATCAACAATTGTACTGTAAATTAATCTAAATTAGGAGATTAATTGGACTGTTAATTATAGTCTTCTCTTTAAGACAAAATTAAGCAAAGAGAGTCAAATTTCTCCAATTGATCAAAACATTGATGTGATTAGTTGTTTTGATGCATCTATATGCTCTCAAAATACTCAAAAATCCCAATTTTGACTACTCATATGATCAATTTAGACCCCAATGAATATATTTTTTATTTTTTTAGTCTCTTGAACAAGATTAATCACCCTTAATGACAAAAACCAGTCCATTAAGAAAAATTAGTCAAATTCAAAGATTTTTTGATGGTTTTAAGATTTTTTTGAAATATTAAGCTACTCCTAATGCTTGTTAACACTCTAATCCAAATAATTTTAACAAAAAACACACAATTAAACTAAAATTAATGATCTTAGATCTATGTTTAAACTAAAGAGAGCTAAAATTCACTAAGAAATGCATTCTCTTACATTGTTTGATGCAATGGATGTAAACTAAACTAATCCTAATACAGACTATGTGCAAGCCCTACTAGAACATGAAAAACCACAAAAACAACAAATTAATCTAAAAATTCAAAAAAAAGCATTCTTTTCAAAAACAAAAATAAGGGCTATTCTACACCAAATCTCACACAAATCCACATCTTTTTCATAGAAAACCACTAATCAAGATAATGGGCAATGAGTTATGCGTAGATTAGAGACAAAACGATGGAAAAAGCCAAGGGATAGCTCCCCAGTAGCCAAAAATGTTATGTCTCACTCTAACCCTCCTTGAAACACATCGAAAAAGAGATTTCCTGGTGAACCGCAACAACTGTCGTGAGGATCTTTCCAATGGCCGAGCTTGTAACCCTTGAGGTCTCCAAGCTCTACAACTCCTTGTTTGAGAAACAATTCCATCGCGTTTCCCACGAGCGTTGTCACACTGTTGCATTGCACTATGGGTCCTCGTCCCTCCTCTCACCTCACTACCAGCATGCTTTAGGGAGAGAGATTAGCAAGAGCAAGACTCAATTTCACAATGGGAGAGTATGTTGTATTATGAAAGAAATTCACTTATATACATGGCCAATAAGTGTTCACACTCACTTAAACTATGGCTGGCCAGGCACTTTAGGTTCATAAGAGGCCTAATGCTATTATAATGACTACTCTCATAATATATCCATGAAGCATAAACATCACTTAGGAATTCATCCTAGCTTACTACCACACGCTCTTGAAGCGGGAATCACCATAAATACTCCGTCGTCCTCACACCATTACGAGCGCCCATCCAAGTTGTAGCTTTGGACACTGTTGCTTCATATCTTGAATGTATGACCCTTTGGTGTATCTAGCATGATTCCTTGAATTAAGATATTGGTGGTAGATATTGTTGATCCTAGAATTGGATTAACAACCACAACCTCCTCCTAATCCTAACAATGAAACTTTAATAGTGAACATACACTATCCAATAATGGTGCTATTGCTCCACCATGAATAGGTTTTGCAAATGCAAGAGCTCCTCCAGCTCTAGCTCCAACAGGTCCTCCATGGCCACCTCACAGAAAGTGAAGAAGGGGACCAAGCATTGTTGCCCTTCAAAAGAGATAAGGAAGTATCAAAAGGCAATGGAATTCCTTATACCAAAGGCCCCTTTTGCAAGGCTAGTCAGGAAAGTGATGCAAGATCTTTAAAAGATATCTACAAGGAGGTACTATGCAAAACTGTGGTGGTCAGCCCAAGAATTGATGGCAATTAAAATAGGAATTGAACATTATCTGGTTTGTTTATTTCATGATGGCCAATTGGTAGCTATCTATGCCAAGCATATCACCATCAAGGATAAGGTTTTACGGCTAGTTCATAGTATCCGCAAACAAAAGTGATGCCTTCAATCTCAACCCTGACATGATGTGAGGACCTATAGGTGCTAGGAGATATTTTAGTGTAAGGAACATTATGCACACTAAATTAAGCTTTATTGGTATTTAGTTTTTCCCTCATACCTTGTACTTAGATTTCAACTACGTACTTTATTCTATGAAATTTGTACTTGGTACTTTAATTATGGCAATTTTAACTTGTCTTATGGACATGATTTTTATGTGATAGTAATTATTTTTGTATTGATCCTATGAAGAAATTTGGATAACACTTAAGTGCAATTACGCTGTGTATAGTACAAACAACATTTCAATGAAAATATCGATATTATTATCACATTTCATCATGATATTGGTTTTTTCCCAAAATTTAAACACAAGAAATTTTGGATATTATCAAAACATGGTCAACACACATGACCACGATATTATATTTATGCAAAAATGATACTTTCACAGCTAAACAATTGGGAATAGGCATCAAAATATGCTGACAGACCAACTTTGATAAAATGTTATGAAATTTGATGTGTGCATAGATCTTGGCCTGAGGGACACCCAATTTTTTTTTGGGATTGATATGAGGCTTGTAAGGCCCCCAGCCAAAGGTTGGCATGTGGAGACAAAAATTTAGGACTGATTTGAGGCCTATGAGGCCCCCAGCCGAAGCTGGCATGTGGAGGCCATACGCCAGCCTTTGGCTGGGGGCCTCGTAGGCCTTAGATTAGTTCCAAAATTTTTTGGGGTGTCTCTTAGGCCCAAATCTATGCACACATACAATTTCATTCAATTCAAAAAACTTTAAAATTTCAATAAATTTAAAAATTTGATAAAATCACTTTTGATTTTTGGAAATGGAAGTCGAAACCTCCTCTCACCAAGCCTAGCCTAATCCTCTATACCTCACCCAATCCCCACACCAGTTGGAGGAGGAGGTGCACCTCAACCCCAACCCTAGCCATATCTCCAGCCCTAGCCATCCCTAACTAGCCAATAGCCCTAGCCTCAACCTCAATCCCATCCCCGATTACAGCCACCAAGACATCGCAAAATGGACATGGAAGCTAGTTATTGTGGCATTAAGCGAAATTAGGCACTATCAAAAGACACTACACAGCTTAATTCCTAAGGCAACATTCGCGAGAGTCATACAAGAAATTCATGATAACTTAAGGTTAAGGAGAAACCATAGATTTTGGGCTTAGCAAGAAGATTGCTAGAGCTAGCATATCAATGGATGCTTTGTAGGTGTGGCTGCAGAAGGCTTACCTAGTTGATATTTTTGGTGAAACCTTGATGGCAGCTATACATAGAAAAAAGGGTCACCACATGCGGCTAGTTCATCACTTGTGTGGATGGAGGGACACTCCTCGAGACAATAGTTGTTTGTAAATATATGGTAGTCTTTTGTAATCGTATAACTATGTAACCATCAATATATAATTTGATGACTTTGATGAATATCAATACCTTTTCTTTTCTTCTTGTGTTGTGCTTTTGTTCATTTTTTGTCTTGTGGTAAGTTTATTTAAATTATTGTTTTTAATTGTGTGCAATTGATTTTACTATATCAAACCACAAAGTGTCTACCATATCAAGTTTAATTTTTAAACTCTTAGATATAGAATCAAACAGTTAAAACTTGATAAAATAAATCGAGAAAATGATGCAAATATAAAAAAGAAACTTGATTTTTATTACTATAGAGAGTACAAGAAATCCATGATCGTAATTAGAAAAGAGAGGCTAATTTCTCTACCTCTTGCTACTTGGCTCACCAGAAGATGAAGGAGGGGCTTTGATAGTTGGGAGAAAAAATGCCTCCCCCACAAGCTCCCTTTAGATTGCTAAGGGATCATGTATCCCTAAAATGTGGCCAACTGCCACAAGGGCGTGTAGTGCACCCCCCGCTACTTTGAGTACAAAAAAATTAACTTGGAGCGTCATAGGAGCACAACTTTCTCCAAGCTAGATGTTGTAGGGATAGTTTTGAAAGCAGTAACTTTAGTTAATGCTTTCATTTTCAAAACACTATTTGAGCTAGCTGGGGAGCATGTCTTGTGGGGAAGATAATAATATCATTTACCATCTGATCAATATATTCTTTCAAGGTTGAGTCTTGGACTCTCTTGCCTTTCAAATCTACCTACCTGCATCGATGAGAACTCATATAAAAGTGTTATTTTCATTGAATTTAATTTCTATGCTTGGAAAGATGCATAATAGAAATTTTTTTATTACAAAAGTGTTATTTTCATTGAATTTAATTTATATGCATGGAAAGATGCATAATAGAAATTGTTTTATTATAAAAGTGTTATTTTCATTGAATTTAATTTCTATGCATGGAAAGATGCATAATGGAAATTTTTTTATTATAAAAGTGTTATTTTCATTGAATTTAATTTATATGCATAAAAAGATGCATAAAGAAGTTCTTTTTATTTTAAAAGTGTTATTCCTATTAAATTGATTTTATGCATAAATAGATGCATAAAAGGATTTTTCTTTTATATAAAAGTGTTATTTCCATTGAAGTTGGATTGTATGCATAAATAGATGCATAAAGAATTTTTATATCAAAATTAGATTTCTCTTTAATTCTATGTTTAATTTCCTTGAATATTTGATAAATGAATAAGTAAATACTCTGAGAGAGAAATTTCTATCGTTTCATATTCACTCGGATTGTAAAGAGAAAATTCAAAAAACCTATCGAAGTTGGAATTTTAGATAAATGATTAATTTATTCCTCATCAAAATTCATGATTAATTTAGAAATCAATTAAGTGAATATTCAATGAGTGAAATTCAGTAAATAGTAATTGAAATATCACCCCCCTTTTCGAGAAAGATAGTTCAGGAAAAACCATATCAGAATTGAACCCAGAATCAGACTATGACCAAGACCAAACTCTTTCGTCAGTTTCGAGGAAAGAAGATGTGACGAGTTATCGCGGAAGATTTGTATGATGGACCAATGATTATTGTAATCTGTTATAGGTTGCTGACCAGCTGGTCTCAACGGAGCATCCAGAGTGATACTGTTTTTTTTTTAAGAAATAAGGATTGGATGGAAATTTTGAGTTATGACATCTGTAATCAATAACTATTTGTCAAAGGATTATTTTATAAGTTGAAGTTTAAAGAGGAGTGTGTGCGTATCTGTATTCGAAAGCACTTAGTTAAGAAAGGCATTCAATTATGGGTGGGTGAGTAATTGTCTGGCTCTATAAATTCTAGTGGTTGGGCGACGGCTATAACCCATGGGCCGAATGGGGTTAGGCTGGAATCATTAGAGTTTTGATAATGAAATTGGATAATAGGAATATGCTTAGAACTCGAATAGTTAAATAATAACCTGAAGACTTCTCAAATGAATAGATCAACAATTGTGCCTGATTTCAGTTAGGAAAAAAGCGTTGATTTCTTCAAGTTAAGTCTGTAATAGTTTTCCTTCTATCTGGTTTAATCAGGTGAAGGTTAGTTTAGTCTCTTGACCCCGTTAGAAAATTCGTTAAGGAAATCAAAAGGGTGGAATCATCCCCATTTTCTGGGCAAGGGAAATTTTCCCAGTTTTGTTTCGGAATGACCACCAGATTAGTCTCATGTCCGGACATTTGAGGGTGAGGCCCCGAGTGGGAAACCTTGCCCCACGCAAGAGGAAGTTACTTCCGTTACTATCAATCGGGAATCCAGTGCACGAAGGGGACAGTGGGATGTCACATGGAAGGATACAAAGCTAAAAAACATCATGTGCTTCAGAATCAAAAAATAAAAAATAACTATATTACTTTAAAAAAATACCTTATACTCACTCTTTGGCTTATACCTTGGAATTTGGTTATCTAGATGTAAGAGGATTTGTTTATGCAAATAGACATGCTAAATAAGAACTTTTGTTCTCATAGTCACACCATCCAGTTGTCTTCTAAACTCTAATATTGTACCTTTCCAATGTTTAGATAAATCACTTGTGTCTCTTAGCTTTACTTTGAAAGAGCCTCAAGTGCTTGGTCGCATTAAGACCCAAGTGAATTTATTGTGTTATTCAAGAATCCATTTTCCCTCCTAATCTCTGTGATTAAAAACCTCCATAGCGTGTATATTACTTTTATTCTTCGTGCTTTGAGATATCTACAGTAAAGAAACAAATTTATAAAATAGATAAATATAAATAAAATGATACCTCAATGTAAGCCATTGGATTAACCATCATGTCAAAATTAATAACTTTTCACTCATAAACTAAACTAGCTGCACGAGATTGAACTTGATTATTACCTTTTTGCTAGAGTCCCAAGCGGTCTCCAAACCAACAAAACTCAGAGGTTCAAAACCTGCAAAGATCAATATATTACATTATCAAGATTACCAATACAATAGAAAATAAAAAACTTACCATTTAAAGATTAGCAAACTTTGAATAAAAAGAGAAAGAAAATTGCTTATTAGCTTTTCCTTTCCTAAACTTAAAAGTTGCAAACCAATACTAAATATTTTGAATTAGTCTCCATAGCACAAGAACAACATATGAGAGAGGATGCAAACTATAAATTTTTTCCCAAGAAAACAAGAGAAGAAGGACTAACTTTATGAATACCATGAGAAATTAGAATTATCTCATTGATCTTCTATTCAAAGGAGAAAAAATTTGACAGAACGTGAACATACTAAAGAGAAAACTATCTGTAAATTTTTCCCTAAAAGAACAAAGAAGAAAGACTTCCTTTAAGAATACAATGAGAAATCAACAATATCTCAAAGAGATTATGTCCAAATGAGCTAAAAGTTTACCATAAGATAGACATATTAGAGAGGATGCTTACAATAAATTTTTATGAGAAACAAATCAAGGAAGCGTGAAATATGATAAAATCGAATTCCACAAAGAAAAAAAGGAGGAAAAGTGAAAAGGGGGGAAAATCAAAGCATGAAAAGTGAAAGAGGGAAAGAAATTCGTGATTGAGGAGGAACATCACTACTCTGACACAATGTAATATTTTATTGTGAGGACCACAAGGCACATCTAACATTTCTTTAGTTTCTAAATATTTGGTCTCAATATTATATTCCACTAGTTTGATCTTATAAGATTTGGTGGGAAAAGATCCATGTTACATGGATCTAGAGTTCTAGCTCTCTCATTGGCTAGCCCATTCTTTTCTTAATATTTTCTTAGAGGGCCCTTTTGTGAGTCCATAGTTTTCCTAATGTCTTCTTGTTCTCTAATTCTCTTTATGTTTTTTACTAGAATCAAGACCCACATGTTAGCTTAAAGAGCATTTCTCATGACTTTGAGCAACATCTATCTCATTGTCTACAAGAGATAAAGAGGAAAGAGGAGGCACAACAAGTAGAGAATATTCCCAATTTGTTCCTAACAATGTTGATGAAGCTCCAATGAAGTGGTACGTGCATGAGGGAAGAGTCAAAGAAATGGACCATTTTGTTATAGCATAACCTTACACTTTTGCATCGCCATATGCTCCATACGATCTTAGAGGTCCTAACTCTATCAATGATAATGCTAAGTATGGAGTTTCTACGTACAAAATAGTAGTTGAGGCTTTTGCTAGAGTTATGGCGTGAGCCTTGGGTAGTAGTATTTTTCCGTGCTCATGACCAAATAATGACAGCACAAAAAGCCTTCTCTAATATGAATATGGTGTACCAGCTCATTGTTTGTGCATACACATTTCAAAAAATAGCCGCTTCTTAAAACCTTAAGCAAATGTGAATGACTTTTTGTAAATGCACTCACAAATCCTGCACATTTTTTATGACTTGTTGTTACACACATGTCATATATATAGATATATTGGCAAATGATACACACATGTCATATATATAGATAGATTGGCAAATATATATCTTATGTGTGAATGAAGCTTGCACAAATCTTTAAAAATGTCAGGCTTATGTGTTGATATAGTGTATTTTCTTCTAAAATCTTCATAATACACTTAAATTAGGGAGATTATTGGTGGAAATTTGGCAAGTTTTCCTTAATCAAGAGATCGCTCCCAAATTGTAACACAAGCAAGGGTGTCCACATCATTAAGGCACTCATAATGGGTAATAAATTGGCAACATCTTTTCTTTGGAACTTGTGATGCTCCTTTGCAGCAATCAACATCATAGCATTTGTTACATTGCCCATCAAGAAGACACCGTAGCCACCGAGATGATGGAGGAGAGAAGGATTCTTGTTCACAACACCATATTGGGGAATATGTGAATTTCCCATAAGTTTGGGACACGTGGTCAAAACTTTGAATTTGCCATAACTTGAACACCATTACTCCAAATTGTGCGCTTTACAGTTTAATAGATCCCTCTTTTCAAGCGCTTTCCAATGATAGGTCACATGATAGGGTTTTGAGAAACTTATAGACATGTTAATCGGGTCCCACCTTTTTAGTATTACAAAAATAGGACTTGGGAGATTCCCAAACTCACGAATATGGTGTTTCACCACCCAGCTGTAGAGAAGTTGTCAATAAGAATCCACACTACCAAGCCATAGAGGAGTTGTCAATAATAATCCACACTATCGGGCTTATGTAGTGGCATGTCAGCCCACACTTTCTCAGTTGCTCGTGATCCTCTGATGTAGGTGTCTCACCCATGAACCCTGAACACTCTCACCCATCACTATGTTCAGTCTAGCCCTACATAGCCGGTATAAGCTAAATGACATTACCTCCCCCTTAAGAAGAGTTTTCGTCCATGAAAACAAACTAAGAATAGTTTTTGGTAAGCATACTCAAGTGTTCCTCCCAAGTGGAAGCTTCATCGTCTTGGTCCTTCCACTTGACAAGTGCTTCTCGGTACATCATGTTCTGATCCCTAAATCCAAGAATCCTCTTGGATTCATGTAGAAGAGATGGTGGTTCAATAAGTTCCCCCAAAATGTTCCAATCCCTAAATCAAAGAATCCTCTTAGGTTCATGTAGAAGAGATAAGTTACACCAAAATGTGAGGAGTAACTACATTATCCTAATGATCCATTGTTTTTCATATTCTACTAACATGAAAAGTAGGATGTACTCGAGAGCTCTCCAGAAACTCAAGTTTGTATGCTATGCTACCAATTTTCCTAAGTATTTTAAACAAATCGCAATATCTAGGAGAAAGCTTTAAATTTGACATTTTCCTATCTTGGTTTTCAGAGTCTCTGACTTTGTAGGGACTTTCAAGAAAACAAAGTCACCCTCTTCAAAGGTCACTTCTCTGTGGCCTTGTCAACATACATTTTAGCACAATCTTGTGCCCCCTACAAATGCTATCTCTTGATGATTTTAGCACATCTTGCATGTCCTCAATGAAATCCTTGAAAATTTAAAACTTCTCCTTTTCTAGCCTTATAGCTATTGTGAGATCCATCTGCCCCCTCCGTGTGCCAAACTCCCGGTAGAGCTGATAGCGTAAGCATCCCACTCATGCGTGAGGCAGGGTTTCTCACTCGGGGCCTCGTCCTCGAATGTTCGGGCACGAGACTAGGCTGGTCATCACTCCGAAAACCGAAACCAAGAAAATTTTCCATGCCCGAAAAGCGGGGACGATTCCACCTTTTTGAATTTTCTTAACGAATTTTTCTAACGAGATCAAATCTAAACTATCCTTCACTTGAATAAACTAGATAGAAGGAAACTATCACTGATATAATTTGATTATCTGAGCAATTTCAATGCTTTTTTCCTAATCAAGATCAGGCAGCACAGCCGTTTGATCCACTCAATTGAGAAATTTATCAGGGAATTAACTAACTACTTGAATCCTAGCGTAATCCTAAGATTTTTCAGTTTGATTATTAAAACTCCACTGATTCCAGCCTAACCCCATCCGGCCTAGCCACCACCCTACCACTGGAATCGGTAGAACCAAACAAGTACTCACCCACCCATAATTGAAATGCCTTTGATAACTTTAGCTTTAGAAAACAGGTACGCACACACTCCTCTTTAAAACTTTAATAAAAAAATAATCCGTTGACAAAACACATATGGTCACACATTTCATAACTAAAAATTTCCATTCAATCCCTTGTTTCACAAAAACAGTACCACTCTGGACTCTCCATTGGGACCAGCTGATCAGTAATGAGATCTACTAACAGATTACAATAATCATTCCGTCAACATATATATATATATCTTCCACGACATATGCATGGGTGTCCTAAGCACCACGAGCCTGTTCATCGCCTGGTCAGAACCCTCCAAGATCCTCCTTAGGTGTCCTGGCACTTCACTCAGGGACTGCTTCGTCGGCCCTCACAAACATTGGCTTAATTTGAGTATAGGAAGGTCCATTTTCAATCCTCCCAAGTGAAAATTCCCATATTGATATAAAAAAATATCTTTTATGCATACAAATCATTTATGATGAAAATCACTCTTTTAATATAAAGAATTTCTTTTATGCATCCATTTATGCATACAAATCATTTATGATGAAAATCACTCTTTTAATATAAAGAATTTCTTTTATGCATCCATTTATGCATAAAAATCATTTATGATGAAAATCACACTTTTAATATAGAAAAATATCTTTTATGCATATGTTTATGCATACAAATCATTTATGATAAAAATCACTTTTTTTATATCAAAGAATTTCTTTTATGCATCCATTCATGCATAAAATCCATTTATGATGAAAATCACACTTTCATATATAAAAAGGTCCTTCTGAGTAAAGATCCACTTTAAGCTCTGATGATCTGTCATCAAAGTGAATCTTTTTCCCAGTAGGTAATGTCTCCACAACTTTAAGGCATAGACTACTGAAAGTAATTCTAGGTCGTGGGGACAACATAATTCCCCTCATGCGTTCTGAGCTTTCGGGATTCATAGGCCACTGCATGACCTTCCTGCATGAGTGCACCTCCCACCAGGGCAAAACCACTTGCATCAGCTACTACCTCAAAGGGTAGAGAGAAATCTGGTAGCTTCAGAACGGGACTGGTTACCAAGGCGGTCTTCAGCTTATCAAAAGCACTCTGGCACCTGGCAGACCACTGAAATGGGGTATTCTTTTTGAGAAGGTTAGTCAGGGGGAAGCTATGAGAGCATACTTTGGTATAAAAATCCTATACCAACCAGTCAATCCAAAGAATCCTCTGACTTCTTTCACTGTCTTTGATTCAAGCCAATCTATGACTACTTGGACTTTTGCGGAATCTAGAGAAATTCCATCTTTGGATACCAGAAAGCCCGAGTATTCAACATGGTCGGCAGAGAAAGTGCATTTGCTCTTTTTTGCAAAGAGTTGGTGCTTCCTTAGAATCTCAAGAACTTTTTTGACATGAGTCTCATGGTCAGCTGCATTCTTTGAGTAAATTATAATGTCATCAAAGAAAACTAGAATAAAATCATCCCGAGGATGTCCTACATTAGGCGATTGAATGTAGCTGCGGCATTAGTCAATCCAAACGGCATGATAGTAAATTCATAATGCCCATAGCAAGTATTAATGGCTATTTTCGGTATATCTTGATCATGGATCCTGATCTAGTAATACCCGGATTTGAGATCTATCTTTGTGAAGATCTGGGCTCCATTTAGCCTGTCCACAAGAAGCTCATCAATTCTTGGGATAGGATACTTATTCTTAACTGTCAGCTGATTTAGACCTTTATAGTCCACACAGAGTCTAAGCGTTCCATCTTTCTTTTTCTGAAAAAGAACTGGCGCACCCGAAGGTGAAACACTGGGTCTTACAAACTCTTTATCTAACAGTTGTGTAAGTTGTTCCTTGATTTCAATGGCTTCAGGAACTAGTATTTTGTACGTGCGCAGGACTACTGGCTGAGCTCCGTGGGTCAATTCTGTGAGATCCCTGTCCCCACCGCGCAATGGATTCGGGATGCTAGCAGCGGAAGTAGCACATCTTGCGCGGGGCAGGGGTCCTACACTCGAGGCCTCGCCCACGGATATCCGGACAAGAGACTAATCCGTCGGTTTTGCCAAAACCGAACCCGGAAAAACTTCCTTTACCCAAAAAGCACGGGCGATTCCACCAGGATAACTCTTTACTCTAACGTAGTCAAGACCATTACTGATCAAGCTGATCCGACTGCACCTATAAGGATACTCAGTCAGATCAAGGAAGAAACTTGCACTTGGATCATTGGGATCAACGCTTTTTTCCCCATCAAGAGGCATAGCCGTTGATTCCTATCCATAGAACAATTACTATCCGAGATTTACTTTATCTATCGTAATAACAAAAATTGAGTCTCGATTTACGGATCCATTAGTCCAGCCTAACTCCCATGGGTTAACCAACCACCTAGCCACTGTAGTGATGGGATCCAATTAGGAATTTGGTTAGGTTTTGTCTCGGGTACCAGGGAAAAGAGTTCCCAGGCCCCCTAGCCGGAAGTTCATGCAAACATAAAACTAGTCACACCACTTACACACCCACCAATATGAAATTGCCTTTTTCTCAGCATCAACTAACTTTAAAACAATCCTTTAACGAAACCATTATGTCACTGATGACAATCCTCAAAATCTCTAGTTGAATCCTTATTTCCAATCATTCATTCATCGGTGTACTTATGGCATCATTGGCAACCAGAACGCTCACCACCTGTTCACTCAGGGGCCTTTTCAATAGTTCCTAGCTCATAGTACCCGGCAATATTTTCACATATAAAAATCAATATGGAATCCTTGTTGAAGATCAGCAAGATCAATCAATAGATCCATATAAGAGAGCCATGAACTCATCCGTTGAGGACCAGCAAGATCAATCAATAGATCCATATAAGAGAGCCATGAACTCATCCGTTGAGGACCAGCAAGGTCAATCAACCAGATCCATGCCGGGTTTCAGAAAACAACTCTTACTCCTTGTTCCAATATCTTCCACGACGCACGTGTGGGTATCTTCGGCGACCGAGAGCCCGAGCACCGTATGGTCAGCACCCTCTAGGATCCTTTGCAGGTGACCTAGCGCTTCACTCATAGGCAGCTTCCTTGGTCCCTCATCCACCGTACCGGAAGCTCACCATTTAAATCGAACCAAGGCTGGTCAAGACCTCGGTCGACTTTGCTACGCAAGACGTCCTCCATTGACTCTCCGTCAGCAGTTGCAACTTTAACAGTTAAGTCTCCATGACCTTAATCCACAAGACGGTCAAAATGCTTCCCCAGAATTCTTGGCATAAAACAGTCATTTACAAACAGGTCACAAAATACAGTTTCTATATCGAACTCTCGTCTTTCCACATTATCCCTCCTCGGTCCACATTACTTATTCCACATTCCATTCATATGTGTACTCATTCTCATCCATTCACTCATATCGACGACACATTATTTCACATACACATTCACATTCATTATTCTCCATACACATCCATGTTTGTACATCCACATCATACATCCAATCCCATATCCGCATTCATACATACACATCCATACATCCACATCCACATCCACATGGACATACATCCACATCTACATGTATACATCCATTTTCACATCCTCATTCATACATCCACATCCACATACATACATCCACATCCATATCTACATCTATGCATCCACATCCACATCCACATTCACATCCATACATCCAAATCCACATTCATACATCCACATCTACATCTACATTCATACATCCACATCACATCCATTCTCGCCCTATCACAACCCATATACATCTTATCCCATCAGATACACTTCTTACCTCATCCGATATACATCTTATCACATCCTAACTCATCTTAGCACATCCTATCACATCTCATACACATCTTATCACATCTCATACACATCTTATAACATCCTATCACATCTCATACTCCTCTTATCACATCCTGTCACTTTGGAGTATCCCTTCTTGTTCGAGACCTTCTGATGATGTCCGATTGATGCGTCAGCTTGTGTTTCCACCTGGACTCTTTCAGGCTTGGTAAGGCGTGGTTTCCAATATTGATTTGGTTTCTGTAAGTGAGGTGGTTTTGACTGTTTTTGTTCTTGAGTAGATTCAGGAACACAATTATGATTTGCTACAATAGTCCCTGCATTCTTTTTTGGTAGCCACAAGGTAGTAGCACCCTCGTAGTAGTAGCCTTGTGCTTGCAGAACCTTCTTTGGGATCCACCGTTGTTGAGTGGTCTTGTTGGAGGTGAAACTGTTGGCGAACCTCCTCTTTAGCTTTGTATTCCTTGGATGTTCCTTGGCAGCATTGGGTCTTGCCTTGCGAGCTGCTTTAGGTAACCAGATTTGAATTCTAAGTGCTTCCCCCCTTCCTTAGCCTTGTGCATATAAGAGAGATGTTGGCACATGCCATCCTTGTGTATTGTCATTGTCATTATTCACCCAAATCATTCGATCTTTTGAGGATGTCTCTATCACAGTAGGGGATACTTCCTCTACAGATACCATATCTCCTGTCATCAATAATGATTTGTTTGCTTCATACCTAGGGGCTTCTTGAGGTTCCTTTGCATAGATCGGTCTTAGCATTCTTATGGGAATAATGTCATGCTCATCTGGATCACAGAACTGTGTTTGCCTTGGCAATGCACAAGTGTCTATGGTAGCTAAAACATGGTTCCATTCTAAGGGATCTATCAAGTTCTCAGGAAAAGGTATAGGGATATACGCCTCATCCGGCACACTTCTATCTATGGTAACCATTAGGACCTCAATGGAGTCTTCTTGGGCCCTTTTATTTGGCAATTTAAGGGAGTCAAACCTTTTCTCTTAAGAAGAAATGTTTTCTAATTTGAAGCTTCAAAATGGATACTTTATTCGAATTTGAATTTTGGGGAGAAAATGGAATTTAAAAACTGGGGATAAAACCACATCATGTAACATATCTATGGACAGCTCTTGATGCGTAGATCACGGATCTGCAATCTCCACTTAAATCGGAGCTTGTATGTAGAAGTTATGGAGGTCTGAAAATTGTAAAATTGCCTCCCCCCTTTTGGGGAGAAAAGTGCACCCTTTGACCACTCTTACACCTCTCTTAATCACCAATGGTTTTTGCTTACATGGCGGGCTCCTATTTGTCAAAAAGTTAAACGTTTCCATAACCTCATGGCAAATTAAAGGGCCCAAAAAGACTCCATTGAATTCCTAATGATTTCCAGGTTGCAAGGTGAAAAGATGCAAGGGGGAAGAGAGCTTGAGCTCTTGCAAGCACACACACACACACTCACAAAACCCTAATAGAGAACACACAAGGTGAGAGGCTGAAAATCTTCTTCTTCTCTACTCAACACTCAACACACCATATACAAGAATAAGAGTACACACAATATGAAAGGTACTCAACCAATACATACACGGGTTCTCTATAGTGTGAACCCGACTAAATGAGTTGGCGCTATAACTATGCCAGTCTCTAGAATGGCTGTCACACAGCTTGTCATCCCACTGGCCGCATATCTCCTATGATCTCAACAACCATGCCAGTGGTGTAAGTGTGGAGCCTATCCCCCAGGCGGGTCATCAGTGGCCACCGCCTCACTAGACGAGCTCGATATCTCAACAAAGGCTCGATAAGATGCTCCACAGATCCATCGATCAGCTCTTCCTTGTGAGATCCCTGTTCCCACCGAGCAATAGATTCGGGGTACTAGCAGCGGAAGTAGCACTTCTCACGTGGGACAGGGGTCCCACATTCGGGGCCTCGTCCACGGATATCCGGACAAGAGACTAATCCGTCGATTTTTCCAAAAACCGGACTCGTAAAAACTTCTCTTACCCGGAAAGCACGACCGATTCCTCCAGGATAACTTTTTTCTCTAAGGTATTCAAGACCATTACTGACCATTACTGATCATGCTGATCCGATTGTACCTATAAAGATACTCGGTCAGATCAAGGAAGAAACTTGCACTTGGATCATTGGGATCAACGCTTTTTTCCCCATCAAAGAGGCACAGCCGTTGATTCCTATCCATAGAATAATTACTATCCAGGATTTACTTTATCTATCGTAATAACAAAAATTGAGTCTCGATTTACGGATCCATCAGACCAGCCTAACCCCATCCACCAGTCCCATGGGTTAGCCAACCGCCCAACCACTGTAGTGATGGGATCCAATTAGGAATTTGGTTAAGTTTTGTCTCGGGTACCGAGGAAAAGAGTTCCCAGGCCCCCTAGCCGGATATTCATGCAAAAATAAAACTAGTCACACCACTTACACACCCAATATGATATTGCCTTTTTCACAGATTCGATCAATTTTAAAACAATCCTTTAATGAAACCATAGTATCACTGATCACAATCTTCCAAATTATCCGGTTGATTCTTAATTTCCCATCATTCCTTCATTAGAGTATCTATGGCATTGGCAACTAGAACGCTCACCACCTGTCCACTCATCAGAGGCCTTTTCAATAGTTCCTAGCCTATAATACTCGGCAATATAATCACTTATAAAAATCCAGATGGACTCTCGTTGAAGATTAGCAAGATCAACCAACAGATCCATATAAAGAGCCATGGACTCATCCATTGAAGACCAGCAAGGTCAATCAACCAGATCCATGCCTGGTTTCACAAAACAACTCTTACTCCTTGTTCCAATATCTTCCTCGACGCACGCGAGGGTATCCTAGGCGACCCAGAGCCCGAGCACCATATAGTCAGCACCCTCTACGATCCTTCGCAGGTGACCTAGCGCTTCACTCATAGGCCGCTTCCTTGGTCCCTCATCCACCGTACCGGAAGCTCACCATTTTAATCGAACCGAGGCTGGTCAAGACCTCGGTCGACCTTGCTACGCGAGACGTCCTCCATTGACTCTCCATCCCAGTAGTTGCAACTTTATCAGTTGGGTCTTCATGACCTTAATCACAAGATGGTCAAAATGCTTTCCCAGCATTCTTGACATAAAATAGTCATTTACAAATAGCATTTACAAACAGTTTACAATATAGTTTCTATATTAACTCTCATTTTTCCACATTATCCCTCATCAATCCACATTACTTATTCCATATTCCATTTATATGTATACTCATCCCATCACATCATTTTCCATCTCATCACTTCAGATTCCTTCCCATCACATCATTTTCCATCTCATCACTTCAGATTCCTTCACATCACATATATTCACATCCATACATATATCTACATCCACATCCACATTCACATCCACATCTACATGCACATTCACATCCATACATCCACATCTATATGCGTACATTCACATCTACATGCATACATCCACAACCACATCCATACATCTACATCTACATGCATATATCCACATCTCCATGCATGCATCCAAGTCCACATCCACATTCACATCCATACATCTACATCTACATGCATACATCCACCTCCACATTCACATCCACATCTATACATCTACATCTACATGCATACATCCACCTCCACATTCACATCCACATCTATACATCTACATCTACATGCATACATCCACATCCACATTCACATTCACATCCATATATCTACATCTACATGCATACATCCACATCTCGATGCATACATCCACATCCATTCACATTCACCTCCATACATCTACATCTACATGCGTACATCCACCTCCACATCTATATGCGTACATTCACATCTACATGCATACATCCACATCCACATTCATGCATCTAAATCTACATGCATACATCCACATCTCCATGTATACATCCACATCCACATTCACATTCACATCCATACATCTACATCTACATGCATACATCCACCTCCACATTCACATCCACATCTATACATCTACATCTACATGCATACATCCACCTCCACATTCACATCCATATCTATACATCTACATCTACATGCATACATCCACATCTCCATGCATACATCCACATTTACATCCATGCATCTACATCCACATCCTCATTCAAATCCATACATCCACATTCACATTCACATCTACATGCATACATCCACCTCCACATTCACATCCATAATCTCACCCTATCACAACCCCTATACATCTTATCCCATCACATACATTTCTGTTGGAATTAGGGTTGCAGGAATGCACACACAACTTCAAGAAGATGAGGAAGCTTGAGCACAACACAGTAGTGTATTATGAGTGCCAAAAATGAAAGATAACAAGCCCTAGAAGATAATGGGCGTATATACAATGCACGGGGGAAAAAACCTCCTAGTGAGGGAAAAAGTGCCCCGGCGGTCCTAAGTGTGTTCACACACATCACTACTATAATATGGTAACAAATCCCCCCTGGAGTGATGCGGTGAACAAGAGCTAGCACTCATGTATAGGGAAGTGTCTAGCTATGTGGACGAATCCACAAAAGGGAGTAAGCCCAAAGCTTTGCGAAAAGCTTCGAACTTCTCACGAGGCAGAGCCTTTGTGAAAAGGTCTGCAAGGTTATCCTGTGTTGGCACATAAGCCAAACTGATCTCTCCTGCAGAGAGTCTCTCCCTGACATAATGGTAGTGCACCTCAATGTGCTTCGTACGAGCATGGAACACTGGGTTCCGCGCAACTGCCAATGCGCTCTGACTGTCAGTGAAGATGGTGGTGGCAGATGGCTGCCCAACACCCAAATCAGCCATAAGGCGTCTGAGCCACACACACTCAACCGTAGCTGTGAAAGCTGCCCTGTACTCAGCTTCACAACTAGAAGTGGCCACAGTAGGCTGCTTCTTGCTCAACCATGATATGCATGAGCTTCCAAGCATGAAGCAAAAACCACTCGTGGACACGCGTGTGTCATAACAACCAGCCCAGTCAGAATCTGAAAAAACATGTAAATCTGGCGGCAATGATCCCCCCTTGGGATAAAACAACCCAAGATGCCGAGTACCACTCAAATAGCGAAAGATACGCTTCACTGCCTGCCAATGCTTAATGCCTGGGCTATGCATAAATCTGCTCACCTGTGAGACTGCAAACTGAATGTCTGGCCTCGTAATGCATACATAAATGAGGCAACCAACAGCTGTCTGATAGAGTGTGACATCAAAGTGATCTCCAGCATCATGAAGACTCAACTTCAAACCTGTCTCCATTGGAGTAGCAATAGGCTTGCAGTCTTCAAGGCCAAATCTCCGCAACAATGTTTCAATATACTTTGTCTGACACAAAGCAATACCTCCATCACACTGCTTAAATTGTATCCCCAAATAATGATGCAAATGCCCCAAATCTGACATCTCAAAAGAGGCATTCAAATCAGCCTTAAAATCAGCAATATGACTCTCATTTGGTCCTGTGAGCAGCATGTCATCGACATAGAGAGCAATGATTAGATGTACACCATCCACACATTTAACATACAAAGTGCTTTCTGTTGGACTATTCTGAAACCCATGTGCAGTCAAATATGCATGTATTTTTTCATACCAAGCTCGTGGAGCTTGCTTTAAACCATATAAAGCCTTTTTTAACCTGCACACTTTGTTTTCCTGCCCTCTTTGAACAAAACCACGAGGCTGCGATACATACACCTCCTCATGCAAATCTCCATTTAAGAACGCAGTCTTTATGTCCAGCTGATGTACATTCCAACCATTATGAGCTGCTAATGCACAGATGCTACGAACAGTGGTCATACGACATGTGGGAGCAAAAGTCTCATCAAAATCAATGCCCTTCTCTTGAGCATAACCTTTTGCAACAAGCCTAGCCTTATGGCGATCCACTGTGCCATCAGGCTTACGCTTTAATTTGTATACCCACTTAGTGCCAATGGCCTTCTTGCCAGGGGGCAAGTCACATAAAGACCATGTACTATTCTTCATAATAGCATCGTATTCTGCTTGCATAGCAGCCATCCAATTTTCTGAACTTTGTGCCTCATCAAATGAAACAGGCTCACTTTCATCGCACATACTAGAAACAGCCAATGCATAACAATCTGACGCATAAGAGGCACCATGAGAGCCAGAACGAGTGCGACTAGACAAAGGGGCATCCAACTTGCTGTCACGCAAAGTCTGCACCAGCCATCTAGGCATATTCCTAGAGCCCTCAATCTCTTGTCTCTCATCCTCAAGTGCATCATGCACATCTGCATCAGATATAGGCTGATCTGTGCCATCATTTAAAACCTGCATAGGCTTAAAAACTGCCTCATGAGGTATTGCACTTGACTGTGCACCACTGAAAAGAGGCAACAATGTATCATAGACATCACGTGAGCTTATACTTGTCTCCTTAGTACATGAAACCAAGGGCTGAACTGCATCTTCCACAAATACAACATCACGGCTAACCAAAATGTGCTTTGTCTGTGGATGATACAAACGATACCCTTTGCTCTCAGCACTATATCCAACAAAAATACATTTGACAGCTTTGTCATCCAATTTTCTGCGATGTTGCACAGGCACTAATGCATATGCCAGGCAACCAAAAACACGTAAATGCCCAACAGATGGCTTGCGGCCATGCCAAGCCTCATATGGAGTGACAACCTGTAATGCTTTGGTGGGACACCTATTTAGTACATAAGTGGCACACATGACAGCCTCAAGCCAAAAACCATGTGGTAGACTTTGACTCTTAACCATACATCTTGCCATTTCCATGAGAGACCTGTTTTTTCTCTCAGCCACACCATTTTGCTGTGGTGTATACGGCACTGTACATTGGTGTTTTATCCCACGCTCAGCCAGAAATGCATTAAATTCTGAAGACATATACTCCCCCCCTCGATCTGAACGGAGGGTGCCCATCTTACTTTCTGACACATTTTCAGCCATAACCAAAAAACGTTTGAAGCACAAAAACACTTCGGACTTTGCCTTCAAAGGATATACCCATGCATGCCTGGTAAAATCATCAATGAAAGTCACGAAGTAAAGGTAGTTTCCAAATGATGGAGTTTGCATGGGACCGCAAACATCACTGTGAACAAGCTGCAATCTGCGTTCAGCTCTCACTGATCCATCTTTGGGAAAGGAAGTACGCTGCATTTTACCTAATATGCAGCCCTCACAAACATGCTTGACAGGTGCCTCAAGCTTAGGCAAAGAAGACACCATTTCAGATTTCTGCAGGCGCAGCAAACTTGCAAAATTCAGATGACCAAAACGTGCATGCCACAGTTTTGCATTTGAAATAGCCTGCGTATCCATAATAGCACATGCTGAATCCTCTACACATTTGCCATCCATATTGAGCTTATACAGCCCTCGACATAGTGAACCAGATGCTACAATGATGTCACCACAAGAGAGATCATGAACAGTACATCTGTCATCCACAAATTTTACAACCAAACCTGTTTTGGCAAATGCGGAGACTGACAGCAGATTCTTTTTGATCCCTGGCACATACAATGCATCAAAAAGTGTAAAGGTGTTGCCATTTGCAACATTCAGCACAATCTGTCCAACTCCTTTAACGGGATAAGAGGAGTTATTGGCACAAGTGACAGTATTCCCTGTGGGAGCAGACTCAAGGAAAGTGAATAAACTGCGCTGCGAGGTGATATGCTTAGTGGCACCACTGTCAAAGTACCATACATCTGAATCTACTGCAGACATACATGTGTCATGCAAAGATGGGTCATAACTGCACTGCGCATTGAATGCCCATTCTGTATCTAGCACAACATTATCAGATTCATTGTTAGAAGGAGAGGCATCTGCAACAGCCATACCAGCCTCTTTCTTCTTAGCCTCTTTCGCAGCCAGCTTAGGACACGCTTTGATGACATGATCATTTCCCTTACAGTACTTGCAAAATGTCTTCTGTTTGTCACCCTTCTTCTCATCTTTGTCTTCCTTCTTTGGTTGCGCAGCATTTGCAGATTTCTGCTTACTAGAAGAAAAGCCAGCTTTACCTTTCCCGCTTCTCTGACTAGCAACGAAAGCTTGATCTGCGACACGCATAATATTCCTGTTTTGCCTTGACTGGTCTTCTTGCAGCAAAACAGAAACTAACTCCTCAAATGATAAGGCATTGGGATTGCCTTTCATCATCAAGCGAAGAGTGGAAGCAAAACCCTGATAAGAATCTGGTAGACCATTCAAAACAGTTTGCACAAGTGAACTGTCTGACAGGATTTCATCTGCAGAAATGAGCTGCTCTTTGAAATCCTTGATCTTTGTCAAAAAGCTATCCATAGAATCACCTTCGTTCATATGCTCACTCTCCAACTGTTTTCGGAGGTAAGCAACACGAGCCTCATTTCTTGCCTGATACAATGTGGCAAGTACATCCCAAGCATCCTTAGAAGTCCTGCAGGAGCGAATATGTGGGATAATGGTATGTTTGACAGACAGCGCAATCAAGGCATGAGCCTGCGCATCTCTACCATCCCAACGAATCTGCTCTGCTGAAAGTGGTGGTTCTCGAACAGCTGCTACAGCACTTGTGCCTGCACCATCATCAACAGTACCTGTTTCTGATGTGTTTGCAGCATTCCCAGCCACAATAGGACGTGCATCAATACCCTGCACAATGTTCCATAACCCCTTTGCTACCAATACATGTCGCATCATATATGCCCACAATGGATAGTTGGTGCCATCCAACTTATCCTCAGCAGCCAACATGCGGAATACATCATTGTTGTCAGCCATGGCCAATGACTGTACTACTAGATGTAAATGCTGTCTGTAAGAGGTAAACCTGTATAAAATCGACCTGTGCTATGTAGCACAGCCCAAAACAGACGAATGGGCACCTGTCCTGCAGATTTTAATCTTGACAGAAAATCTGCACAGTAGGACGATTTTGCCTGCGCAGTACTTGGAATGCAAAAACGGAGGGCGAAATGACCTCAGATCAAAATTCTGAAACGACCGAGCCCTACGGGCTCGCCCAAAGCATATACTAACCTGCAGACGCTCGTGAAACCTCGTCGCAATCGGAGGAGATGAAGCGGCAGGTGCCGGTGATGCTGCCCGGGAGGAGGAAGCCTGCTCTGATACCAATTGTTGGAATTAGGGTTGCAGGAATGCACACACAACTTCAAGAAGATGAGGAAGCTTGAGCACAACACAGTAGTGTATTATGAGTGCCAAAAATGAAAGATAACAAGCCCTAGAAGATAATGGGCGTATATACAATGCACGGGGGAAAAAACCTCCTAGTGAGGGAAAAAGTGCCCCGGCGGTCCTAAGTGTGTTCACACACATCACTACTATAATATGGTAACAATTTCTTACCTCATCCCATACACATCCTATCACTTCTTAACTGATCTTATCACATCCTAACTCATCTCATATGTATCTTATCACATCTTTTCACTTCCCATATCTTTTATGCATACCTCTATGCATGAAATTTAATTATGCTAAAAGTAACTCTTTTATAATAAAACATTCATCTTTTATGCATACCTCTATGCATGAATTTCAAATATGATAAAAGTAACACTTTTATATTAAAATAATAATCTTTTATGCATACCTCTATGCATGAAATCTAATTATGATAAAAGTAAAACTTTTATGTTAAAATAATAATCTTTTATGCATACCTCTATGCATGAAAATCAATTATGCATACCTCTATGCATAATATAAAAATCAATTTCTCTAGGCTTACAATGAATATCTTTCAATTAATCTAGGATGATAATTATTAGAATATGGTAGAAAGTCCTCTTTTCATGATTTGAATGAAATTATTTTATGCGTAATTTTTATAAAAATTTTTCCATAGCTCCGCTGCTATGACTGATAAATATCAATTTTTCTAAGGGATAAAGCTTATCATTAAGGAAATAATTAGAATGATCCCTAATTGGATCATTAATCCATAATGGATTGAATCATCAATATTCATGAAATACATAAACTAAAAGCATAGAAAAAAGTCATTAATTTGACCTCAAGTATAAATTAATCTTGGATTAAGGAAAAACTTTATGAAAAGCTTCATTTGGATTGAGAATGGGCCATGAGTATGACCATTTCTTGAGTGAGAGAGAGAAATTACATAAAAACCATTTGAATTAAACATAAATCTTGGATTAAGGAAAAACTTTATGAAAAGCTTCATTTGGATTGAGAATGGGCCATGAGTATGACCATTTCTTGAGTGAGAGAGAGAAATTACATAAAAACCATTTGAATTAAACATAAATGAAAATTTATGTAACTCTTAACTATCATTAATCAATTAACTTCAATAGAATTCATCAAATTATGTAACTCTTCACTACTATTCATTAATTAACTTCAATAGCATTCAAAAACCATTCCAATTAAGCTTCTCAAGCTTGAGAGGGGTTGAGAAGAGAGAAACATTTAGAAATTATAGAAAAGATCAAAATTCATCACTTACCTTACAAATTGCTTGATTCTTTGTTCACAGTAGAGGCCCCCAACCAAACAATTGGTTTGGTATGTTGAAGGAGCCACCAATGGAGATTGAAGAAAGAGGGAAGCTCCAATTTCTTACAAATTGAAGAGAATTTTAGAGAAAAGTAAATATTAGCATTATTTCAGCATAGTTCTAGAATAGTAAAACTCTCCTCCTTTTTTTCAAAGGATTCATGTTCTATTCATAGGAGAGGGAGGCTCTAACCAAAGCTAACTGATTTTTAGGTTTTTTCAATTTCCGTTTGGTTGAATTTGGACTAGATTTGGACCTAGTTTGTTCCTTTTTGATTCGGTTTGGTTCCCTTTTGATTTGGTTTGGTTCAAGAGAGAGGAGAGATAAAAGTATCACGTTATTTTTGAGTTTAAAACTCATTCAAGCATGTGAAATATGCACCTCCTTTAATGGACTCCCCTTCCTTACATATGTGTCAAAATGGAATGATTATATTCAAAATATCTCATATTTTAAATATTGCTCATAGTTTTTTACTAATAAACCTTGTACATTTTCAACTCTTCATCTTATGTGAGCATTTACTCATTTTTGGATACTCAATTTATCTCATTTTTTTGATATTTCTCATAGTTTTTTACTAATAAACCTTGTACATATTCAACTCTTCATCTTATGTGAGCATTTACTCATTTTTGGATACTCAATTTATCTCATTTTTTTGATATTACTCATAGTTGTTTACTAGTAAACCTTGTACATATTCAACTCAACAGGAAGAGAAAAGATCTCTTATATTTCAGAAAAGGGAATTGATTACAGGAGAATATGTTGGACATTTTCAGAGGCTGGGGAGGAATCTTACATTCACTCCCACTTGAAAAACGTGAGATGTCCTCATCTCGCAAACTTGGGATAATTTTGCAAGATGCACGAATATGAGACTTAGAGAAAAGTTAATTAAGATTAACCACAAAAAAAAGTCTCAAAGAGAGTAAGATTCGAGATAAGAATAAGATTTAAACTTTATTCATTCTTGAAATATATACAGTAAAGATAGAAGAACTCTTTACACTTTCATAAGCCCGTCCATCATATGATCACAAAAGCAGCACTCACAACCTGCGCACGTATAAGGTAACTCATCTATGGGAATAATTCTGTTGGTTATTGCCGCACCTATCTCAGTGGTATGAGGTGATCTAAAAAAAGGACCTCTGAGAGGCAAGCCAAAAACGGGATAAAGGCATATCTTCTGATGAGGAAGAAAACACGCCAGTAAGAAGACTCGCTCAGAAAACCCAAGATGCCTTGATCTCACGATGCAGTAGTATCGGGGACCCAAACCCAAAGCTTCAATAACCATGGCCAAGCAGACATTGTTACGAAAGTGCTGCTGACCCTAGGGTGTTACCCTAGTTATGTCTTGATAGGTCCGCCATTTGGTCTTAGCTACAGAAGGTCCAAAGTGAGGAAAAAGTGAGCGCTCATACTGTTCTATAAAATCTTTCTTCACAGACTCGCTTGCGTCTTGAAGATGAGAAATCATCATGGATAAAACTAATTCCTGTGGCCAAGCCATGAAGGAGATTAAGAAGAAGGGAGATCGATGGAAGTAAGATTACTGTGAGCGACAGGTAAAAGTTACGACTTATATAAAGGAAGGAGCTAGCGTAACTTAGAAGCCAACGGTATCTTGTCACTGAAGTTTTACCGTCTTTCCATGATTTGGGTTTGGCACATATTTCTATGAAATAAATTAAGAACTTTGAGATGAGGAGGTAAAAGAATCTTGTAGGCTAAGTCACCTACTTTCATTGAATTCAGATATAAGGCTCACAATATCTGGGGGATAACTTCTTATACTCCCCAACAGATAAAGAACTTCTTTTGGGCCGTACTCGAATGAAAACCAAAACCTTGGTATCTAAAACACCGATTTTCACTTCTGAACTCATTGTTCTGAACCCTAAAATAGGCGCGTGACTCCTGAGAAGTATTCTAGGGAAAGGATCTTCCTTTTTTAAACAGAATCTTTCTTTTATTTTAGAGAGGGAATAATTATAAGATCAGAAAGGGAGGTTCTTTCTCCTGTGTACCTCGAAGGCTGGGGGAGGAATCTTACATTCTACCCCACTTAAAAAAAATGCGAGATGTCCTCATCTCGCAAAGTAGAGGACAACTCTTTTTCTTAAGATTCAATTTATTATGGGGTTCCTTATATTCTGGTCAACCCATTAGAATACTGGGATAAATATCCCTTATATAGAACTCATCATTAAATAACAATTGATTCAGATCATATCACTCATATCTTTAACACAATAATGGTCCATTAGACCGAAAAAATTCTTTCTGAACATTCTTCCACGAAAAATTTCACTCAAGCAAGTTCTCAATTTGTCATCCCTTAACTTGATCTACCTGTCAAGTGTTAATAGTAGCAATCTGACAGCACAATCCACTAATCTCATAGTGATTTGCTGAATTCATTATCATCATTCCAGTTATGAATATCATCACAGGGACTCGTCCCATTCATCCTCATTGTGGTTTTGCTCAGGTTATTATATTTCAACTAAATTTCAAAAATCATCATTTTTCAATCAGAATCCAAATCAATTCATCAATTCTCAAACAGAATTAAAAATCATATCAACCACATTCGAAATCATCATCTGGATAGCATTAATGCTTATAATTTCAAGTCTTAGATCTACTCGTATATACTGTCAGTAAAGAAATGCAGTTATACTCTCGGTATATACTGGTAGTCATGGCCCTTGGAATTATAAGGTAAATACCATCATGTCTAGGCCTCAAGCAAGTCAAGGATTCCATACAATTGCGATACTTCCAATTGAAGACCCAATTGCTAATTTATGAATTTTCATTTTGAATATCAAATTGTATGAATTATATCACACAATTATAACCTTTTTGTGCTTCTTGATAAATTTTTGACATCTTTGACTTCTCAGTTGATCTTTATTAGTCAACTTGCTCTGACACCAACTGTGAGATCCCTGTTCCCACCGAGCAACAGATTCAGGATACTAGCAACGGAAGTAGCACTTCTCGCGCGGGACAAGAGTCCCACATTCGGGGCCTCGTCCATGGATATCCGGACAAGAGACTAATCCGTCGATTTTTCCAAAAACCGGACTCGGAAAAACTTCTCTTACCCGGAAAGCACGGGCGATTCCTCCAGGATAACTTTTTTCTCTAACGTAGTCAAGACCTTTACTGATCAAGCTGATCCGATTGTACCTATAAAGATACTCGGTCAGATCAAGGAAGAAACTTGCACTTGGATCATTGGGATTAACGCTTTTTTCCCCATCAAAGAGGCACAGCCGTTGATTCCTATCCATAGAACAATTACTAATAAATAAAACTAGTCACACCACTTACACACCCAATATGAAATTGCCTTTTTCACAGATTCAATCAATTTTAAAACAATCCTTTAATGAAACCATAGTATCACTCATCACAATCTTCCAAATTATCCGGTTGATTCTTAATTTCCCATCATTCCTTCATCAGAGTATCTATGGCATCATTGGCAACTAGAACGCTCACCACCTATCCACTCAGGGGCCTTTTCAATAGTTCCTTGCCCATAATACTCGGCAATATAATCACTTATAAAAATCCAGATGGACTCTCGTTGAAGATCAGCAAGATCAGCCAACAGATCAACCAACAGATCCATATAAAGAGCCATGGACTCATCCATTGAAGATCAGCAAGATCAACCAACAGATCCATATAAAGAGCCATGGACTCATCCATTGAAGATCAGCAAGGTCAATCAACCAGATCCATGCCCGGTTTCACAAAACAACTCTTACTCCTTGTTCCAATATCTTCCTTGACGCACGCGTGGGTATCCTAGGCGACCTAGAGCCCGAGCACCGTATGGTTAGCACCCTCTACGATCTTTCGCAGGTGACCTAGTGCTTCACTCATAGGCCGCTTCCTTGGTCCCTCATCCACTGTACCGGAAGCTCACCATTTTAATCGAACCGAGGCTAGTCAAGACCTCGATCGACCTTGCTACGCGAGATGTCCTCCATTGACTCTCTGTCACAGCAGTTGCAACTTTATCAGTTAGGTCTCCACGACCTTAATCACAAGATGGTCAAAATGCTTTCCCAGCATTCTTGACATAAAACAGTCATTTACAAATAGCATTTACAAACAGTTTACAATACAGTTTCTATATTAACTCTCATTTTTCCACATTATCCCTCATCAATCCACATTACTTATCCCATATTCCATTTATATGTATACTCATCCCATCACATCATTTTCCATCTCATCACTTCAGATTCCTTCACATCACATATCATATATTCACATCCATACATATATCCACATACATATATCCACATCCACATCCACATTCACATCCATACATCCACATCTACATGCACATTCACATCCATACATCCACATCTATATGCGTACATCCACATCTATATGCATACATCCATACATCCACATCTATATGCGTACATTCACATCTACATGCATACATCCACAACCATATTCATACATCTACATCTACATGCATATATCCACATCTCCATGCATGCATCCACATCCACATCCACATTCACATCCATACATCTACATCTACATGCATACATCCACCTCCACATTCACATCCACATCTATACATCTACATCTACATGCATACATCCACCTCCACATTCACATCCACATCTATACATCTACATCTACATGCATACATCCACATCTCCATGCATACATCCACATCCACATCCACATAAACATCCACATTCACATTCACATCCATATATCTATATCTACATGCATACATCCACATCTCTATGCATACATCCACATCCATTCACATTCACCTCCATACATCTACATCTACATGCATACATCCACCTCCACATTCACATCCACATCTATATGCGTACATTCACATCTACATGCATACATCCACATCCACATTCATACATCTACATCTACATGCATACATCCACATCTCCATGTATACATCCACATCCACATTCACATTCACATCCATACATCTACATCTACATGCATACATCCACCTCCACATTCACATCCCCATCTATAAATCTACATCTACATGCATACATCCACCTCCACATTCACATCCACATCTATACATCTACATCTACATGCATACATCCACATCTCCATGCATACATCCACATCCACATTCACATCCACATTCATACATCTACATCTCCATGCATACATCTCTACATTCATGCATCTACATCCACATCCTCATTCACATCCTCATTCACATCCATACATCCACATTCACATTCACATCTACATGCATACATCCATCTCCACATTCACATCCATAATCTCACCCTATCACAACCCCTATACATCTTATCCCATCACATACATTTCTTACCTCATCCCATACACATCCTATCACTTCTTAACTCATCTTATCACATCCTAACTCATCTCATATGCATCTTATCACATCTTATTACTTTCCATATCTTTTATGCATACCTCTATGCATGAAATTCAATTATGCTAAAAGTAACTCTTTTATAATAAAATATTCATCTTTTATGCATACCTCTATGCATGAATTTCAAATATGATAAAAGTAATACTGTTATATTAAAATAATAATCTTTTATGCATACCTCTATGCATGAAATCTAATTATGATAAAAGTAACACTTTATGTTAAAATAATAATCTTTTATGCAGACCACTATGCATGAAAATAAATTATGCATAATATAAAAATCAATTTCTCTAGGCTTACAATGAATATCTTTCAATTAATCTAGGATGATAATTCCTAGAATATGGTAGGAAGTCCTCTTTTCATGATTTGAATGAAATTATTTTATGCGTAATTTTTATAAAAATTTTGACATAGCTCCGCTGCTATGACTGATAAATCTCAATTTTTCTAAGGGATAAAGCTTATCATTAAGAAAATAATTAGAATGATCCCCAATTGGATCATTAATCTATAATGGATTGAATCATCAATATTCATGAAATACATAAACTAAAAGCATAGAAAAAAGCCATTAATTTGACCTCAAGTATAGATTAATCTTGGATTAAGAAAAAACTTTATGAAAAGCTTCATTTGGATTGAGAATGGGCCATGAGTATGACCATTTCTTGAGTGAGAGAGAGAAATTACATAAAAACCATTTGAATTAAACATAAATGGAAATTTATGTAACTCTTAACTATCATTAATCAATTAACTTCAATAGCATTCATCAAATTATGTAACTCTTCACTACCATTCATCAATTAACTTCAATAGCATTCAAAAACCATTCCAATTAAGCTTCTCAAGCTTGAGAGGGGTTGAGAAGAGAGAAACGTTGAGAAATTATAGAAAAGATCAAAATTTACCACTTACCTTATAAATTGCTTGATTCTTTGTTCACGGTAGAGGCCCCCAACCAATCAATTGGTTTAGTATGTTGAAGGAGCCACCAATGGAGATTGAAGAAAGAGGGAAGCTCCAATTTCTTACAAATTGGAGAGAATTTTAGAGAATAGTAAATATTAGCATTATTTCAGCATAGTTCTAGAATAGTAAAAATCTCCTCCTTTTTTTCAAAGGATTCATGTTCTATTTATAGGAGAGGGAGGCTCTAACCAAAGCTAACTGATTTCTAGAATTTTCCAATTTCAATTTGGTTGAATTTGGACTAGATTTGGACCTAGTTTGGTTCCTTTTTTATTCGGTTTGGTTCCCTTTTGATTTGGTTTGGTTCAAGAGAGAGGAGAGATAAAAATATCACATTATTTTTGAGTTTAAAACTCATTCAAGCATGTGAATTATGCCTCTCCTTTAATGGACTCCCCTTCCTTACACATGTGTCAAAATGGAATGATTATATCGAAAATATCTCATATTTTAAATATTGCTCATAGTTTTTTACTAATAAACCTTGTACATTTTCAACTCTTCATCTTATGTGAGCATTTACTCATTTTTGGATACTCAATTTATCTCATTTTTTGGATACTCAATTTATCTCATTTTTTTGATATTACTCATAGTTTTTTACTAATAAACCTTGTACATATTCAACTCTTCATCTTATGTGAGCATTTACTCATTTTTGGATACTCAATTTATCTCATTTTTTTGATATTACTCATAGTTTTTTACTAATAAACCTTGTACATATTCAACTCTTCATCTTATGTGAGCATTTACTCATTTTTGGGTATCTTCTTTTACAAATAGGATTTATCTCCTCCCTACACATGGATTGATGCTATTGGCCCATAGGAACCTTAATCGGACCATAATCCAAAATTTTTTGAAAATCTAGACCCTTAGGCTAAGATCCTTCATATCCATTTTCAATTAATTCTAATTGCACATTGGAAAGTTCTTTTTTGAATTTCTGTTTTTCAGGGGAACTTATTTTAATAAGATGAGTTATTTTTCTATCCAAAAATATTCATAATCTGAATATTCTCTCTCTAGAATATTTTCTCTCTCTAGAATACTTTCTCTCTCTATATGCCAAAACAGGCAGAGACAAGATCTCTTATATTTCAGAAAAGGGAATTGATTACAGGGGAATATGCGGGACATTTTGAGAGGCTGGGGAGGAATCTTACATTCTTTTAGACATAGTTGCTCTCGATGCTTTTGAAGAAGCGGAATCAAACTCATCCACAGGAGAGTGCGTTACATCTCGATAAGCATGGTTTTTCAGATTCACCCTCGTGGTTACATTCTCATGTCTGAGGTAAAAGTAATTGTAACCCCAATCTTGAATCATTTTGAATTGGCGCATGAATGACCTTCCTAGGATCACTTCGTAATTTGTGTTCTTGCCAAAGTCTACAATAGCAAAGGTATGTCCGTACTCAATGCCACATGACTTGACTATAACGTTCTCAAGCAATCCTATGGGACTCTCCAGATTTCTGTCTGCCAATTGCAAACTTATCCTTGTACTTCTAATTGCAGGTTTTTCCCACATTTCCCATATAGTTTTTGTTGCTATACTCACCCCTGCTCCGCTATCTAGAATAGCTATAGATTCAATCTTGTTGATCTCCACAGGAAGCATAATATTTCCTTCATCGTCTTCACAATACTTGCCAACTTTGTTCATAGGAACCGGAATTGTTTGCTTAAGCATTAGCTCAGAAGCCTTTGCCTTCAACAACTCCTTAACTTGAATGTTCTGGCTCCACAATCCTTGCTCAGTTAATTGTGTAGCCACTTCTCCCCACAATCTTGGCCTAAGCTTTAAGAACTCTGTGAGTGGAATGGTACACGTAACTGGTGCTGACATTAAAGCTTATAAACTCCCTATGTCTCGTTCCTGATGAGGTTGTCGTGTCATTGATGGTACTCGCATGATTTGGCTATGTGCTTTGTACATTCCTAAATATGAGGGCAGTGTCTTGCATGTGAGCTTGTTGCTCCGAGCTGAGACAATAGTCTGAGTAAAGATAAAGCATCAAATTCTTGAACCCTTTGATTCGAGAATTCTACTATAGAAAACGGTGGTGACTTGTCAGAAGATGCTAGATCCTCAACTTGTTTTTGCACCGCTTTCCACATCTCCCTTGCTACTGCTTCCTCTATTTCAGGAATTTCATCTCCAAAATCTGCGGTAGTCAATGGTTTTGACTCGTCTGCATTGGTAAGAGGTAAATCATCTCCTTCAGGCATTTCTGGGAAATGTAGAGATACAACTTCACTTACCTTTTCCATGCTTGGCGTGGCTTCCAGTATCGTCTCTAAGTTGGGCTTCAGAGAAGCAGGTCCTCTTGCGTACATAGGTGGTGGGCCGTCTATTAGAGTCTGAGTATCCCTAATCAACTGCTTATGGATAGCCAAGTTGATTGTCTCTTCACGAGGGTTGGGATATTCTTGCAGCTTCTTAGGCAGCTTAGTCAGAGCTATGATCCTACTATTATACGCTTGAAGCGCTGCATCTAAAGGCTCGTACACCTTGTCCACAAGGACTGATCCTCCTGAGCTTTCCTCAGACTCGGATGCTTTTCCCTTTTGCTCATTTTGAGTTTTCTCTCCGATTTGTTTTGTTTTCAACATTTCTTCTAGTTCTTTTGGGATAGAGTTCCCTCCATCAGAGCTCTTCTGCTCCTTTGACTTCTTACTCCCCTTGCTGCATGGTTTTCGTCAAGTTGATTTCTTTCTCTCTTTTCCATCTTTGGATAGAACCTTAATCTCAGAGGGTTTCTCAACAACCTCTTTGACATTCTTTAGTCATTACTCTTAGCGACACTAGTTCGTCCTCCTCCTCAGATGTCATGGGTGATGGAATCACTTCAACATAGTTGAAGTGATGGAATCACTTCAACATAGTTGAGGGGCGCTTTAGCTTTTTGTGCTGCCGGATCCGCAAGCTTCAACAAGCAATCCTTTGGTAGATGGTCAATGCTACACCCTTGGCAAAACCTCTCTATAGGTGGAAACGTAGATGTTGTGCCTATGTTAGCAAAGAGGGGTCATTTCTTGTTTGGACATTCTCTCGCCCAATGTGGTCCACCACATTCGTAGCATGGTCCTGTTTGTTGCACAGGGTATAGTCTCTTTGTAGGATATGGTCCTGGATAACCTTGAGTCTTGGTTGGCTGAGATCCTATAAGCATAAAAGAGCTTGGGTCTCCATTAAAGTCATGAACTAGGCTTGGTCCCGTTGGGTTCTCAAAGTAGGGTTCGACAAGAGGATGCTCCACTTCGATGTAGCATGGTTGAGAGCTAACCATCTCCATTCCTAATTCTGGATTCTCATATTCGAGATATCTAAAGGAAGCTCTGCCAGGTGGACGAAGTTGAGCTCCTAGCACCGGCTGTGCTTGCTCTTGAGCAACTAAGGTTCTCTCATGGTTCACAACTTGCTGTCTAGGTGCAAAGTTGGCTGCTTGTTCCCTTTGTATCCTTGCAATGTGATTGCAGTCCGAAGTCACATGTGTGTAGTTCCATTTACAAAGCTGGCACCACTTCTTTGTTGGTTGATTGCCAACCAATGGTGAGAAGGTTGGTCACTGCTCGGTTTTATGTCTACCTCCACATCCTCCACAGACGTAGGGGCCTGTAGGAACATTATGCATGTATGATGGCTGGGGTCGGTAGGAAGGTCTGTAGTATTGTCCCATCTTTTTCAATACTATCTCGGCAATCTGATCTGGATTAACAAATGGCACACTAGAGTCAGAGCCCTTCCCAGAGCTACATTTATCATCCGGATGACTATCTTGGTTTCCCATGCCGGTCATGTCAAAGTTATCATCATAATCCATGGCATCCATGCAACACTCATTGAAGATGACGTGCTTCTTTGCGTACAAGTGAGCGTGAAGCGTCTTGTTTCGTAAGCCTTCCAGGAAGATAGAAATTAATCTTCCTTGGCTTGGCTTCTCATCGTCAGGGCATTTGATGTATTGCTTTAGCCTATTTACACAATCTCGCACAGACTCTTGATCTTTTTACTTAAAAGCGTAAATTTGAGCTATCGCATTGTGCTTAATTCCCATTTTTGAAAATGCAGCTATAAAGCTCTTTTCCAGCCCATTGAAAGATCGCTTTGCCTCAAGCTCTAAAGTTTGAAACCATGATAAAGACTTACTCTCTATCGTCAGGCCAAATCCTTTGGTTTGTGTATGCGTATCCGTGACTTGCTCCGCATGTATAGCTTGCTTAAAAGCTGCTATATGGTCATATGGGTCACCGGATCCATCATACTTCTTGACAAGCTTTTGCAGTGCAGATGGTCTCACTTTTCTAGAATATTCATCGTCATGTCTCCTATATGAGTCTCGGCCTTTAAATCTAGGCTCTTCAAATGTTAGTTCACTTGGTCTATGGGGTTCTCTTGCTTGGTCTATGGGGTTCTCTTGGAGGTACATATCCACTTGCTCGTGGTCTTTCTTCTCCCCTAGATTCTCTAATAGCATCGGTTCTCCTCGTGGGATCAATCATTCGAAAGACTGGTCCTTTAGCAGTTGTTCGCATGGAAGGTGCTGGTCGAGAGCCACACTTGGGGTTCTAGCCCATGGTGGTGCTAGTGTTTCTCCTTGAAAGGCAGATTCATCTGGACATGTCGTGTCTAAGATAGACACCTCAGTGAAAAGGGGCCTTCCTTTCCATGTCATTTCCCTAACCTCTGGCCATTCAAGGGTTCTAAAGTCGTTCCCCCATCTATCATGAACACGCTTAGTGAAACCCTCTAGATGCTCTACAGTTATTGTGTGCGTGACTCTGGAATTTCTTTTACTATGTCCCATGGGTTTTTCTTGGTCTCTTTTTCTTTTCTTTAAGCTTAATGGAACTTGAAATTAACATGCATTCTCATTCACTACTCAAGCAATGCCTTGCCCATGGATAAGCTACAAGCTATGGAGAATCTTAAGCTTGAATCCACTACCACACAAAGCCTAATAGAGAATCCACAAGCATCAACAAAGAAGCATGCACACTAGAGAATAGAAATGAGAAGAGAGATAAACATCATCTCATTGCATTGAATTAGAAGAGCATTGCTCATACAATAGTGTAGATGGGGAGAGAGAAGAGCTTGCACCTCTATGAACAAGAGGGAGAGCTAGTCTCAAGAGAGCTCAAGCATGAGTTTAGCCCAATGTGTCCATAAGCTCTCAAATGAGCCACTTTTTATACTAAAACTCCTAGAACTCCCAAAACTTCCCATGTGGGATTATTCTCAAGCCCACTTCCACACTCACCTACAACTTGAAACTTTTTACAAGAGCCCTAAATAAGAATGTCAAGTCTCTTGTTTTCCTGCTTGCATCTTTGTGTTGCATCCTTGCATTGATCACCATTCGTCACGCAACATCTATGCATGAAAATCAATTATGATAAAAGTAACACTTTTATATTAAAATAATAATCTTTTATACATACCTCTATGCATGAAATCCAAATATGATAAAAGTAACACTTTTACATTAAAATAATAATCTTTTATGCATACCTCTATGCATGAAATTCAATTAAGATAAAAATTTATCTTTTATGCATACTTCTATGCATGAAAATCAATTATGATAAAAAGTAACACTTTTATAATAAAAATTTATCTTTTATGCATACCTCTATGCATGAAAATCAATTATGATAAAAGTAACACTTTTATAATAAAAATTTATCTTTTATGCATACCTCTATGCATGAAAATCAATTATGATAAAAGTAACACTTTTATACATACCTCTATGCATGAAAATCAAATATGATAAAAGTAACACTTTTATAATAAAAATTTATCTTTTATGCATACCTCTATGCATGAAAATCAAATATGATAAAAGTAACACTTTTATAATAAAAAAATTAATCTTTTATGCATATCTCTATGCATGAAAATCAAATATGATAAAAGTAACACTTTTATTAATAAAAAATTATCTTTTATACACATAATCAAAATGCATCTTCTATATATGAAAATGATACTTTAGAATATAGAAACCATAAGGATTACTCTTTTAGAATAATAAAAGATAAATTTTATTTCACTAATTTCTAAAAATTTTGCCATAACCTCCTTTGTATGGCTGACCATTTTTTAAATTTTTAAGTCTTTAAAACTAAATCAAAGTGCACCAAAACACATAATCAAAATGCATCTTCTATGCATGAAAATGATACTTTAGAATATAGAAACCATAAGGATTACCCTTTTAGAATAATAAAAGATAAATTTTATTTCACTAATTTCTAAAAATTTTGCCATATTCTCTTTTGTATGGCTGACCATTTTTCAAATTTTTAAGTCTTTAAAACTAATTAAAAGTGCACCAAAACACATAATCAAAATGCATCTTCTATGCATGAAAATGATACTTTAGAATATAGAAACCATAAGGATTACCCTTTTAGAATAATAAAAGATAAATTTTATTTCACTAATTTCTAAAAATTTTGCCATATTCTCTTTTGTATGGCTGACCATTTTTTAAATTTTTAAGTCTTTAAAACTAATTAAAAGTGCACCAAAACACATAATCAAAATGCATCTTCTATGCATGAAAATGATATTTTAGAATATAGAAACCATAAGGATTACTCTTTTAGAATAATAAAAGATGAATTTTATTTCACTAATTTCTAAAAATTTTGCCATAACCTCCTTTGTATGGCTGACCATTTTTCAAATTTTTAAGTCTTTAAAAATAATTGAGAGTGCACCAAAGTATTGAAATTATCCTAAAGTAAACTTTTTTCCACTTAATTGAGATAAACATTATAAAAACTTGACATTAATCAATTAACCATTCACCTAGAATAGAGAATGGTTGGTTTTGCTAGAGAAGAGAGGGGAATGCCTTTTTGTAATGAGGCATAACATTTTTAGAGAAGACATAAAGCATAAAAACCATTTAAAACCATAAAAACCATAAAATAAGTGAAAAAGAAGAATCACCAACTTACTAATGACTTTGAGAGCATTTCTTTGGCTTGATGGTTTGAGGGTTCAACTCTTGTTTGGAACAAGAGTGGCCACCAATCTTTGGAAGAGGGAAATGTCAAAAACTAGTGAATTATTAATAAATTCACAGTTCTTGGCTTGGGAGAAGTAGAGTAACAGTGCATAAAACACTATTATTTTTCAACAAAGGGGGAGGCTTCTATTTATAAGAAAAATTGAGCTCCTAAAACCAAACAAACTGATTCTAGAATTTTCCAAATCAGTTTGGTCAATTTTTGACCATTTTTTGGTCAGTTAAGCTAACTTTTTGGAACTAGACTTGAATTAGGAGAGAGGAGAGATGAAATATCTCAATTTTTGAAGATTTAAAACTCAATTGCACATGTGAAGTAGGTGCCTCATTCATGAGGGAAAAATCCCCATGCAGAGGTGTCAAAAATGCATCATTACTTCTAAATATCTCCCCTTTTTAACTATTAGCCTTGTCCTTATTCAACTCTTCATCTTATGTGAGTATTTACTTCTAAATATCTCCCCTTTTTAACTATTAGTCTTGTCCTTATTCAACTCTTCATCTTATGTGAGTATTTACTTCTAAATATCTCCCCTTTTTAACTATTAGCCTTGTCCTTATTCAACTCTTCATCTTATGTGAGTATTTACTTCTAAATATCTCCCCTTTTTACCTATTATCCTTGTCCTTATTCAACTCTTCATCTTATGTGAGCATTTACTCATTTTTGGGTATCTTCTTTTACAAATTGGATTTATCTCCTCCCCACACATGGATTGATCCTATTGGCCCACAGGAACCTTAATTGGACCATAATCCAAAAATTTTTGAAAATCTAGACCCTTAGGCTAAGGTCCTTTATACCCATTTCCAATTAATTCCAATTGCACATTGGAAAGTTCTTTTTGAATTTCTGTTTCAAGAAAATTCATTTTAATATTATGAGAAATTTTTCTATCTAAAAATATTAAAAATCTGAATAGTCTCGCTCTAGAATATTTTCTCTCTCTATGTCAAAACAGACAAAGACAAGATCTTTTATATTTCTGAAGAGGGGATTGATTATAGGGGGAAGATGTTGGATATCTTAAGAGGCTGGGGAGGAATCTTACATTCACTTCCACTTGAAAAACGCGAGATGCCGTCATCTCGCAATTTGGGGTAATTCCGCAAGATGCACGAATATGAGACTAAGAGATAATTTAATTAAGATTAACCACCAAGAAAAGTCTCAAAGAGAGCAAGACTCAAGACAAGAACAAAGATTTCAACTTTATTCACTCTTAGAACATATACAGTAAAGATAGAAGAACTTTTTACAATTCCATAAGCCCGTCCATCATATGGTCACAAAATCAGCACTCACAAGCTGCACACGTATAAGGTAACTCATCTATGGGAATAATTCGACTGGTTATTGCAGCACCTACCTTATTGGTATGAGGTAATCTAACAAAAGGACCTCTAAGAGGCAAGCCAAAAATGGGACAAAGGCATATCTTCTGGTGAGGAAGAAAACACGCAAGTAAGAAGACCCGCTCAGAAAATCCACCATGCCTTGATCTCATCATGCAATAGTATCGGGGACCCAAACCGAAAGCTTCAATAGCCATAGCCAAGCAAACATTGTTATGAAAGTGACGCCGATCCCATGGTGTTACCCTAGTTATGTCTCGATAGGTCCGCCATTTGGTCTTAGCTACAGAAGTTCCCAAGTGAGGGAAAAGTGAGCGCTCATACAGTTCTATAAAATCCTTCTTCAGAGACTCGCTTGCGTCTTGAAAGTGAGAAATCATCATGGATAAAACCAAGTCCTACTGCCAAGCCATAAGAGAGATTAAGAATGAAAGGAGATCGATGGAAGTAAGATTACTGCGAGTGACAAGTAAGAGTTATGACTTATATAAACGAAGGAACTAGCGTAACCTAGAAGCCGACGGTGTATCTTAACACTGAATTTTTACCGTCTTTCCATGATTTGGGCTTGGCACATAATTCTTTTATTTTAGAGAGGGAATAATTATAAGATCAGAAAGGGAGATTCTTACTCCTGTATACCTCGAAGGCTGGGGGAGGAATCTTATATTCTACCCCACTTAAAAAAAATGCGAGATGTCCTCATCTCACAAAGTAGAGGACAACTCTTTTTCTTAAGATCCAATTTATTATGGGGTTCCTTATATTCTGGTCAACCCATCAGAATACTGGGATAAATATCCCTTATATAGAACTCATCATTAAATAACATCTTCCACGATGCACGTGTGTGGGTATCTTCGGCGACCCAGAGCCCGAGCACCGTATGGTCAGGACCCTCTAGGATCCTTCACAGGTGACCTAGCGCTTCACTCATAGGCCGCTTCCTTGGTCCCTCATCCACCGTACCGGAATCTCACCATTTAAATCGAACCGAGGCTGGTCAAGACCTCGGTCGACTTTGCTACGCGAGACGTCCTCCATTGACTCTCCATCAGAGCAGTTGCAACTTTAACAGTTAAGTCTCCATGACCTTAATCCACAAGACGATCAAAATGCTTCCCCAGCATTCTTGATATAAAACAGTCATTTACAAACAGGTCACAAAATATAGTTTCTATATCGAACTCTCGTCTTTCCACATTATCCCTTCTCGGTCCACATTACTTATTCCACATTCCATTCATATGTGTACTCATTCTCATTCATTCACTCATATCGACGACACATTATTTCACATACACATTCACATACATTATTCTACATACACATCCATGTTCGTACATCTACATCATACATCCAATCCCATATCCGCATTCATATATACACATCCATATCCACATCCATACATCCACATCCACATCCATACATCCACATCCACATTCACATCCATACATCCACATCTACATGCATACATCCATTTTCACATCCTCATTCATATATCCACATCCACATACATACATCCACATCCGTATCTACATCTATACATCCACATCCACATCCACATTCACATCCATACATCCTTATCCACATTCATACATCCACATCTACATCTACATTCATACATCCACATCACATCCATTCTCGCCCTATCACAACCCATATACATCTTATCCCATCAGATACACTTCTTACCTCATCCCATACACATCTTATCACATCCTAACTCATCTTAGCACATCCTATCACATCTCATACACCTCTTATCACATCCTATCACATCTCATACACGTCTTATCACATCCTATCACATCTCATACTCCTCTTATCACATCCTATCACTTTCCATATCTATTTATAGAATACAAGAGAATTCTTATATTTGATATAAGATTTCTTTACGCATCTATTTATGCATAAATTCCATTTAAGGATACTAACACTTTCGAAATAAAAATCAATCTTTTATGCAACTTCCTATGCATAAATTCATTTTAAATGAGAATGACACTTTTGGATTAAATAAATTCTTTATGCATCTTTCCATGCATAAATCCAATTTAGTAGGAATTACACTTTTAGAATAAAAGAATTTCTCTTATGGATCTAATTTATGCATAAAATCCATTTATGTGATCAAAATCACACTTTTAGTATTAAAAAATATCTTTTATGCACACCTCTATGCATGAAATTCAGATATGATAAAAGTAACACAAGTTTTTACATTAAAATTATAATCTTTTATGCATACCTCTATGCATGAAATCCAAATATGATAAAAGTAACACTTTTACATTAAAATAATAATCTTTTATGCATACCTCTATGCATGAAATCCGAATATGATAAAAGTAACACTTTTACATTAAAATAATAATCTTTTATGCATACCTCTATGCATGAAATCCGAATATGATAAAAGTAACACTTTTACATTAAAATAATAATCTTTTATGCATACCTCTATGCATGAAATCCAAATATGATAAAAGTAACACTTTTACACTAAAATAATAATCTTTTATGCATACCTCTATGCATGAAATTCAATTATGATAAAAATAACACTTTAATATTAAAATAATAAACTTTTATGCATACCTCTATGCATGAAAATCAAATATGGTAAAATTAACACTTTTATATTAAAATAATAATCTTTTATGCATACCTCTACGCATGAAAATCAAATATGATAAAAGTAACACTTTTATATTAAAATAATAATCTTTTATGCATACCTCTGCATGAAAATCAATTATGATAAAAGTAACACTTTTATATTAAAATAATAATCTTTTATGCATACCTCTATGCATGAAATCCAAATATGATAAAAGTAACACTTTTACATTAAAATAATAATCTTTTATGCATACCTCTATGCATGAAATTCAATTAAGATAAAAATTTATCTTTTATGCATACTTCTATGCATGAAAATCAATTATGATAAAAGTAACACTTTTATAATAAAAATTTGTCTTTTATACATACCTCTATGCATCAAAAGGACCTCTAAGAGGCAAGCCAAAAAATGGGATAAAGGCATATCTTCTGATGAGGAAGAAAACACGCAAGAAGAAGACCCGCTTAGAAAATCCACCATACCTTGATCTCATCACGTAATAGTATCGGGGACCCAAACCCAAAGCTTCAATAATCACAGCCAAGCAGACATTGTTACGAAAGTGATGCTGACCCCACGGTGTTACCCTAGTTATGTCTCGATAGGTGCGCCATTTGGTCTTAGCTACAGAAGATCCCATGTGAGGGAAAAGTGAGCGCTCATACAGTTCTATAAAATCCTTCTTCACAAACTTGCTTGCATCTTGAAGGTGAGAAATCATCATGAATAAAACCAAGTCCTACTGGCAAGCCATAAGAGAGATTAAGAATGAAAGGAGATCGATGGAAGTAAGATTACTGCGAGCGACAAGTAAGAGTTACGACTTATATAAAAGAAGGAACTAGCGTAACCTAGAAGCCGACGGTGTATCTTACCACTGAAGTTTTACCGTTTTTCCATGATTTGGGCTTGGCACATAATTCTTTTATTTTAGAGAGGGAATAATTATAAGATCAGAAAGGGAGGTTCTTTCTCCTGTGTACCTCGAAGGCTGGGGGAGAAATCTTATATTCTACCCCACTTAAAAAAAATTCGAGATGTCCTCATCTCGCAAAGTAGAGGACAACTCTTTTTCTTAAGATTCAATTTATTATGGGATTCCTTATATTCTGGTCAACCCATTAGAATACTGGGATAAATATCCCTTATATAGAACTCATCATTAAATAACAATTGATTCAGATCATATCACTCATATCTTTAACACGATAATGGTCCATTAGACCGAAAAAATTCTTTCTGGACATTCCTCCACGGAAATTTCAGTCAAGCAAGTTCTCAATTTGTCATCCCTTAACTTGATCTACCGTGTCAAGTGTTAACAGTAGCAATTTGACAGCACAATCCACTCATCTCATAGTGATTTGCTGAAATTATTATCATCATTTTAGTCATGAATATCATCACAGGGACTCGTCCCATTCATCCTCATTGTGATTCGCTCAGGTTATTATATTTCAACTTAATTTCAGAAATCATCCTCATTGTGATTCACTCAGGTTATTATATTTTAACTTAATTTCAAAAATCATCATTTTTCAATCAGAATCCAAATCAATTCATCAGTTCTCAAACAGAATTAAAAATCATATCAACTACATTCGAAATCATCTTCTCGATAGCATTAATGCTTATAATTTTAAGTCTTAGATTTACTCGTATATACTGCCGATAAAGAGCTGCAGTTATACCCTCGGTATATACGGTAGTCATGATACTTGGAACTATAAGGTAAATACCATCATGTCTAGGCCTCAAGCAAGTCAGGGTTCCATACAATTGCGGTACTTCCATTTGAAGACCCAATTACTAATTTACGAATTTTCAGTTTGAATATCAAATTGTATGAATTATATCACACAACTACAACCTTTTTGTGCTTCTTGATAAATTTTTGACATATTTGGCTTCTCAATTGATCTTTATTAGCTAATTTGCTCTGATACCAACTGTGAGATCCATGTCCCCACCGCACAATGGATTCCGGATGCTAGCAGCAAAAGTAGCACATCTTGCGCGGGGTAGGGGTCCCACACTCGGGGCCTCGCCCCACGGATATCCGGACAAGAGACTAATCCATCGGTTTTTCCAAAACCGAACCCGGAAAAACTTCCTTTACTCGGAAAGCACGGGCGATTCCACCAGGATAACTCTTTAGTCTAACGTAGTCAAGACCATTACTGATCAAGCTGATCCGACTGCACCTATAAAGATACTCGGTCAGATCAAGGAAGAAACTTGCACTTGGATCATTGGGATCAACGCTTTTTTCCCCATCAAGAGGCATAGCCGTTGATTCCTATCCATAGAACAATTACTATCCCAGATTTACTTTATCTATCGTAATGATAGAAATTGAGGCTCGATTTACGGATCCATCAGTCCAGCCTAACCCCATCCAGTCCCATGGGTTAGCCAACCACCCAACCACTGTAGTGATGGGATCCAGTTAGGAATTTGGTTAGGTTTTGTCCCGGGTACCAGGGAAAAGAGTTCCCAGGTTCCCTAGCCGGAAGTTCATGCAAACATAAAACTAGTCACACCACTTACACACCCAATATGAAATTACCTTTTTCTCAGCATCAACTAACTTTAAAACAATCCTTTAACGAAACCATTATGTCACTGATGACAATCCTCAAAATCTCTAGTTGAATCCTTATTTCCAATCATTCATTCATCGGTGTACTTATGGCATCATTGCAACCAGAACGCTCACCACCTGTTTACTCAGGGGCCTTTTCAATAGTTCCTAGCTCATAGTACCCGATAATATTTTCACATATAAAAATCAAGATGGAATCCTTGTTGAAGATTAGCAAGATCAATCAACACATCCATATAAGAGAGCCATGAACTCATCTGTTGAGGACCAGAAAGATCAATCAACCAGATCCATACCCTCTAACTTTAAAAGATTCCAAGCCCAGGAAGGTACTTCAAACTTTCCACCTCCAAAGAGGCAGCAAGGACCGATTCAGAATCAAGATGCAGGAAGACTCCAAAGTGAAGGAAGATCCTTCCCCCAAAATACTTTCTCAGGAGGACCATCTATTTTAAGGATGCAGAACAATGAGCCCAGAAGTGAGAACCGATGTTTTGGATGCCAAGGTTTTGGTCATCAGTTAAAAGACTGCCCAACTCCTGCCATGTCAAGGGGACATGGAAGTCTAGGACCCCGAATTCAGAGACCAATTCCTTCATACCAATCTAATCAGGGTCCGTCTCACCCAAGCCAGGGTAACCCCAAAAGAACTCCAAATCAACCGTCTGCCTCTACCCAGAGTAACCTCAGAACTCCTTTCCAGAACAGGGGCAACCAAAGAGAAAGAATTCCACCTCAGACTGCAGCAGCCAGAGCAGTCACAATTTCAGAAGAAGTAGAAGAGGAAAGAAGGACAGATCTTTACTGCAATTGAAAAACCAAGGGCTTAACCGACAGTTCTCAAGTCATCCATACTCCAGCAGAATACCAGGGAAAAATCGACCGTTCACTTCCAAGGCGTAAAGTTGAATGTGATTGAAGAAGAAGATGATGATGAAAGAAATCATACTACAACTGCGAGATGAGGACATCTCGCATTTTTTTAAGTGGGGTAGAATGTAAGATTCCTCCCCCAACCCCTTTTTGATGTCTAGTATCTTCCCCTGTAAATCAACCCTCTTCAGAAATATAAAGACCTTGTTGCTAACTATTTTAGCCTAGAGAGAGAAAAATTATTCTAGAGAGAGAATATTCAGATTTTGAATATTTTTGGATAGAAAAATATCTCTTATAATTCAGATGAGTTCCCCTGAAACAGAAATTCAAAAAGAATTTTCCAATGTGCAATTGAAATTAATTGGAAATAGGTATAAAGAACCTTAGTCTAAGGGTCTAGATTTTCAGAAATCTTTAGACTATGGTCCAATTAAGGTTCCTATGGGCCAATAGCATCAATCCATGTGTAGGGAGGAGATAAATCCAATTTGTAAAAAAGAAGATACCCAAAATTGAGTAAATGCTCACATAAGGTGAAGAGTTGAAAATGTACAAGGTTTATTAGTAAAAAACTATGAGCAATATTAAAAATATGAGATATTTTGGGTATCCAAAAATGAGTAAATGCTCACATAAGATGAAGAGTTGAAAATGTACAAGGTTTATTAGTAAAAAACTATGAGCAATATTAAAATGATTCCATTATGACACATATGTAAGGAAGGGGAATTCTTTAAAGGAGGTGCATATTTCACATAAGATGAAGAGTTGAAAATGTACAAGGTTTATTAGTAAAAAAAAACTATGAGCAATATTAAAATGATTCCATTATGACACATATGTAAGGAAGGGGAGTTCTTTAAAGGAGGTGCATATTTCACATGCTTGAATGAGTTTTAAACTCATAAAAATTGAGATATTTCATCTCTCCTCTCTCCTCATTCAAGTCTAGTTCCAAAAAGTTAGCTTAACTGACCTAAAAATGGTCAAAAATTGACCAAACTGATTTAGAAAATTCTAGAATCAGTTTGTTTGGTTAGGAGCTCAATTTTCCTATAAATAGAAGCCTCCCCCTTGTTGAAAAATATATAGTGTTTATGCATCGTTACTCTACTCCACCTAAGCCAAGAACTGTGAATTCATTTAATAATTCACTAGTTTTTTGGAGCTTCCCTCTTTCTTCAATCCCCATTAGTGGCTCCATCAACATACTTAACCAATTGATTGGTTGGGGGCCTCTACCGTGAACAAAGAATCAAGCAATTTGTAAGGTAATTAGTGAATATTGATCTTTTCTATAATTTCTCAATGTTTCTCTCTTCTCAACCCCTCTCAAGCTTGAGAAGCTTAATTCGTATGGTTTTTTTTTTGAATGCTATTGAAGTGAATTGATGAATGTTAGTGGAGTTACATAATTTAATAAATGCTATTGAAGTTAATTTCCATTTATGTTTAAATTCTAATAGTTTTTATGTAATTTCTCTCTCTCACTCAAGAAATGGTCATACTCATCAGGACCCATTCTCAATCCAAATCAAGCTTTTCATAAAGCTTTTCCTTAACCCAAGATTAAGCTATGCTTGAGGCCAAATTAATGGCTTTTTTCTATGCTTTTAGTTTATGTATATTGATGATTCAATCCATTATGGATTAATGATCCAATTAGAGATCATTTTAATTATTTCCTTAATGATAAGCTTTATCCCTTAGAAAAATTGAGATTTATCAGTCATAGCAGCGGAGCTATGGCAAAATTTTTATAAAAATTATGCATAAAATAATTTCATTCAAAGCATAAAAAGAGGACTTCCTACCATATTCTAGGAATTATCATCCTAGATTAATTGAAAGATATTCATTGTAATCATAGAGAAATTAATTTTTATATTATGCATAATTGATTTTCATGCATAGAGCTATGCATAAAAGATTATTATTTTAACATAAAAGTGTTACTTTTATCAAATTTTAATTTTCATGCATAGAAGTATGCATAAAGGATAATTTTTTTAATATTAAAAGTGTTACTTTTATCATTTTTAATTTTCATGCATAGAAGTATGCATAAAAGATAATTTTTTTTATATTAAAAGTGTTACTTTTATCATTTTTAATTTTCATGCATAGAAGTATGCATAAAAGATAATTTTTTATATCAAAAATGTTACTTTTATCATTTTTAATTTTCATGCATAGAAGTATGCATAAAGGATAATTTTTTTATATCAAAAGTGTTACTTTTATCATATTGGATTTCATGCATAGAGGTATGCATAAAAGATGATTATTTTAATGTAAAAGTGTTACTTTTGTCACAATTGAATTTCATGCATAGAGGTATGTATAAAAGTTGATTATTTTATTATAAAAGTGTTACTTTTATCATAATTGGATTTCATGCATGGAGGTATGCATAAAAGATATTCTTTTTATACTAAAAGTGTGATTTTCATCATAAATGGATTTTATGCATAACTTAGATGCATAAGAGAAATTCTTTTATTCTAAAAGTGTAATTCCTACCAAATTGACTTTATGCATAAAAAGATGCATAAAAAAATTGATTTTTAATTCAAAAGTGTCATTCTCATCTAAATTGAATTTATGCATAGGAAGATGCATAAAAGATTGAATTTTTAATTCAAAAGTGTCATTCTCATCTAAATTAAATTTATGCATAAGAAGATGCATAAAAGATTGAATTTTAATTCAAAAGTGTCATTTTCATTTAAAATGAATTTATGCATAGGAAGATGCATAAAAGATTGATTTTTCTTCGGAAGTATTAATCTCCTTAAATGGAATTTATGCATAAGTAAATGTGTAAAGAAATCTTATATCAAATATAAGAATTCTCTTGTATTCTATAAATAGATATGAGATGTGATAGGATGTGATAAGAGGTGTATAAGAGGTGATAAGAGGTGATAAGATGAATTAAGATGTGATAAGATGTGTATGGGATGAGGTAAGAAGTGTATGTGATAGGATAAGTTGTATATGGGTTGTGATAGGGCGAGAATGGATGTGATGTAAAAGATTAGATGTGAAGGCATATGGGGTTATATGAATGGGAATGTGGAAATGGATGTATGTATGTGGATGTGTGGATGTGGAGATGGGAGTATGGATGTATGAATGTGAAAATGGATGTATGCATGAAGATGTATATGCATAGATGTGAATGTGGATGTAGATGTGGATGTGTGGATGTGGAGATGGGAGTATGGATGTATGAATGTGAAAATGGATGTATGCATGAAGATGTATATGCATAGATGTGAATGTGGATGTATGCATGAAGATGTATATGCATAGATGTGAATGTGGATGTAGATGTGGATGTATAGATGTGAATGGGAATGTGGATGTGAATGTGGATGTAGATGTGGATGTATAGATGTGAATGGGAATGTGGATGTGGATGTATGTATGTATGTGGATGTATAGATGTGAATGGGAATGTGGATGTGGATGTATGTATGTATGTGGATGTAGATGTGGATGTATAGATGTGAATGGGAATGTGGATGTGGATGTATATGAATGTGGATGTAGATGTGGATGTATAGATGTGAATGGGAATGTGGATGTGGATGTATGTATGTATGTGGATGTAGATATGGATGTATAGATGTGAATGGGAATGTGGATGTGGATGTATGTATGTATGTGGATGTGGATGTATGTATGTATGTGGATGTGAATGTATGAATGAGGACGTGATAATGGATGTATGCATGTAGATGTGGATATATGGATGTGAATATGAATGTGGATGTGGATGTGGATGTATGGATGGATATGGATGTGTATGTATGAATGTAGATAAGGGATGTGGATGTATAAATGAGGATGTGAAAATGGAGCATGTAGATGTGGATGTATGGATGTGAATGTGGATGTGGATGTGGATGTATAAATGAGGGTGTGAAAATGGAGGTATGCATGTAGATGTGGATGTATGGATGTGAATGTGGATGTGGATGTGGATGTATAAATGAGGATGTGAATGTGGATGTGAATGTGAATGTGGATGTGGATGTGGATGTGGATGTATGGATGTGTATGTATGAATGTGGATATGGGATGTGGATATATAAGGCGAGAATGGATGCGATGTAAAAGATTAGATGTGAAGGCATATGGGATATATGAATGGGAATGTGAAAATGGATGTATGCATGTAAATGTGAAAATGGATGTATGCATGTAAATGTGGATGTATAAGGCGAGAATGGATGCGATGTAAAAGATTAGATGTGAAGGCATATGGGGTTATATGAATGGGAATGTGAAAATGGATGTATGCATGTAAATGTGAAAATGGATGTATGCATGTAAATGTGGATGTATGGATGTGAATGTGAATGTGTATGTGAATTAATGTGTCGTCGATATGAGAAAATGGATGAGAATGAGTACACATTGAATGGAATGTGGAATAAGTAATGTGGACTAAGGAGGGATAATGTGGAAAGACGAGAGTTCGATTTAGAAACTGTATTTTGTGACTGTTTGTAAATGACTATTTTATGTCAAGAATGCTGGGGAAGCATTTTGACCATCTTGTGGATTAAGGTCATGAAGACCTAACTGTTAAAGTTGCAACTGCTGGACGGAGAGTCAATGGAGGACGTCTCGCGTAGCAAGGTGGGCCGAGGTCTTGACCAACCTCGGCTCGATTAAAATGGTGAGCTTCCGCCGGTACGGTGGATGAGGGACCAAGGAAGTGGCCTATGAGTGAAGCGCTAGGTCACCTGCGAAGGATCCTAGAGGGTGCTGACCATACGGTGCTCGGGCTCTGGGTCGCCTAGGATACCCGCACGTGCGTCGAGGAAGATATTGGAACAAGGAGTAAGAGTTGTTTTGTGAAACCGAGCATGGATCTGGTTGCTGACCTTGCTGGTCTGCCATGGATGAGTCCATGGCTCTTTATATGGATCTGTTGGTTGATCTTGCTGATCTTCAACGAGAGTCCATCTTGATTTTTATAAGTGATTATCTTGCCGAGTATTATGGGCTAGGAACTATTGAAAAGGCCCCTGTGTGGACAAGTGGTGAGCGTTCTAGTTGCCAATGATGCCATAGATACTCTGATGAAGGAATGATGGGAAATTATGAATCAACCGGATAAATTGGAAGATTGTGATCAGTGGTACTATGGTTTCATTAAAGGATTGTTTTAAAGTTAGCTGATGCTAAGAAAAAAGGCAATTTCATAATGGGTGTGTAAGTGGTGTGGCTAGTTTTATGTTTGCATGAACTTCCGGCTAGTTTTTTCTTAGCTGATGCTAAGAAAAAAGGCAATTTCATATTGGGTGTGTAAGTGGTGTGGCTAGTTTTATGTTTGCATGAACTTCCGGCTAGGGGGCCTTGGAACTCTTTTCCTTGGTACCCGGGACAAAACCTAACCAAATTCCAAATTGGATCCCATCACTACAGTGGTTGGGTGGTTGGCTAACCCATGGGATCGGATAGGGTTAGGCTGGACTGATGGATCCGTAAATCGAGATTTAATTTCTATTATTACGATAGATGAAGTAAATCCCGGATAGAAATTGTTCTATGGATAGGAATCAACGGCTGTGCCTCTTGATGGGGAAAAAAGCGTTGATCCTCCCAATGATCCAAGTGCAAGTTTCTTCTTTGAATTGACCAAGTACCGTTAAAGGTGCAGTCAGATCAGTTGATCCGTAATGATCTTGACTACGTTAGAGTAAAGAGTTATTCTAGTGGAATCGCCCATGCTTTCCGGGTAAAGGAAGTTTTTTCGGTTTCGGTTTTGGACAAATCGACGGATTAGTCTCTTGTCCAGATATCCGTGGGCGAGGCCCCGAGTGTGGGTCCCTGGCCCGCGCATGAAGTGCTACTTTCGCTGCTAGTACCCCGAATCCGTCGCATGGTGGGGACAGGGATCTCACAGTTGGTATCAGAGCATTTGGTTAATAAAGATCAACTGAGTAGACAAATATGTCAAAAATTTATCAAGAAACACAAAAAGGTTATAATTATGTGATATAAGTCATACAATTTGATATTCAAACTAAAATTCGTAAATTGGTAATTGGGTCTTCAGATGGAAGTACCGCAATTATATAGAATCACTGACTTGCTTGAGGCCTAGACATGATGGTATTTACCTTATAATTCCAAGGGCCGTGACTACCCGTATATACCAAGAGTATACTGCAGCTCTTTATTGACAGTATATACGAGTAAATCTAAGACTTGAAATTATAAGCGTTAATGCTATCCAGATGATGAATTCGAATGTGGTTGATATGATTTTTAATTCTGTTTGAGAACTGATGAAATTGATTTGGATTCTTATTGGAAAATGATGAATTCTGAAATTTAGTTGAAATGTAATAAGCTGAGCGAAACCACAATGAGGATGAATGGGACGAGTCCCTGTGATGATATTCATAACTGGAATGATGATAATGATTTCAGCAAATCACTATGAGATTAGTGGATTATACTGTCAAATTGCTACTATTGACACTTGAGACGGTAGATTAAGTTAAGGGATGACAAATTGAGAACTTGCTTAACTAAAATTTCCCATGGAGGAATGTTCAGAAGGTATTCTGTTGGGTTGACTAGAATGTAAGGAACCCCAGAATAATTTGGGTCGTAAGAAAAAGAGTTGTTCTCTTCCTACGAGATGAGGACATCTCGCGCTTTTTTTTTAAGTGGGGTAGAATGTAAGAATTCTTCCCAGTTTTTGAGGTATTCAAAAATAAGAATCTCCTCTCTAATCTTATAACTATTCTCTCTCTAATATATAAAGTTTTGACAGAATCATGAGACGAGGAAATCGTAGCCGTCAGCAGCCAGACCCTGTCACTCACTGAAGATAACGAACTTGATCCTGATGTTCGCAAGGCTCTTCATAGGACTCAACCAGGACCCTTCAAAGGAGAAGGGGAGAACCTGGGTGAGACTGTGGAGAAATGGGTGGAAGCCATGGAAGAGTATTTTGACGTCACAGGTTATAATGAGCTGAGCAAAATAGCTCTTGGCCGGCTGAAAATAGTGGAAACAGCCAGGGTAGCATGGAGGAACCACTGTGACACCAACCGTCTAAATAGAAATACCCAATCTTGGAATGACCTAAAAACCTATTTGAGAAAGAGATTTTGTCCCCCTGGATTTTTGGAAACCAAAATGAACGAATTTTTAGAACTAAAGTAGGAGAACAAAACCATTGAAGAATATCACCAGGCCTTTGCTCTTCTACTCAAATACTCACCACCTCTAGATGAAGAACAGCTCATGGCCAGGTTCATTCGGGCAATGAACACACCTTTGGACACACTGGTCAAAAATGCCAAACCAGTGTCCATGGCTGAAGCAGTAAAAATGGCAAAGGATTTTGCCAAAGCCTTTGTAGTAAAGGTCCCGCCAAAACCTGCACCCTCTAACTTTAAAAGATTCCAAGCCCAGGAAGGTACTTCAAACTTTCCACCTCCAAAGAGGCAGCAAGGACCGATTCAGAATCAAGATGCAGGAAGACTCCAAAGTGAAGGAAGATCCTTCCCCCAAAATACTTTCTCAGGAGGACCATCTATTTTAAGGATGCAGAACAATGAGCCCAGAAGTGAGAACCGATGTTTTGGATGCCAAGGTTTTGGTCATCAGTTAAAAGACTGCCCAACTCCTGCCATGTCAAGGGGACAGGGAAGTCTAGGACCCCGAATTCAGAGACCAATTCCTTCATACCAGTGTAATCAGGGTCCGTCTCACCCAAGCCAGGGTAACCCCAGAAGAACTCCAAATCAACCGTCTGCCTCTACCCAGAGTAACCTCAGAACTCCTTTCCAGAACAGGGGCAACCAAAGAGAAAGAATTCCACCTCAGACTGCAGCAGCCAGAGCATTCACAATTTCAGAAGAAGTAGAAGAGGAAAGAAGGACAGATCTTTACTGCAATTGAAAAACCAAGGGCTTAACCGACAGTTCTCAAGTCATCCATACTCCAGCAGAATACCAGGGAAAAATCGACCGTTCACTTCCAAGGCGTAAAGTTGAATGTGATTGAAGAAGAAGATGATGATGAAAGAAATCATACTCCAACTGCGAGATGAGGACATCTCGCATTTTTTTAAGTGGGGTAGAATGTAAGATTCCTCCCCCAACCCCTTTTTGATGTCTAGTATCTTCCCCTGTAAATCAACCCTCTTCAGAAATATAAAGACCTTGTTGCTAACTATTTTAGCCTAGAGAGAGAAAAATTATTCTAGAGAGAGAATATTCAGATTTTGAATATTTTTGGATAGAAAAATATCTCTTATAATTCAGATGAGTTCCCTTGAAACAGAAATTCAAAAAGAATTTTCCAATGTGCAATTGGAATTAATTGGAAATAGGTATAAAGAACCTTAGTCTAAGGGTCTAGATTTTCAGAAATCTTTAGACTATGGTCCAATTATTGTTCCTATGGGCCAATAGCATCAATCCATGTGTAGGGAGGAGATAAATCCAATTTGTAAAAAAGAAGATACCCAAAATTGAGTAAATGCTCACATAAGGTGAAGAGTTGAAAATGTACAAGGTTTATTAGTAAAAAACTATGAGCAATATTAAAAATATGAGATATTTTGGATATCCAAAAATGAGTAAATGCTCACATAAGATGAAGAGTTGAAAATGTACAAGGTTTATTAGTAAAAAACTATGAGCAATATTAAAATGATTCCATTATGACACATATGTAAGGAAGGGGAATTCTTTAAAGGAGGTGCATATTTCACATAAGATGAAGAGTTGAAAATGTACAAGGTTTATTAGTAAAAAAAAACTATGAGCAATATTAAAATGATTCCATTATGACACATATGTAAGGAAGGGGAGTTCTTTAAAGGAGGTGCATATTTCACATGCTTGAATGAGTTTTAAACTCATAAAAATTGAGATATTTCATCTCTCCTCTCTCCTCATTCAAGTCTAGTTCCAAAAAGTTAGCTTAACTGACCTAAAAATGGTCAAAAATTGACCAAACTGATTTAGAAAATTCTAGAATCAGTTTGTTTGGTTAGGAGCTCAATTTTTCTATAAATAGAAGCCTCCCTCTTGTTGAAAAATATATAGTGTTTATGCATCGTTACTCTACTCCACCTAAGCCAAGAACTGTGAATTCATTTAATAATTCACTAGTTTTTTGGAGCTTCCCTCTTTCTTCAATCCCCATTAGTGGCTCCATCAACATACTTAACCAATTGATTGGTTGGGGGCCTCTACCGTGAACAAAGAATCAAGCAATTTGTAAGGTAATTAGTGAATATTGATCTTTTCTATAATTTCTCAATGTTTCTCTCTTCTCAACCCCTCTCAAGCTTGAGAAGCTTAATTCGTATGGTTTTTTTTTTGAATGCTATTGAAGTGAATTGATGAATGTTAGTGGAGTTACATAATTTAATAAATGCTATTGAAGTTAATTTCCATTTATGTTTAAATTCTAATAGTTTTTATGTAATTTCTCTCTCTCACTCAAGAAATGGTCATACTCATCATGACCCATTCTCAATCCAAATCAAGCTTTTCATAAAGCTTTTCCTTAACCCAAGATTAAGCTATGCTTGAGGCCAAATTAATGGCTTTTTTCTATGCTTTTAGTTTATGTATATTGATGATTCAATCCATTATGGATTAATGATCCAATTAGAGATCATTTTAATTATTTCCTTAATGATAAGCTTTATCCCTTAGAAAAATTGAGATTTATCAGTCATAGCAGCGGAGCTATGGCAAAATTTTTATAAAATTATGCATAAAATAATTTCATTCAAAGCATAAAAAGAGGACTTCCTACCATATTCTAGGAATTATCATCCTAGATTAATTGAAAGATATTCATTGTAATCATAGAGAAATTAATTTTTATATTATGCATAATTGATTTTCATGCATAGAGCTATGCATAAAAGATTATTATTTTAACATAAAAGTGTTACTTTTATCAAATTTTAATTTTCATGCATAGAAGCATGCATAAAGGATAATTTTTTTTATATTAAAAGTGTTACTTTTATCATTTTTAATTTTCATGCATAGAAGTATGCATAAAAGATAATTTTTTTTATATTAAAAGTGTTACTTTTATCATTTTTAATTTTCATGCATAGAAGTATGCATAAAAGATAATTTTTTATATCAAAAGTGTTACTTTTATCATTTTTAATTTTCATGCATAGAAGTATGCATAAAGGATAATTTTTTTATATCAAAAGTGTTACTTTTATCATATTGGATTTCATGCATAGAGGTATGCATAAAAGATGATTATTTTAATGTAAAAGTGTTACTTTTGTCACAATTGAATTTCATGCATAGAGGTATGCATAAAAGTTGATTATTTTATTATAAAAGTGTTACTTTTATCATAATCGGATTTCATGCATGGAGGTATGCATAAAAGATATTCTTTTTATACTAAAAGTGTGATTTTCATCATAAATGGATTTTATGCATAACTTAGATGCATAAGAGAAATTCTTTTATTCTAAAAGTGTAATTCCTACCAAATTGACTTTATGCATAAGAAGATGCATAAAAAAATTGATTTTTAATTCAAAAGTGTCATTCTCATCTAAATTGAATTTATGCATAGGAAGATGCATGAAAGATTGAATTTTTAATTCAAAAGTGTCATTCTCATCTAAATTAAATTTATGCATAGGAAGATGCATAAAAGATTGAATTTTAATTCAAAAGTGTCATTTTCATTTAAAATGAATTTATGCATAGGAAGATGCATAAAAGATTGATTTTTCTTCGGAAGTATTAATCTCCTTAAATGGAATTTATGCATAAGTAAATGTGTAAAGAAATCTTATATCAAATATAAGAATTCTCTTGTATTCTATAAATAGATATGAGATGTGATAGGATGTGATAAGAGGTGTATAAGAGGTGATAAGAGGTGATAAGATGAATTAAGATGTGATAAGATGTGTATGGGATGAGGTAAGAAGTGTATGTGATAGGATAAGTTGTATATGGGTTGTGATAGGGCGAGAATGGATGTGATGTAAAAGATTAGATGTGAAGGCATATGGGGTTATATGAATGGGAATGTGGAAATGGATGTATGTATGTGGATGTGTGGATGTGGAGATGGGAGTATGGATGTATGAATGTGAAAATGGATGTATGCATGAAGATGTATATGCATAGATGTGAATGTGGATGTAGATGTGGATGTATAGATGTGAATGGGAATGTGGATGTGAATGTGGATGTAGATGTGGATGTATAGATGTGAATGGGAATGTGGATGTGGATGTATGTATGTATGTGGATGTATAGATGTGAATGGGAATGTGGATGTGGATGTATGTATGTATGTGGATGTAGATGTGGATGTATAGATGTGAATGGGAATGTGGATGTGGATGTATATGAATGTGGATGTAGATGTGGATGTATAGATGTGAATGGGAATGTGGATGTGGATGTATGTATGTATGTGGATGTAGATGTGGATGTATAGATGTGAATGGGAATGTGGATGTGGATGTATGTATGTATGTGGATGTGGATGTATGTATGTATGTGGATGTGAATGTATGAATGAGGACGTGATAATGGATGTATGCATGTAGATGTGGATATATGGATGTGAATATGAATGTGGATGTGGATGTGGATGTATGGATGTGGATATGGATGTGTATGTATGAATGTAGATAAGGGATGTGGATGTATAAATGAGGATGTAAAAATGGAGGTATGCATGTAGATGTGGATGTATGGATGTGAATGTGGATGTGGATGTGGATGTATAAATGAGGGTGTGAAAATGGAGGTATGCATGTAGATGTGGATGTATGGATGTGAATGTGGATGTGGATGTGGATGTATAAATGAGGATGTGAATGTGAATGTGGATGTGGATGTGGATGTGGATGTGGATGTATGGATGTGGATATGGATGTGTATGTATGAATGTGGATATGGGATGTGGATGTATAAGGCGAGAATGGATGTGATGTAAAAGATTAGATGTGAAGGCATATGGGGTTATATGAATGGGAATGTGAAAATGGATGTATGCATGTAAATGTGGATGTATGGATGTGAATGTGAATGTGTATGTGAATTAATGTGTCGTCGATATGAGGAAATGGATGAGAATGAGTACACATTGAATGGAATGTGGAATAAGTAATGTGGACTAAGGAGGGATAATGTGGAAAGACGAGAGTTCGATTTAGAAACTGTATTTTGTGACTGTTTGTAAATGACTGTTTTATGTCAAGAATGCTGGGGAAGCATTTTGACCGTCTTGTGGATTAAGGTCATGAAGACCTAACTGTTAAAGTTGCAACTGCTGACGGAGAGTCAATGGAGGACGTCTCGCGTAGCAAGGTCGGCCGAGGTCTTGACCAGCCTCGGTTCGATTAAAATGGTGAGCTTCCGCCGGTACGGTGGATGAGGGACCAAGGAAGCGGCCTATGAGTGAAGCGCTAGGTCACCTGCGAAGGATCCTAGAGGGTGCTGACCATACGGTGCTCGGGCTCTGGGTCGCCTAGGATACCCACACGTGTGTCGAGGAAGATATTGGAACAAGGAGTAAGAGTTGTTTTGTGAAACCGAGCATGGATCTGGTTGCTGACCTTGCTGGTCTTCAATGGATGAGTCCATGGCTCTTTATATGGATCTGTTGGTTGATCTTGCTGATCTTCAACGAGAGTCCATCTTGATTTTTATAAGTGATTATCTTGCCGAGTATTATGGGCTAGGAACTATTGAAAAGGCCCCTGTGTGGACAGGTGGTGAGCGTTCTAGTTGCCAATGATGCCATAGATACTCTGATGAAGGAATGATGGGAAATTATGAATCAACCGGATAAATTGGAAGATTGTGATCAGTGGTACTATGGTTTCATTAAAGGATTGTTTTAAAGTTAGCTGATGCTAAGAAAAAGGCAATGGGTGTGTAAGTGGTGTGGCTAGTTTTATGTTTGCATGAACTTCCGGCTAGGGAGCCTTGGAACTCTTTTCCTTGGTACCCGGGACAAAACCTAACCAAATTCCAAATTGGATCCTATCACTACAGTGGTTGGGTGGTTGGCTAACCCATGGGATCGGATGGGGTTAGGCTGCACTGATGGATCCGTAAATCGAGATTTAATTTCTATTATTACGATAGATGAAGTAAATCCCGGATAGAAATTGTTCTATGGATAGGAATCAACGGCTGTGTCTCTTGATGGGGAAAAAAGCATTGATCCCAATGATCCAAGTGCAAGTTTCTTCTTTGAATTGACCAAGTACCGTTAAAGGTACAGTCAGATCAGTTGATCCGTAATGATCTTGACTACGTTAGAGTAAAGAGTTATCCTGGTGGAATCGCCCATGCTTTCCGGGTAAAGGAAGTTTTTCCGGTTTCGGTTTTGGACAAATCGACGGATTAGTCTCTTGTCCAGATATCCGTGTGGGCGAGACCCCGAGTGTGGGTCCCTGGCCCGCGCATGAAGTGCTACTTCCGCTGCTAGTACCCCGAATCCGTCGCATGGTGGGGACAGGGATCTCACAACCACAGCCAAGCAGACATTGTTGCGAAAGTGATGCCGACCCCACGGTGTTACCCTAGTTATGTCTCGATAGGTCCGCCATTTGGTCTTAGCTACAAAAGTTCCCAAGTGAGGGAAAAGTGAGCGCTCATACAGCTCTATAAAATCCTTCTTCACAGACTAGCTTGCGTCTTGAAGGCGAGAAATCATCATGGATAAAACCAAGTCCTGCTGCCAAGCCATAAGAGAGATTAAGAATGAAAGGAGATCGATGGAAGTAAGATTACTGCGAGCGACGTAAGAGTTACGACTTATAAAAGAAGGAACTAGCGTAACCTAGAAGCCGACGGTGTATCTTACCCACTGAAGTTTTACCGTCTTTCCATGATTTGGGCTTGGCACATAATTCTCTTATTTTAGAGAGGGAATAATTATAAGATGAGAAAGGGAGGTTCTTACTCCTGTATACCTCGAAGGCTGGGGGAGAAATCTTATATTCTACCCCACTTAAAAAAAATGCGAGATGTCCTCGTCTCGCAAAGTAGAGGAAAACTCTTTTTCTTAAGATCCAATTTATTCTGGGGTTCCTTATATTCTGGTCAACCCATCAGAATACTGGGATAAATATCCCGTATATAGAACTCATTATTAAATAACAATTGATTCAGATCATATCACTCATATCTTTAACGCGATAATAGTCCATTAGACCAAAAAAATTCTTTCTTTCCCCCACGGAAATTTCAGTCAAGCAAGTTCTCAATTTGTCATCCCTTAACTTGATCTACCGTGTCGTGTTAACAGTAGCAATTTGACAGCACAATCCACTCATCTCATAGTGATTTGCTGAAATTATTATCATCATTCTAGTCATGAATATCATCATAGGGACTCGTCCCATTCATCCTCATTGTGATTCGCTCAGGTTATTATATTTCAACTTAATTTCAGAAATCATCCTCATTGTGATTCGCTCAGGTTATTATATTTTAACTTAATTTCAAAAATCATCATTTTTCAATCAGAATCCAAATTAATTCATCAGTTCTCAAACAAAATTAAAAATCATATCAACCATATTCGAAATCATCATCTCGATAGTATTAATGCTTATAATTTTAAGTCTTAGATTTACTCGTATATACTGCCGGTAAAGAGCTGCAGTTATACCCTCGGTATATACGATAGTCATGATACTTGGAACTATAAGGTAAATACCATCATGTCTAGGCCTCAAGCAAGTCAGGGTTCCATACAATTGCGGTACTTCCATTTGAAGACCCAATTTCTAATTTATGAATTTTCAGTTTGAATATCAAATTGTATGAATTATATCACACAATTACAACCTTTAGTGCTTCTTCATAAATTTTTGACATATTTGGCTTCTCAGTTGATCTTTATTAGCTAATTTGCTCTGATACCAACTGTGAGATCCGTGTCCCCACCGCGCAATGGATTCCGGATGCTAGCAGCAGAAGTAGCACATCTTGCGCGGGGCAGGGGTCCCACACTCGGGGCCTCTCCCATGGATATTCGGACAAGAGACTAATTCATCGGTTTTTCCAAAACCGAACCCGGAAAAACTTCCTTTACTCGAAAAGCACGGGCGATTCCACGAGGATAACTCTTTACTCTAACGTAGTCAAGACCATTACTGATCAAGCTGATCCGACTGCACCTATAAGGATGCTCGGTCAGATCAAGGAAGAAACTTGCACTTGGATCATTGGGATCAACACTTTTTTCCCCATCAAGAGGCATAGCTGATTCCTATCCATAGAGCAATTACTATCCGAGATTTACTTTATCTATCGTAATAATAGAAATTGAGTCTCGATTTACGGATCCATCTGTCCAACCTAACCCCATCCATGTTGAAATTTGAGCTAAATGATGAGCTATGGTGGATCAAATACTAGAATCAACATGATTAACAAAGTGATTAAGAAATAATTAAGACGTAATTAGTGAATAATTAGCAGATAGATTAATGTAGGCATGGATACTCAAAAACCTGCAAATTCTCATTAGGGCTATGCCTCAATTTATAGAGTTTACATCAAGCATCTAATCCCATTGATTTCTCCATGATTCACTCCCTGAATATCTCCACCTTTTGCCTGATTCTCTCCACCTCTTCTCTTTTCCCTGAATATCTCCCAGAATAACTCCACCTCTTCTCTTTTCCCTGAATATTTATGCATACCTCTATGCATGAAATTCAAATATGATAAAAGTAAAACTTTTACATTAAAATAATAATCTTTTATGCATACCTCTACGCATGAAATCCAAATATGATAAAAGTAACACTTTTACATTAAAATAATAATCTTTTATGCATACCTCTATGCATGAAATCCAAATATGATAAAAGTAACACTTTTACATTAAAATAATAATCTTTTATGCATACCTCTATGCATGAAATCCAATTATGATAAAAGTAATACTTTTACATTAAAATAATAATCTTTTATGTATACCTCTATGCATGAAATTCAATTATGATAAAAGTAACACTTTTACATTAAAATAATAATCTTTTATGCATACCTCTATGCATGAAATCGGAATATGATAGAAGTAACACTTTAATATTAAAATAATAATCTTTTATGCATACCTCCATGCATGAAATTCAAATATGATAAAAGTAACACTTTTACATTAAAATAATAATCTTTTATGCATACCTCTATTATGCATGAAATCGAAATATGATAAAAGTACTACTTTTACATTAAAATAATAATCTTTTATGCATACCTCTATGTATGAAATTCAATTATGATAAAAATAACACTTTTACATTAAATTAATAATCTTTTATGCATACCTCTATGCATGAAAATCAAATATGATAAAAGTAACACTTTTATATTAAAATAATAATCTTTTATGCATACCTCTACACATGAAAATCAAATATGATAAAAGTAACAACACCATATTAGTGAATTTGGGAATTTCCCAATTCCCATTTTTGAATACTTAAAAAAGGGGACATGGATAACATGTTTGTAAGTTTATCAAAACCCTATCATATGACATATCGTTGGAAAGCGCTTGAAAAATGGAATCTAAAGAGCTATAAAGCGCTCATTTTGGATTATTGGTGTTCAAGTTATGGTTAATCCAAACTTTTGACCAAGTATTCCACAATATGGTGTTTAACACTTTTATATTGAAATAATAATCTTTTATGCATACCTCTGCATGCAAATCAATTATGATAAAAGTAACACTTCTATATTAAAATAATAATCTTTTATGCATACCTCTATGCATGAAATCCAAATATGATAAAAGTAATTTACATTAAAATAATAATCTTTTATGCTGAAAGAAAGTAACAGGGGTGGGTTAGTCCCTCACCCAAGGGAGTGGCTCATGAAGGAGTCACCACTTAGCATCTCACGGGAGAAGCTCACCATTGATTCTTGGAATAGATAACATTATCATGAATGAGCCATAATCCCATTTACATTGGTATTTATACTCCACCCAAGAGTTCACACCTACTTACTAGTTGTCCATGGCCTTGGGCCCATAATGCTTTCTTACAAACCATCCCTTCCCCAATGGTTTCGTCCTCGAAACCTCAAATGAATACCCCAAATTCGGAGAAGAATGTTCCATGTGGCTGAATTTACACCAACCCATATTGCTCTATCAATGCTTCATATCCCTCCAATGCTGAAATAGGTTGCCATGAAGCTTCTTCCTTAGGTAAACCTTTCCATTGAACAAGATACTCCACCAAGGTACGAGTGCGAAGTACCTTTTTCCTTGTACCCAAGATAGCTTCTGGAATGTATTCAATCATTCCCTCTTCATTCATTGGAGGTAACTCATCAACCATTTGATCGATCATACCCACATATCCTTTCAAGTGAGAGACATGAAACACATCATGAATCTTTGTTGTAGATGGAAGTAAGAGTTGATATGCAACCTCCCCAACTCTTCGTATCACTTGATAAGGACCATAATAGCGATGAGCTAGCTTGGTGTTGGTGCTTCCCTTCAAAGACGCATATCTTGACTTTGGTATTCTTAAAAGAACCCAATCTCCCACTTTGAATTCCAATGGTCTTCGATGAACATTGGCATATTGTCTCATTTTCTCTTGTGCAACCTTCAAATTACTTTTGCATTGTTGCAACAAAGCTTGCATCCTTTCAGCTTCCTCCTTGGCATTATGGTTAGAAGTCTCATATGTACCCACCAACATAGGCAAATTGACCTTGTAACCATATAAAGCCTCAAAGGGTGACATGCCAATGCTCACATGATATGTTGAGTTGTAAGCAAACTCAGCCAAAGGTAACCAATCATCCCATGTGCTTTGAGTATCATGACAATAGTGGCGTAGATATGTTTCCACCCATTTGTTTACTCTTTCTGTTTGACCATCGGTTTTGGGATGATAGGCGGTGCTTGGAGTAAGCTTGGTTCCCATATATTCAAACAATGTTCTCCAAAAAGTGCTCATGAATTTGACATCGCGATCACTCACAATTTGTGACGGCATACCATGCAACTTGAAAACCCCATCAACAAATTGCTTGGCAACATTTTGGGCTGAATATGTGACCTTGGAAGGAATGAAATGGGCCACTTTGGTCAATCTATCCACCACAACATACAAGCTGTCCCACCCTTTCTTTGTGCGCGGAAGGTTAGTAATGAAATCCATTGATATATGACTCCATTTGCCTTCGAGAATGGGCAATGGCTGAACAAACCTCCCGGTTTATGTGTAGGATCCTTGTTCAATTGACATGACCGGCACCCACTTACATAAGCATGAATGCTCTTCCACATCCCCTTCCAAAAGAAACTTTTCCTTATTGCATCAAAGGTTTTGTAGACACCCAAATGACCAGCCATAGGAGTACAATGCATCTCTTCCATGATCTTCTTGATAAATGATGAAGTAGGAACCAAGTAGACTTTTCCTTTGTAGTAGAGGAGACCATTTTTCAGCTCATAATGGGCTAACTCTTCACATACACCTTGCTGTAATTTCTGCACTATTTGTGAGGTTTCTTCATCAAACAAGTACTCTTCTTGTATCTCCATGATCCAATCTTTATGCACCTCAGAAATAGCATACAATGAGCAGGCCCACATACGAGACAAGGAATCGGCAACCACATTTTCTTTGCCCTTTGTGTATGTGATTTCAAAATCATAGTTTTGTAGTGTTGCTACCCACCTTCTTTGCTTAGGAGACAAATTGGGTTGTGTGAGGAAATACTTCAGCACCCTATGATCACTTCTCACATAAAAATGACTCCCATATAAGTAATGGTGCCATTTCTTGATAGCATGGAGTATAGCAATCATCTCTTGCTCATACACATGGAGTTCTCTTTCTTTGTCATTCAGCTTTCTACTTTCATACTCCATGGTCTTGGTAAAGTACTGCACCAATCCCTCTTCCACTTGCATCCGCCCTTATTGTGAAAGGTTTGGTGAAGTCTGGACATACCAAAATAGGTGCTGATGTGAGCATCTTCTTCATATCTTCAAAGCTTTTGTTGGCAATGGCATCCCAAAAGAAGGTTTCCTTCTTCAATTTATCCGTCATTGGGGCTGCAATTTCTGCATAGTGGGCAATAAAGCGCCTATAGAATGAAGATAACCCCAAAAATCCCCTCAATTGAGTAGTGTTTGAAGGAACCGGCCAATTCTTAATACATTCCACTTTCTTTGGATCCACACAAATGCCATCCTTGCTCACAATGTGACCCAAATATTCCACCTCATGTGCCATGAAGGTACATTTTGTCTCCTTAACATACAACTTGTTTTGCCTCAAGACCTCTAAAACCTCTTTCACGTGCTTCAAATGCACTTCCTCATCTTTGCTATAGATAAGTATGTCGTCGAAAAAGACCAATACAAACTTGTAGAGGAAAGGTTGAAGCACTTTGTTCATCAATGCTTGAAAAGTTGCCGGTGCATTGCATAATCCAAACGGCATAACCATGAATTGGTAAAGACCCCTTTCTGTACGAAATGCTGTTTTGAACTCATCACCACTTTTCATCCTTATTTGATGGTATCCGGAACGCAAATCAATCTTTGAAAAGCATGTGGCACCCTTCAACTCATCCAAAAGATCATCCACCCTTGGTATTGGAAATCGATTTTTGATGGTGATCTTATTCAAATCACGGTAATCAATGCACATGCGGAAAGTACCATCCTTTTTCTTCACAAGTAGCACCGGAGAAGCAAAAGGAGATTGACTTGGTTCAACCCATCCCATGTCAATGAGTTCTTTGACTTGCTTTGCCACCTCTTCCTTTTCAACCTTTGACAAACGATAGGGAGGCTTGTTGATTGGTTTGGCATTTGGTTCCAAATCAATAGCATGATCAACACTCCTCTTTGGCGGCATTGATTTTGGCATGGTAAACATATCTTCATAATCCTTGAGTAGCTTAACCATGTCCACATTTTCGATGCAATCCTTTTTGCTATTATCTTCCTCTTTGCAAAGCTGTAGTACATAAACATAGCCCTCTTTCTTGAACTCTTTCTTCATTTGAGTAGCATTGATCATGAAGAGCTTGGACCCTTGCATTCCATTCAATGTAATAATCCCTCCATGATGCACAAAACTCATGAAACTTTTCTGTAAGTTCATGGTAAAAGAGTTCAAAGTGGACAGCCAATCACATCCAAGTACTATGTCAATTGGTCCCAACTCAATCACCAAAAGATCAACTTTGCAAGAGTAGTTCTTGGACAACTCCAATTCTGTACTTTGACACTTCATATTGCAACCCATTGAATCACCATTGGCCACTTGCACCATGTGCTTGTTTGGTAAAGAAGTTGGTTGCATTTTGAGAGTGTTCAAAGACCTTTTATTGACAAAACTATGCGTGCGTCCAGTATCAATGAGTGCATATGCTGTTCTCCCATTCACCTTGATCTTCAATCTCAATGTGTTGGCACCCTTACTTCCCGCATAAGCATCATGAGAGATTGTACACAAGGTAGTATGTGCACTATTGTTTTCATTCCACACGCATAGAGGCATCCCATCATCCATTTTGTCATGAGCAAACTTTAGTTTCCCACCCGGATCAAAAGGAAACTCGAGATTTTCTTCATCAAAACCATCATCATGAGAACCTCCACCCTCATGAGGATCTCCCCATCCTAAGGCATCATTGCATTCAAGGAATTCCTCCTCCTCATGATTAGCATTGTCCTCAGTGATAATGTAGCTTATGGAAATATCCTTGGATTTGCATACTTTGAAGTGATCCTTGTTCCATTTTTCTCCACATTTGAAACATAGACCTTTGAGCCTCATTTCATGCAAACGGTCCTCCTTGATAACCTTGCTTTTTGAACCCCCATTTGCTGGCTTGGACTCATTGTATGTAGCTTTGCTGGACATAAATGGTGGTTTAAATGGAAGTCTATTAGACCCTTTACCATACACGGTAGGAAATCTTGGAAGATTAGGTCTTGTGTTTGCATGAGAACCCATGTCAGTCCTTGTGATTGCATGAGAACCCATGTCAGTCCTTGTGATCACTTCCCCTTTGATATTCCCTTTGCTAGCCCACTTTGTCAAGTACTTCTCTTCATGAATTTCTGCAAGCATCATTGCCTTCTTCAAAGTGGCGGGTTCATGAGACTTGACATCACCACCAATAGGAGCTTTCAAGCCCCTTATATACTTGACAACAAGATAATGCTCATCAAAGTCATCCAAGTATAATAGAAGCTTTAGAAACTTATGAGAATATTCCTTCACGGTAGTGATTTGCTCTAGCTTGTCCCATTCCACAATGTGATTGTCCCTTTGCATGCTTGAAGTAAACTCTTCTGCCATGTCATTCTTGAATTCTTCCCAAGTAGTGATGACATAACCATGAGATTGCTTCCTCCTCCACCAAGTGTGAGCAAAACCTTCAAGATGAAGTGAGGCGAAGTAGACTTTGGCAATCTCGCTCCTTGGGCTGATTTCGAAGTAGAGATCCATCTTGTTTGCCCACTCTTCAAAGTCTTCGATAGAATTTGATTCTCCTTTGAACTTATTAAATATGATTTTGTCCTTCACAGCATTGTCAAAATCACCATGCATTCTTGAACCCCTCTGCCGTGCTCTTGGATCATCAAATCCTCTTCCTTCACCCAAGTGTCTATGCATTTGCTCATCTTCCAATTGCCAATCACTTGCATCTTTAAATCCCTTCTGTTCATACCCTCTTCTTGCATCTTGCATAAAGGATGAAGTTCTTGGAATACTGGCATTGGATCTCTCATAAGAAGCATCACCCATAGGTCTCTTGCCCTTGTCCATGTAAGAAGAATGTGGCATCATTTGAGGTGGCATCATTTGTCTTACTTTGTTCTCTTCTGGCATAGAAGGCTTTCCATCATGTTTGGCATCATAATGTACACCATCCATTGCATTCATATCGGCTTCTTGGTTGAGCTTGAGAGGAGCCAATGCACTAATGGCTTTCTCCAAGTCTTTTAACCCTCTTTGCATCACGTCATCCAGGTAGTGGTGTCGCTTGTCGAACCGTTCCATGAGGTGTTCACCAAATTGTTGTTGCCGATTTGTTTGGTTATTTTCAATCCTTTGAAACATACTCTCCATAGCCATTAACATCATGTCCACTGTTAGCGGAGTAGTTCCCAAAGATTGAGGCATTTCCACTGGCTGAGATTCATCTGGAGATGGTGCTTTTATGGTTGAACTTTCTTCATTCCTCGTTGATGAACTCGTTGCCATCATTGCTTCCGGTTTTCTTTGATCATTTTCATTCCGGGCTCCCTTGTTTTGACCTCCTCTAGTCATTTCCATGCGCGTAATTGATCCCTCCTTGCAAAGACCACTTACTTGATTTTTTTTTCTCTATTCAAACGGTATCCGATTTGGGTGATCTTTATATCGATACGAAGCTCTTGACGAGACGAATAAGAATCCCCAAAAACAGATCTGAAAAAGTCAATAGCCTTTGACCAGTCAACTGTACTGGCTGAAAGTCAACTCTTGATGTTAACCGCTCAATTCTTATCCGATTTGGGTGATCTTTATATCGATGCGAAGCTCTTGACGAGACGAGTAAGGATCCCCAAAAACAGATTTGAAAAAGTCAACAGCCTTTGACCAATCAACTGTTCTAGCTGAAAGTCAACTCTTAACTTTGACCGCTCAATACTACTCCGATTTGAGTGATCTTTAGCTTGTTTGAAAGAGATTTTCGGGTAGATTGAAGAGCTTTCAGGACAGATTTGAAAAGCTTTTGAAAAACCCTAGAAATTCAAGGATTTGTCCTGGCTGCAAGTAGGCAAATTTTGCAAAAATTTTGCCATGGTCTCCCCTCTTTTTGCACCAAATCTCAATCAAATCAAAGCATCTCAATCAAGTATTAAAATCCTTATGCATTTGACCACTGTAAGCAAATCAATCCTCAATCATTTTTCCATCTGAGCATGTGACCTTATGGCATCAATTTTGTCCTTTTGCATAAGAAGTCGATGTAGAGGATTTGCTTGTTTGCTCAAGTCGAATGAAGTGGTCGATGAAGCGCGTCGATGCTTGCCGATCTCCCGGCCAAGCACTTCTCACCCCTTCACCAAGTTTACATCCAAGGTGAAGGTTGAGGCCATTTCTTTACCACCAAGTACCTAATCCTCTTCCTTACCGCGTTACCCGGCACTAACGGCAAGGAAGATTCAAGACATTCTCCCCTTGGCCTCTCCTCCAAATGCCAAGGTACCCTTACTTCATTCTAGATTCTAGGAATAAAGTGGGGTACAATCGTGAGTGGAATGTGGTTACAAGCTCAAATGAATGAGTAGAGTTGACTTACAATTGATTTATAGCATGACTCATGCTCATTCATATCATAATACATGGTTCATAGTGCTTCCTTCATCACATCCACTCATGGCAATGTCGATACATTTCCACATACATCAACAACATCCAAGTGTCACGAAGCGGTGATCTCGGGTCGCGTTCTGGGCGCGAGTTCCCGCTCGGGGCTAGAAAATCCAGTAGAAAAGTGAAAACAGAGAGCACTTGCTGAATCCTGCACCTCAAGACCTATAGCTCGTCTCGAAGAGGACGACGAGCCGGTCGTTTTGAGTACTAGAACTCTAAAAACGGAGTTTGTATGAGAGAGTTATGACCAAAAACGTGCAACCGGCAATGAAAAACGGTCACCAAAAAGTGGGCTTCCAACCCAAAACATTTTATTCAATCCCCCAAATGTGCCAAAAGCTATGCTCACTTATGCCAATATGCAAGGCATAGCATTGAATGGCTATGTGTAGCATTCAAGCATTCATAATGCATAAAGAGCAGCATGAATGGCCATGATTAAAGTCCAATTTCTGAAAATTAGGGCTTTATGTGTAATAAAACCCTAATTCACTCCATAGCTTGAAAGAATGCTTCAAAATTGTAAGGAAGTGATGGAGCAACTCACCAATGTCACCCGGGCAGCCTTAATGCTTGAATTTGTTGAAGGAGATGAAGATTAGGGTCACTTTGGTGAAAAACGTGGGCAGCTTTGGTAGTGATTTTCAGCCACATTGGGAGCCCCATTGCTCATGGAAAATAGGTGAAATACTTCATAAAACATTGCTAGATACATGAGAGACTCAATGCCCTTTGCTCATGTTGAGATTCCATGGCTAGGGTTTGCAAGAAAGCTCCCAAACAAAAAAACGTTTTTGATTAACAACTGCTAATCAAGATTAGAAATTTTTCCCAATTTGGTCCACTCATTCAAAAAAATAGGTCCATGTGCTCAGATTTGAACCACAAACTCTACCTTAGCCATATCCCCTTCCCCCATGAATCAAATGAAGCAGAAATTTCACGAAATGAGAAGAAGAAAAGAAAAATTAAAAATCATGGATCAAAAGCCACGCTCTGATACCAATGAAAGAAAGTAACAGGGGTGGGTTAGTCCCTCACCCAAGGGAGTGGCTCATGAAGGAGTCACCACTTAGCATCTCACGGGAGAAGCTCATTGATACCAATGAAAGAAAGTAACAGGGGTGGGTTAGTCCCTCACCCAAGGGAGTGGCTCATGAAGGAGTCACCACTTAGCATCTCACGGGAGAAGCTCACCATTGATTCTTGGAATAGATAACATTATCATGAATGAGCCATAATCCCATTTACATTGGTATTTATACTCCACCCAAGAGTTCACACCTACTTACTAGTTGTCCATGGCCTTGGGCCCATAATGCTTTCTTACATATGCATACCTCTATGCATGAAATTCAATTAAGATAAAAATTTATCTTTTATGCATACTTCTATGCATGAAAATCAATTATGATAAAAGTATCACTTTTATAATAAAAATTTATCTTTTATACATACCTCTATGCATCAAAAGGACCTCTAAGAGGCAAGCCAAAAATAGGATAAAGGCATATCTTCTGGTGAGGAAGAAAACATGCAAGTAAGAAGACCCGCTCAGAAAATCCACCATGCCTTGATCTCATCATGCAATAGTATCGGGGACCCAAACCACAGCCAAGCAGACATTGTTACGAAAGTGATGCCCTCCCCACGATGTTACCCTAGTTATGTCTCGATAGGTCCGCCATTTGGTCTTAGCTACAGAAGTTCCCAAGTGAGGGAAAAGTGAGCGCTCATACAGCTCTATAAAATCCTTCTTCACAGACTCGCTTGCATCTTGAAGGTGAGAAATCATCATGGATAAAACCAAGTCCTGCTGCCAAGCCATAAGAGAGATTAAGAATGAAAGGAGATCGATGGAAGAAAGTTTACTGTGAGCGACAAGTAAGAGTTACGACTTATATAAAAGAAGGAACTAGCGTAACCTAGAAGCCGACGGTGTATCTTACAACTGAAGTTTTACCATCTTTCCATGATTTGGCTTGGCACATAATTCTTTTATTTTAGAGAGGGAATAATTATAAGATCAGAAAGGGAGGTTCTTACTCCTGTATACCTCGAAGGCTGGGGGAGGAGTCTTATATTCTACCCCACTTAAAAAAATGCGAGATGTCCTCATCTCGCAAAGTAGAGGACAACTCTTTTTCTTAAGATCCAATTTATTCTGGGGTTCCTTATATTCTGGTCAACCCATCAGAATACTGGGATAAATATCCCTTATATAGAACTCATCATTAAATAACAATTGATTCAGATCATATCACTCATATCTTTAACACGATAATGGTCCATTAGATCGAAAAAATTCTTTCTGAACATTCCTCCACGAAAATTTTAGTCAAGCAAGTTCTCAATTTGTCATCCCTTAACTTGATCTACCGTGTCAAGTGTTAACAGTAGCAATTTGACAGCATAATCCACTAATCTCATAGTGATTTGCTAAAATTATTATCATCATTCTAGTCATGAATATCATCACAGGGACTCGTCTCATTCATCCTCATTATGATTCGCTCAGGTTTTTATATTTCAACTTAATTTCAGAAATCATCCTTATTGTGATTCGCTCAGGTTATTATATTTTAACTTAATTTCAAAAATCATCATTTTTCAATCAGAATCCAAATCAATTCATCAGTTCTCAAACAAAATTAAAAATCATATCAACCACATTGGAAATCATCATCTCGATAGCATTAATGCTTATAATTTTAAGTCTTAGATTTACTCGTATATACTGCCGATAAAGAGCTGCAGTTATACCCTCGGTATATACGGTAGTCATGATACTTGGAACTATAAGGTAAATACCATCATGTCTAGGCCTCAAGCAAGTCAGGGTTCCATACAATTGCGGTACTTCCATTTGAAGACCCAATTACTAATTTACGAATTTTCAGTTTGAATATCAAATTGTATAAATTATATCACACAATTACAACCTTTTTGTGCTTCTTGATAAATTTTTGACATATTTGGCTTCTCAGTTGATCTTTATTAGCTAATTTGCTCTGATACCAACTGTGAGATCTGTGTCCCCACCGCGCAATGGATTCCGGATGCTAGCAGCAAAAGTAGCACATCTTGCGCGGGGTAGATAGCGGTCCCACACTCGAGGCCTTGCCCACGGATATCCAGACAAGAGACTAATCCATCGGTTTTTCCAAAACCGAACCCGGAGAAACTTCCTTTACTCGGAAAGCACGGGCAATTCCACCAGGATAACTCTTTACTCTAATGTAGTCAAGACCATTACTGATCAATCTGATTCGACTGCACCTATAAGGATACTCGATCAGATCAAGGAAGAAACTTGCACTTGGATCATTGGGATCAACACTTTTTTCCCCATTAAGAGGCATAGCCGTTGATTCCTATCCATAGAATAATTATTATCCGAGATTTACTTTATCTATCGTAATAATAGAAATTGAGTCTCGATTTAAGGATCCATCTGTCCAACCTAACCCCATCCAGTCCCATGGGTTAGCCAACCACCCAGCCACTGTAGTGATGGGATCCAATTATGAATTTTGTTAGGTTTTGTCTCGGGTACCAGGGAAAAGAGTTCCCAGCTCCCCTAGCCGGAAGTTCATGCAAACATAAAACTAGTCACACCACTTACACACCCAATATGAAATTGCCTTTTCTCAGCATCAACTAACTTTAAAACAATCCTTTAACGAAACCATTATGTCATTGATGACAATCCTCAAAATCTCTAGTTGAATCCTTATTTCCAATCATTCATTCATCGGTGTACTTATGGCATCATTGGCAACCAGAACGCTCACCACCTGTTCACTCAGGGGCCTTTTCAATAGTTCCTAGCTCATAGTACCCGGTAATATTTTCACATTTAAAAATCAAGATGGAATCCTTGTTGAAGATCAGCAAGATCAATCAACAGATCCATATAAGAGAGCCATGAACTCATCTGTTGAGGACCAGCAAGGTCAATCAACCAGATCCATGCCTTGTTTTAGAAAACAAATCTTACTCCTTGTTCCAATATCTTCCATGACGCACGTGTGTGGGTATCTTCGGTGACCCAGAGACCGAGCACCGTATGGTCAGCACCCTCTAGGATCCTTCGCAGGTGACCTAGCGCTTCACTCATAGGCCGCTTCCTTGGTCCCTCATCCACCGTACACCGGAAGCTCACCATTTAAATCGAACCGAGGCTGGTCAAGACCTCGGTCGACTTTGCTACACGAGACGTCCTCCATTGACTCTCCACATTGACTCTCCATCAGCAGTTGCAACTTTAACAGTTAAGTCTCCATGACCTTAATCCACAAGACCGCAAAATGCTTCCCTAGCATTCTTGATATAAAACAGTCATTTACAAACAGGTCACAAAATACAATTTCTATATCGGACTCTCGTCTTTCCACATTATCTCTTCTTGGTCCACATTACTTATTCCACATTCCATTCATATGTGTACTCATTCTCATCCATTCACTCATATCAATGACACATTATTTCACATACACATTCACATTCATTATTCTACATACACATCCATGTTCGTACATCCACATCATACATCCAATCCCATATCCGCATTCATATATATACATACACATCCATGTTCGTACATCCACATCATACACACATTCATTATTCTACATACACATCCATGTTCGTACATCCACATCATACATCCAATCCCATATCCGCATTCATATATATACACATCCATATCCACATCCATACATCCACATCCACATCCACATCCACATCCATACATCCACATCTACATGCATACATCCATTTTCACATCCTCATTCATACATCCACATCCACATACATATATCCACATCCGTATCTACATCTATACATCCACATCAACATCCATATCCACATTCTCATCCATACATCCACATCCACATTCATACATCCACATCTACATCTACATTCATACATCCACATCACATCCATTCTCGCCCTATCACAACCCATATACATCTTATCCCATCAGATACACTTCTTACCTCATCCCAAACACATCTTATCACATCCTAACTCATCTTAGCACATCCTATCACATCTCATACACCTCTTATCACATCCTATCACATCTCATACACATCTTATCACATCCTATCACATCTCATACTCCTCTTATCACATCCTATCACTTCCCATATCTATTTATAGAATACAAGAGAATTCTTATATTTGATATAAGATTTCTTTACGCATCTATTTAAGCATAAATTCCATTTAAGGAGACTAACACTTTCGAAATAAAAATCAATCTTTTATGCATCTTCCTATGCATAAATTCATTTTAAATGAGAATGACACTTTTGGATTAAATAAATTCTTTATGCATCTTTCCATGCATAAATCCAATTTAGTAGGAATTACACTTTTAGAATAAAAGAATTTCTCTTATGCATCTAATTTATGCATAAAATCCATTTATGTGATCAAAATCACACTTTTAGTATTAAAAAATATCTTTTATGCATACCTCTATGCATGAAATTCAAATATGATAAAAGTAAAACTTTTACATTAAAATAATAATCTTTTATGCATACCTCTATGCATGAGATCCAAATATGATAAAAGTAACACTTTGACATTAAAATAATAATCTTTTATGCATACCTCTATGCATGAAATCCAAATATGATAAAAGTAACACTTTACATTAAAATAATAATCTTTTATGCATACCTCTATGCATGAAATCTAATTATAATAAAAGTAACACTTTTACATTAAAATAATAATCTTTTATGCATACCTCTATGCATGAAATTCAATTATGATAGAAGTAACACTTTTACATTAAAATAATAATCTTTTATGCATACCTCTATGCATGAAATCCGAATATGATAAAAGTAACACTTGAATATTAAAATAATAATCTTTTATGCATACCTCTATGCATGAAATTCAAATATGATAAAAGTAACACTTTTACATTAAAATAATAATCTTTTATGCATACCTCTATTATGCATGAAATCGAAATATGATAAAAGTACCACTTTTACATTAAAATAATAATCTTTTATGCATACCTCTATGCATGAAATTCAATTATGATAAAAATAACACTTTTATATTAAATTAATAATCTTTTATGCATACCTCTATGCATGAAAATCAAATATGATAAAAGTAACACTTTTATATTAAAATAATAATCTTTTATGCATACCTCTATGCATGAAAATCAAATATAATGAAAGTAACACTTTTATATTAAAATAATAATCTTTTATGCATACATCTGCATGAAAATCAATTATGATAAAAGTAACACTTTTATATTAAAATAATAATCTTTTATGCATTCCTCTATGCATGAAATCCAAATATGATAAAAGTAACCCTTTTACATTAAAATAATAATCTTTTATGCATACCTATATGCATGAAATTCAATTAAGATAAAAATTTATCTTTTATGCATACTTCTATGCATGAAAATCAATTATGATAAAAGTATCACTTTTATAATAAAAATTTATCTTTTATACATACCTCTATGCATCAAAAGGACCTCTAAGAGGCAAGCCAAAAATAGGATAAAGGCATATCTTCTGGTGAGGAAGAAAACACGCAAGTAAGAAGACCCACTCAGAAAATCCACCATGCCTTGATCTCATCATGCAATAGTATCGGGGACCCAAACCCAAAGCTTCAATAACCACAGCCAAGCAGACATTGTTACGAAAGTGATGCCCTCCCCACGATGTTACCCTAGTTATGTCTCGATAGGTCCGCCATTTGGTCTTTGCTACAGAAGTTCCCAAGTGAGGGAAAAGTGAGCGCTCATAGAGCTCTATAAAATCCTTCTTCACAGACTCGCTTGCGTCTTGAAGGTGAGAAATCATCATGGATAAAACCAAGTGACTGCTGCCAAGCCATAAGAGAGATTAAGAATGAAAGGAGATCGATGGAAGTAAGATTACTGCGAGCGACAAGTAAAAGTTACGACTTATATAAAAGAAGGAACTAGCGTAACCTAGAAGCCGACGGTGTATCTTACCACTGAAGTTTTACCGTCTTTCCATGATTTGGCTTGGCACATTATTCTTTTATTTTAGAGAGGGAATAATTATAAGATCAGAAAGGGAGGTTCTTACTCCTGTATACCTCGAAGATTGGGGGAGGAATCTTATATTCTACCCCACTTAAAAAAAATGCGAGGTGTCCTCGTCTCGCAAAGTAGAGGACAACTCTTTTTCTTAAGATCCAATTTATTCTGGGGTTCCTTATATTCTGGTCAACCCATCAGAATAATGGGATAAATATCCCTTATATAGAACTCATCATTAAATAACAATTGATTCAGATCATATCACTCATATCTTTAACACGATAATGGTCCATTAGATCGAAAAAATTCTTTTTGAACATTCCTCCATGGAACTTTCAGTCAAGCAAGTTCTCAATTTGTCATCCCTTAACTTGATCTACCGTGTCAAGTGTTAACAGTAGCAATTTGACAGCACAATCCACTAATCTCATAGTGATTTGCTGAAATTATTATCATCATTCTAGTCATGAATATCATCACAGGGACTCGTCCCATTCATCCTCATTGTGATTCGCTCAGGTTATTATATTTCAACTTAATTTCAGAAATCATCCTCATTGTGATTCACTCAGGTTATTATATTTTAACTTAATTTCAAAAATCATCATTTTTCAATCAGAATCCAAATCAATTCATCAGTTCTCAAACAGAATTAAAAATCATATCAACCACATTGGAAATCATAATCTCGATAGCATTAATGCTTATAATTTTAAGTCTTAGATTCTCGTATATACTGCCGGTAAAGAGCTGCAGTTATACCCTTGGTATATACGGTAGTCATGATACTTGGAACTATAAGGTAAATACCATCATGTCTAGGCCTCAAGCAAGTCAGGGTTCCATACAATTGCGGTACTTCCATTTGAAGACCCAATTACTAATTTACGAATTTTCAGTTTGAATATCAAATTGTATAAATTATATCACACAATTACAACCTTTTTGTGCTTCTTGATAAATTTTTGACATATTTGGCTTCTCAGTTGATCTTTATTAGCTAATTTGCTCTGATACCAACTGTGAGATCTGTGTCCCCACCGCGCAATGGATTCCGGATGCTAGCAGCAGAAGTAGCACATCTTGCACGGGGCAGAGGTCCCACACTCGGGGCCTCGCCCATCCACGGATATCCGGACTAGAGACTAATCCATCGGTTTTTCCAAAATCGAACCCAAAAAAACTTCCTTTACTGGGAAAGCACGGGCGATTCCACCAGGATAACTCTTTACTCTAACGTAGTCAATACCATTACTGATCAAGGTGATCCGACTGCACCTATAAGGATGCTCGGTCAGATCAAGGAAGAAACTTGCACTTGGATCATTGGGATCAACGCTTTTTTCCCCATCAAGAGGCATAGCCGTTGATTCCTATCCATAGAATAATTACTATCCGAGATTTACTTTATCTATCGTATTAATAGAAATTGAGTCTCGATTTACGGATCCATTTGTCCAGCCTAACCCCATCCAGTCCCATGGGTTAGCCAACCACCCAACCACTGTAGTGATGGGATCCAATTATGAATTTTGTTAGGTTTTTTCCCGGGTACCAGGGAAAAGAGTTCCCAGGTCCCCTAGCCGGAAGTTCATGCAAACATAAAACTAGTCACACCACTTACACACCCAATATTAAATTGCCTTTTTCTCAGCATCAACTAACTTTAAAACAATCCTTTAACGAAACCATTATGTCACTGATGACAATCCTCAAAATCTCTAGTTGAATCCTTTTTTCCAATCATTCATTCATCGGTGTACTTATGGCATCATTGGCAACCAGAACGCTCACCACCTGTTCACTCAGGGGCATTTTCAATAGTTCCTAGCTCATAGTACCCGGTAATATTTTCACATATAAAAAACGAGATGGAATCCTTGTTGAAGATCAGCAAGATCAATCAACACATCCATATAAGAGAGCCATGAACTCATTTGTTGAGGACCAGCAAGGTCAATCAACAAGATCCATGCCTTGTTTTAGAAAACAAATCTTACTCCTTGTTCCAATATCTTCCACGACGCACGTGTGTGGGTATCTTCGGTGACCCAGAGCCTGAGAATCGTATGGTCAGCACCCTCTAGGATCCTTCGCAGGTGACCTAGCGCTTCACTCATCGGCCGCTTCCTTGGTCCCTCATCCACCGTACCGGAAGCTCACCATTTAAATCGAATCGAGGCTGGTCAAGACCTTGGTCGACTTTGCTACACAAGACGTCCTCCATTGACTCTCCATCAGCAGTTGCAACTTTAACAGTTTAGTCTCCATGACCTTAATCCACAAGACGGCAAAATGCTTCCCTAGCATTCTTGATATAAAACAGTCATTTACAAACAGGTCACAAAATACAATTTCTATATCGGACTCTCGTCTTTCCACATTATCTCTTCTTGGTCCACATTACTTATTCCACATTCCATTCATATGTGTACTCATTCTCATCCATTCACTCATATCGATGACACATTATTTCACATACACATTCACATTCGTTATTCTACATACACATCCATGTTCGTACATCCACATCATACATCCAATCCCATATCCACATTCATATATACACATCCATATCCACATCCATACATCCACATCTACATGCATACATCCATTTTCACATCCTCATTCATACATCCACATCCACATACATATATCCACATCCGTATCTACATCTATACATTCACATCCACATTCACATCCATACATCCACATCCACATTCATATATCCACATCTACATCTACATTCATACATCCACATCACATCCATTCTCGCCCTATCACAACCCATATACAGCTTATCCCATCAGATACACTTCTTACCTCATCCCATACACATCTTATCACATCCTAACTCATCTTAGCACATCCTATCACATCTCATACACCTCTTATCACATCCTATCACATCTCATACACATCTTATCACATCCTATCACATCTCATACTCCTCTTATCACATCCTATCACTTCCCATATCTATTTATAGAATACAAGAGAATTCTTATATTTGATATAAGATTTCTTTACGCATCTATTTATGCATAAATTCCATTTAAGGAGACTAACACTTTCGAAATTGAAATCAATCTTTTATGCATCTTCCTATGCATAAATTCATTTTAAATGAGAATGACACTTTTGGATTAAATAAATTCTTTATGCATCTTTCCATGCATAAATCCAATTTAGTAGGACTTACACTTTTAGAATAAAAGAATTTCTCTTATGCATCTAATTTATGCATAAAATCCATTTATGTGATCAAAATCACACTTTTAGTATTAAAAAATATCTTTTATGCATACATCTATGCATGAAAGTCAAATATGATAAAAGTAAAACTTTTACATTAAAATAATAATCTTTTATGCATACCTCTATGCATGAAATCCAAATATGATAAAAGTAACACTTTGACGTTAAAATAATAATCTTTTATGCATACCTCTATGCATGAAATCCAATTATGATAAAAGTAACACTTTTACATTAAAATAATAATCTTTTATGCATACCTCTTTGCATGAAATCCAATTATGATAAAAGTAACACTTTTATATTAAAATAAGAATCTTTTATGCATACCTCTATGTAGAAATTCAATTCTTTTACATTAAAATAATAATCTTTTATGCATACCTCTATGCATGAAATCTGAATATGATAAAAGTAACACTTTAATATTAAAATAATAATCTTTTATGCATACCTCTATGCATGAAATTCAAATATGATAAAAGTAACACTTTTACATTAAAATAATAATCTTTTATGCATACCTCTATTATGCATGAAATCGAAATATGATAAAAGTACCACTTTTACATTAAAATAATAATCTTTTATGCATACCTTTATGCATGAAATTTAATTATGATAAAAATAACACTTTTACATTAAATTAATAATCTTTTATGTATACCTCTATGCATGAAAATCAAATATGATAAAAGTAACACTTTTATATTAAAATAATAATCTTTTATGCATACCTCTACGCATGAAAATCAAATATGATAAAAGTAACACTTTTATATTAAAATAATAATCTTTTATGCATACCTCTGCATGAAAATCAATTATGATAAAAGTAACACTTTTATATTAAAATAATAATCTTTTATGCATACCTCTATGCATGAAATCCAAATATGATAAAAGTAACACTTTTACATTAAAATAATAATCTTTCATGCATACCTCTATGCATGAAATTCAATTAAGATAAAAATTTATCTTTTATGCATACTTCTATGCATGAAAATCAATTATGATAAAAGTAACACTTTTATAATAAAAATTTATCTTTTATACATACCTCTATGCATCAAAAGGACCTCTAAGAGGCAAGCCAAAAATAGGATAAAGGCATATCTTCTGGTGAGGAAGAAAACACGCAAGTAAGAAGTCCCGCTCAGAAAATCCACCATGCCTTGATCTCATCACGCAATAGTATCGGGGACCCAAACCCAAAGCTTCAATAACCACAGCCAGTAACCACAGCCAAGCAGACATTGTTACGAAAGTGATGCCCTCCCCACGATGTTACCCTAGTTATGTCTCGATAGGTCCGCCATTTGGTCTTAGCTACAGAAGTTCCCAAGTGAGGGAAAAGTGAGCGCTCATACAGCTCTATAAAATCCTTCTTCACAGACTCGCTTGCGTCTTGAAGGTGAGAAATCATCATGGATAAAACCAAGTCCTGCTTCCAAGCCATAAGAGAGATTAAGAATGAAAGGAGATCGATGGAAGTAAGATTACTGCGAGCGACAAGTAAGAGTTACGACTTATATTTAAAAGAAGGAACTAGCGTAACCTAGAAGCCGACGGTGTATCCCACTGAAGTTTTACCGTCTTTCCATGATTTGGGCTTGGCACATAATTCTTTTATTTTAGAGAGGGAATAATTATAAGATCAGAAAGGGAGGTTTTTACTCCTGTATACCTCGAAGTCTGGGGGAGGAATCTTATATTCTACCCCACTTAAAAAAAATGCGAGATGTCCTCGTCTCGCAAAGTAGAGGACAACTCTTTTTCTTAAGATCCAATTTATTCTGGGGTTCCTTATATTTTGGGCAACCCATCAGAATACTGGGATAAATATCCCTTATATAGAACTCATCATTAAATAACAATTGATTCAGATCATATCACTCATATCTTTAACACGATAATGGTCCATTAGACCGAAAAAATTCTTTTTGAACATTCCTCCACGACAATTTCAGTCAAGCAAGTTCTCAATTTGTCATCCCTTAACTTGATCTACCGTGTCAAGTGTTAACAGTAGCAATTTGACAGCACAATCCACTCATCTCATAGTGATTTGCTGAAATTATTATCATCATTCTAGTCATGAATATCATCATAGGGACTCGTCCCATTCATCCTCATTGTGATTCGCTCAGGTTATTATATTTCAACTTAATTTCAGAAATCATCCTCATTGTGATTCGCTCAGGTTATTATATTTTAACTTAATTTCAAAAATCATCATTTTTCAATCAGAATCCAAATCAATTCATCAGTTCTCAAACAGAATTAAAAATCATATCAACCACATTGGAAATCATAATCTCGATAGAATTAATGCTTATAATTTTAAGTCTTAGATTTACTGGTATATACTGTCGGCGGTAAAGAGCTGCAGTTATACCCTCGGTATATACGGTAGTCATGATACTTGGAACTATAAGGTAAATACCATCATGTCTAGGCCTCAAGCAAGTCAAGGTTCCATACAATTGCGGTACTTCCATTTGAAGACCCAATTACTAATTTACGAATTTTCAGTTTGAATATCAAATTGTATGAATTATATCACACAATTACAACCTTTTTGTGCTTCTTGATAAATTTTTGACATATTTGGCTTTTCAGTTGATCTTTAATAGCTAATTTGCTCTGATACCAACTTTGAGATCCCTGTCCCCAGCGTGCAATGGATTCTAGATGCTAGCAGCAGCAGCAGAAGTAGCACATCTTGCACGGGGCAGAGGTCCCACACTTGGGCCTCGCCCACGGATATCCGGACAAGAGACTAATCCATCGGTTTTTCCAAAACCGAACCCGGAAAAACTTCCTTTACTCGAAAAGCACGGGCGACTCCACCAGGATAACTCTTTACTCTCACGTAGTCAAGACCATTACTGATCAAGCTAATCCGACTGCACCTATAAGGATACTCGGTCAGATCAAGGAAGAAACTTGCACTTGGATCATTGGGATCAACGCTCTTTTTCCCATCAAGAGGCAGAGCCGTTTATTCCTATCCATAGAACAATTACTATCCGAGATTTACTTTATCTATCGTAATAATAGAAATTGAGTCTCGATTTACGGATCCATCAGTCCAGCCTAACCCCATCCAGTCCCATGGGTTAGCCAACCACCCAACCACTGTAGTGATAGGATCCAATTAGGAATTTTGTTAGGTTTTGTCCTGGGTACCAGGGAAAAGAGTTCCCAAGTCCCCTAGCCGGAAGTTCATGCAAACATAAAACTAGTCACACCACTTACACACCTAATATGAAATTGCCTTTTTCTCAGCAGCATCAACTAACTTTAAAACAATCCTTTAACGAAACCATTATGTCACTAATGACAATCCTCAAAATCTCTAGTTAAATCCTTATTTCCAATCATTCATTCATCGGTGTACTTATGGCATCATTGGCAACCAGAACACTCACCACCTGTTCACTCAGGGGCCTTGCCAATAGTTGCTAGCTTAAAGTACCCGGTAATATTTTGACATATAAAAATCAAGATGGAATCCTTGTTGAAGATCAGCAAGATCAATCAACAGATCCATATAAGAGAGCCATGAACTCATCTGTTGAGGACCAGCAAGATCAATCAACCAGATCCATGCTCGGTTTCAGAAAACAACTCTTACTGCTTGCTCCAATATCTTCCACGATGCACGTGTGGGTATCTTCGGTGACCCAGAGCCCGAGCACCGTATGGTCAGCACCCTCTAGGATCCTTCACAGGTGACCTAGCGCTTCACTCATAGGCCACTTCCTTGGTCCCTCATCCACCATACCGGAAGCTCACCATTTAAATCGAACCGAGGCTGGTCAAGACCTCGGTCGACTTTTCTACGCGAGAGATCCTCCATTGACTCTCCATCAGCAGGCAGTTGCAACTTTAACAGTTAAGTCTCCATGACCTTAATCCACAAGATGGTCAAAATGGTTCCCCAGCATTCTTGATATAAAACAGTCATTTACAAACAGGTCACAAAATACAGTTTCTATATCAAACTCTCATCTTTCCACATTATCTCTTCTCGGTCCACATTACTTATGCCACATTCCATTCATATGTGTACTCATTCTCATCCATTCACTCATATCAATGACACATTATTTCACATACACATTCACATTCATTATTCTACATACACATCCATGTTCGTACATCCACATCATACATCCAATCCCATATCCGCATTCATATATACACATCCATATCCACATCCATACATCCACATCCACATCCACATTCACATCCACACATCCACATCTACATGCATACATCTATTTTCACATCCTCATTCATACATATATCCACATCCGTATCTACATCCACATCCACATACATACATATATTTTCACATCCTCATTCATACATCCACATCCACATACATATATCCACATCCGTATCTACATCTATACATCCACATTCTCATCCATATAACCACATCCACATTCATACATCCACATCTACATCTACATTCATACATCCACATCACATCCATTCTCGCCCTATTACAACCCATATACATCTTATCCAATCAGATACACTTCTTACCTCATCCCATACACATCTTATCACATCCTAACTCATCTTAGCACATCCTATCACATCTCATACACCTCTTATCACATCCTATCACATCTCATACACATCTTATCACATTCTATCATCACATCTCATACACCTCTTATCACATCTCATACACATCCTATCACATCCTATCACATCTCATACACATCTTATCACATCCTATCACATCTCATACTCCTCTTATCACATCCTATCACTTCCCATATCTATTTATAGAATACAAGAGAATTCTTATATTTGATATAAGATTCTTTACGCATCTATTTATGCATAAATTTCATTTAAGGAGACTAACACTTTTGAAATAAAAATCAATCTTTTATGCATCTTCTTATGCATAAATTCATTTTAAATGAGAATGACACTTTTGGATTTAATAAATTCTTCATGCATCTTTCCATGCATAAATCCAATTAAGTAGGAATTACACTTTTAGAATAAAAGAATTTCTCTTATGCATCTAAATTATGCATAAAATCCATTTATGTGATGAAAATCGCACTTTTAGTATAAAAAAAATCTTTTATGCATACCTCTGCATGAAATTCAAATATGATAAAAGTAAAACTTTTACATTAAAATAATAATCTTTTATGCATTCCTCTATGCATGAAATCCGAATATGATAAAAGTAACACTTTTACATTAAAATAATAATCTTTTATGCATACCTCTATGCATGAAATCCAAATATGATAAAAGTAACACTTTTACATTAAAATAATAATCTTTTTTGCATACCTCTATGCATGAAATCCAATTATAATAAAAGTAACACTTTTACATTAAAATAATAATCTTTTATGCATACCTCTATGCATGAAATTCAATTAAGATAAAAATTTATCTTTTATGCATACTTCTATGCATGAAAATCAATTATGATAAAAGTAACACTTTTATAATAAAAATTTATCTTTTATACATACCTCTATGCATCAAAAGGACCTCTAAAGAGGCAAGCCAAAAATGGGATAAAGGCATATCTTCCGGTGAGGAAGAAAACACGTAAGTAAGAAGACCCGCTCAGAAAATCCACCATGCCTTGATCTCATCACGCAATAGTATCGAGGACCCAAACCCAAAGCTTCAATAACCACAGCCAAGCAGACATTATTACGAAAGTGATGCTGACCCCACGGTGTTACCCTAGTTATGTCTCGATAGGTCCGCCATTTGGTCTTAGCTACAGAAGTTCCCAAGTGAGGGAAAAGTGAGCGCTCATACAGTTCTATAAAATCCTTCTTCACAGACTCGCTTGTGTCTTGAAGGTGAGAAATCATCATGGATAAAACCAAGTCCTGCTGCCAAGCCATAAGAGAGATTAAGAATGAAAGGAGATCGATGGAAGTAAGATTACTGCGAGCGACAAGTAAGAGTTACGACTTATATAAAAGAAGGAACTAGCGTAACCAAGAAGCCGACGGTGTATCTTACCACTGAAGTTTTACCGTCTTTCCATGATTTGGGCTTGGCACATAATTCTTTTATTTTAGAGAGGGAATAATTATAAGATCAGAAAGGGAGGTTCTTACTCCTGTATACCTCGGAGGCTGGGGGAGGAATCTTATATTCTACCCCACTTAAAAAAAATGCGAGATGTCCTCATCTCGCAAAGTAGAGGACAACTCTTTTTCTTAAGATCCAATTTATTCTAGGGTTCCTTATATTCTGGTCAACCCATCAGAATACTGGGATAAATATCCCTTATATAGAACTCATCATTAAATAACAATTGATTCAGATCATATCACTCATATCTTTAATACGATAATGGTCCAGTAGACCAAAAAATTCTTTTTGAACATTCCTCCCACGAAAATTTCAGTCAAGCAAGTTCTCAATTTGTCATCCCTTAACTTGATCTACCGTGTCAAGTGTTAACAGTAGCAATTTGACAACACAATCCACTAATCTCATAGTGATTTGCTGAAATTATTATCATCATTCTAGTCATGAATATCATCACAAGGACTCATCCCATTCATCCTCATTGTGATTCGCTCAGGTTATTATATTTCAACTTAATTTCAGAAATCATCCTCATTGTGATTCGCTCAGGTTATTATATTTTAACTTAATTTCAAAAATCATCATTTTTCAATCAGAATCCAAATCAATTCATCAGTTCTCAACTCCATCACCATTGTCCCTTCTTCTTCTTCTATCTCCACAAGTAAACTGATGCTTTTAATCAAATCTGTAGGCATCCTTTTCAGTCTATCTCTCTCTCTAGTTAAACGCTCACAATATTCATTCTGAACACACACACAACATACAAAAAGAAAAAAATTCTTCTCTGTCTCCAACAATCTTACAGAAATGAAAAATGTTACGATGTTTTAATGAACCATAATTGCTCAACTGTGATGCATGCCCATTGATGCATGCCCATTTTTGAAGGCATGGGATAAAACATTAATTTGAAGAGTTAATTCTATTATGTCGTTCTGTCCTGAGCATTACAAGGGGATACTGAATAATTCACCCTTAGATTTTTTTATGGCCTTATATATGAAGGGTAAAATGGCTTATAAATGCGTGAGATCTTATAATGCCACTTCTGAATAGGACACACCACATGCATGGTGCTAAGAAAACCACGTGGGTTTAAAATGGCCTGAATCTCCTTGGGGGGACATCAAGCTTTCTGCCCATCCTAAACTTTTCCTAAACCCTTGGCGTCAAGTTCTCTGACGGGTCATCCCTCTGTATCACCATCGCCATCATCTAGTTTGTGCCTTGCCATTGCCATGGTGTCAAGCTCCCCTCCTAACATCTTCGTCACCATCGCCAAAGCAGGTATCCTTGTAGTGCCTTATAGATTGTTGTTATTGACCCCCTTTACTTTAATTTTGTTATCTAAGTCATTATTATGAAGCGGGATCTCGCGGACATCGTGTAATCCCCCTATCCCTTGGTACTGACCCCATGATCCATACGGCCTCATGTTTTCCCCCATGTCTATCCTTAGAACCAAGCAACAAGGAACTCGCTGGCATCACGTAAGCCCCTAATTGCTTGATAATATAATTTATGGTCAGTACCAAGTAACAAGGTGCTCCCATGCATCGCCTAAGACTCTTATCGCTTTCGTACTGACCCCTTGTATATTAGGCGTGCTCTTATCATCTTGAAAATAGTGAGTCTGTGTTCGTTGTTGCACACACGTCAACAGGAAAGACAGTGGTTGCGGAGTATGCATTTAGGCATGTCGGCTCCTGAGTTGGACATTCTCTTGGAATTTGGTGATGATGAGGCGGAAGAGCATTGTGCAAAAATTTTGTATATGTTCCTATACAATGCACATGCCCACCACCGTGCTCCTAAATTGTTTGTAATGTTCAATGCAGAATTTCCTTTTTTTGAGAACATTATCAAGATTTCTAGGATTGTTCTCGGTGACCAGGAGCAAGAATATGAACAGATAGTTTCTAGCAACATCGTGATGTTCGATGGTGAACGATGTGTTTATCCATCTGATTTTACAATAGACAAAGTTACGAAAAGAAGGCTCAACTGCTATCTTAAAAAAATCCCCAGCTGTGCGCGGCAGTAGAGTAGAGGAGAAATGCCTCTTACACTAAAAGAAGTGTTTCCTTCTCCAATACAATTTATGGATTTCTTTGTTTTCTGCATCTCTCTGAGCTCCAGACAACGGATTTACCAAGCAGTCAAGTGCCAATCAAGGATGATGTAGTTGAAGAAGAGGTGGCTATCGATCCAGCAGCAGCAGAGGAGAGGGTAGAGGCCGAAAAGGAAACTTTTCCCACTAGAACATCACTTGTCGGTGTCTATGCAATAGCACCCATGAGCATAATCCCATTGGAAGCTAGTCCACCTAATGAGAACGACTAGGGGGACTTGTCACTTTCTTCTTTTTCTAGCTTTACTATGGCAGACGAGTGTGATTATATATTATTGACAGACATTATGCATCATTTTAATATTTGTGAAGACTATTGCTTAGCTTCTTTAGCAAATTATAGTGAAGGAGACATGGGGTGGGTAGAGCAAGGAGTTGGCAGACACCTGCTAGTTGATTCAGCAATCTAAGACTCAGATTATCTACCTGGCAAGGATATGTTAAGGGACATGTTCAATGAAGCTAGGGCATATGAAAGCCAATCGCCTTCTATGAGGAGGAGGCTATAGTAGTAATTGTAGACCGTCTTGGTTTGCCAAATATGGGCAAATATATCTACATTTTCTTTCCTTTTCAAATAACTTATTCTTTCTAAGAAATTCAAACACTAAGCGTAAATGCTCTTTCCTAAGTATGGATGCAAAATGTTGTCTATTAGCATTATAAATGTCACTAGCACGTTAGTCAAGCTAAATAGCATGTTAGTCAAGCCAAATAGCATGACCATAAACTCATAATGTCCAAATTGAGTTCTAAACGTGATCTTGGGAATAACCTACTCCCTAATCCTAAGGTTAATTTTAGAAAAATAATGTGCACCATTGATTTGGTCAAACAACTCATCAATGCATGGCATTGGAGACTTGTTCTTAATCATAATCTGATTAAGAGCATGGTAATCTATGCACATATGCATAGAACCATTTTTCTTTTTTACCAAAAGAATAGGCACAATTGCGGGGAATATTTGAGGAGAAGGGCAAAAGCTTGATGGTACTCTTCAATTGTCCGGCTATTCTGCTTTAGTTCCAAGAACTCATTCATTTTAGTTTCAAGGAAGCCAGGAGGACAAAACCTCTTTTTGAGGTAAGCTTTAAGATCGGTCCAGGTCTAGGTATTGCGGTCGAGACAATTAGTCTCGCAGTGATTCCTCCAAGCGACCTTAGCCATTTCCACAATCTTTAACCTGGCGAGAGCCATCTTGCTTCTCTCATTGTAGCTAGTTACACATCAAAGTATTCCTCCATTGCCTCAATCCACTTTTCCACTACTTCACCTAACTGCTCCCCTTCACCCTTGAAGGGACCACATTGGGATCTGTGCAGGGCTTTTTGAACATCCAGATCTAACTCTGTCTCATCGGTTAGAGAATCCGATTGCCTTGCATGGGCCATGCGCCGCCTCATGACTCTGCCAAACAAGATTTTTGTCAACTTAATTTTGACAACAGATTTATGATTATTTAATTTTTATAATTTATTCTTTAAACAAATAATTATTTCATCATATATCATGAAATAAGATTTACTCTGATAATTTTATTAACCATATTCACAATCATGAAAACAATTTGGAATTTTTTGCAAAACATCGTTTATTATCAAAAGTTTTCGATATATACATAGAGCATCATATCTCCCAAAATCACTGCCTCAGTCATATACGCATAAAGAAGCGAAACTGCGAAGGAGACATGCCATGGTACACACGATTCACTACAGAAAGAGGTGCTGTAGTTCTACTTCGAGGGATAAAGTGGCTAAGAAGCCTAAAAACTCCGCATGAAATTCTGAAGTTCCTGGGGGGGTGAATGATCAAAGAGTTGAACATGCTAAACAAGCCCTAGCCTAAACAGAATCATGGCTAAGGAAATATTTTGCCTGAGCCTCTCACGCTGACTGGTACTGACATTAATACATTGTCCTCCACAGAACCACATATACCGACGTCGCTCAAGAGGATCAGGAAAGTAAAGACTCTCAAAATGACGTGCGATTCTCACTCTGCTTACTCGGGCCGTAGAGCAGAGTAGATGAGGTGCTCGAATGCAAAAGCTATCATATCCTGACTATGGGAAAGTTCAGGAATGCCAGATAGATTCAGGGTATCCATCTATAAATTTCCAATTCAATTTATGAGTTTTCAATTTTTGAAGTTCATTCAACATAATATTAACAAGTGAAAACATTATTTTCCAGATTTACTTTAAAATTTTAAGCAATTTCTGTTGCTGTTACTTAAATTTACAACAGCACTCTGATACCAATTTGGAGATCCCACTGCCCCCTCTGCACACCGAATTCCCAGATGGTAGCAGCGGAAGTAGCTTCCTCTTTCGCGGGGTAGGGTTTCTCACTCGCGGCCTCGCCTTCTTCGAATGTTCGGGCACGAGGCTAAGCTGGTGGTCATTCCAGAAATCGAAACCGGGAAAATTTTCCATGCCCGAAAAATGGGAACGATTCCACCATTTTTATTTTCTTAACGATTTTTTCTAACGAGGTCAAGATACTGAACTAATTTTCATTTGATTAAACCAGATAGAAGGGAAACTATTACAGACATTAGAGAAGTCTTTAGGCTTTTATTTAACTACGTGAGTTCCAAGTGTATTCCTATTAATCAATTTTATTATTAAAACTCTACAGATTCTAGCCTAATGGGTTAGCCACCACCCACCAACCACTGGAATTGGTAGAACCAAACAAGTACTCACCCACCCATAATTAAATGCCTTTCTTAACTTTTGCTTTAGAATACAGAATTGCACACACTTCTCTTTAAACTTTAACTTATAAAACAATCCATTGACAAACATTTATTAGTTACAGATGTCATAACTCAAAATTTTTCCTTCAATCCTTGTTTCTCACAAAACAGTATCACCCTGGAGTCTCCGTCAGACCAGCAGGTCAGCAACAACGAGATCCAGTAAAACAGATTACAAAAATTTTCTCGTCATCATACATATATATATCTTCCAGGACATATGCATGGGTGTCCTAAGCACCACGAGCTTGTGCATCGCCTTGTCAAAACCCTCCACCAGGATCCTCCTTAGGTGTCCTGGCACTTCCCTCAGGGACCGCTTCGTCGGCCCTCGTCCATCCTACCAGAAGCACACCATTTTACACTATACCCAGGCTAGTTAAGACCTGGGCAGGTTTTTGTCACGTGAGCCATCCTTTGAACATTGCTGTTGCAACCAAACTTCCCTTAGAAAAATACATATACCAAATGCTCCCTCCAACATTCTGGCGTAAGACAGTCCTTTAAGAAAACAGGGTTTCTATGCAAGTTTTCAATTTTGAGTTTCTTTTGAATACAATGAGTATCTTAATTCTGTATCCCAAGACTTCTAGATCACATGTCTGGATTCCCAAGAAGAATTCCTCAAATTTTGAATTCTTGATCCTCAGATCAAAATCAAAGGTCTCAACTTAGTTTCAGATTCAGTGGGTGATTTGAGTGTAGATTACTGAACTGGTTACATCGTCTTTTCTTGAAACTGACAAAGGAATTACGTCTTGGTCATAATCTGATTCAGGGTTTGAGTCTGGAAAGGTTCTCCCTGAAATATCTTTCTCTCGAAGGGTAATATTTCAATTACTACTTTACTGAATTTCATTCATTGAGTATTTTGCTTAACTGAATTCAAAAACTAATCATAAATTCCTACGAGGAATAAATTAATTATTTATCTAAAATTTCGACTTCGATAGTTTTTCTGAATTTTCTCATTACCATCCTAGAGAATATGAAACGGTAGAATCTTCCTTCACAGAGTATTTACTTATTCATTTTCCAATATTCATGGGATTTAAACATAGGATTAAAGAGAACTCTTATTTTGATATAAAAATTCTGTATGCATTTATTTATGCATAAAATCCAACTTCTATGGAAATAACACTTTTATGTAAAAGAAAAATCCTTTTATGCGTCTATTTATGCATAAAAAATCAATTTTGATGAAAGTAACACTTTTATAATAAAACTATTTCTTTTATGCATCATTTTATGCATAAAAATCAATATTGATGAAAGTAACACTTTTGTAATTAAAAGAAAGTCTTTTATGCATCATTTTATGCATAAAAATCAATATTGATAAAAGTAACACTTTTATAATAATAATAAATTTTTTTATGAATCTATTTATGCATAAAAATCAATTTTGGTGAAAGTAACACTTTTATAATTAAAAACAAATTCTCTTATGCATCTATTTATGCATAAAAATCAATATTGATGAAAGTAACACTTTTATAATTAAAAAAAAATCTTTTATGCATCTATTTATGCATAAAAATCAATTTTGGTGAAAGTAACACTTTTATAATTAAAAAAATTCTTTTATATATCTATTTATGCATAAACATCAATATTACTGAAAGTAACACTTTTATAATAATAAAAAAATTCTTTTATGCATCTATTTATGCATAAAAATCAAAAATGATGAAAGTAACACTTTTATAATAAAAAAATTATCCAATATACATCTTTCTATGTATAGAATTTAAATCTAATATAAATCACTCTTTTATAATAAAACAAATAATCAATATGCATCTTTCTATACATAGAATTTAAATCTAATTAAAATCACTCTTTTATAATGAAAAATAAAAATCAATATGCATCTTTCTATGCATAGAATTTAAATCTAATGAAAATTACTATTTTATAATTTAAAAAAATCAATATGCATCTTTCTATGGATAGAATTTAAATCTAATGTAAAATCACTCTTTTATAATAAAAAATAATAAATATGCATCTTTCTATACATAGAATTTAAATTTAATGAAAATCACTCTTTTATAATGAAAAAATAATCAATATGCATAGAATTTAAATCTAATGAAAATTACTCTTTTATAATAATAAAAAATAACCAATATGCATCTTTCTATGCATAGAATTTAAATCTAATGTAAATCACTCTTTTATAATTAAAAAAATAATCAATATACATCTTTCTATGCATAGAATTTAAATCTAATGTAAATCACTCTTTTATAATTAAAAAAATAATCAATATGTATCTTTCTATGCATAGAATTTAATTTTAATGAAAATAACACTTTTATAATAAAAATATTTCTACTATGCATTTTTCTATGCCTAGAATTAAAATAACACTTTTAGAATACACAAACGATGGGGATTACTCTTTTTGAATAATAAAAGATAAAACTTATTTCACAAAACTTAAGAAAATTTTACCATAACCTCCTTTGTATGGCTAACCATTTTTAAAATTTTTCTAACCTTAAATTGCTTAAAAATTATCCTCAAATGGTTTAAAGCATTCTAAACTAATCAAATTCCACTTTTAAAAAAGAAACAATATGAAAAGTTTAATTCTAACAATTTGATTACTTAACTAGGATAAAGAAAGGCTGAATTTAAGAATGAAGAGAGGGGGAAAGCCTTTCCAACAAGGCATAGCATCAATTTATCATTTTAAAGACAACAAAAATTAGAAAACCATTAAAAGAATAAAGAAAAAGTAGGATTTCCAACTTACATGAATATATGGGAGCTTTCCTTTGGCTTGATGGTTTGAGGGATCTACTCTTCTTTGCAACAAGAGTGGCCACCAATTCTTTAGAAGAGGGAATGGTCAAAAACTAATGAATTATTAATAAATTCACAGTTTTTGGCTCTGGGGAGGAGTAGAGTAACAGTGCATAAAACACTTTTAAGATTCAACAAATGGGGAGGCTTTTATTTATAGAAAAAAGTGAACTTCTAACCAAGCAAACTGATTCTAGAATTTTCCAGATCAGTTTGGTCAATTTTTGACCATTTTTGGGTCAGTTTAGCTTACTTTCTGGAACTAGACTTGAATTAGGAGAGAGGAGAGATGAAATATCTCATTTTTTGGGAATTTAAAACTCCACCACACATGTGAAATAGGCGCCTCCTTCATGAGGGGGAATCCCTACTTTGAGGTGTCAAAAATTTATTTTTTTAGTATTTCCTTTGGTCCTTAGTCCACTCTTCATCTTATGTGAGTATTTACTCATTTTTTGGGGGATTTTCTTTATTTCTTAAATTTATCTCCTCCACACATTTGGATGAATCTGATTGGCCCCTCAAAACCTTAATTTAAAATTTTCAACAAATCAGGACCCCTAGGATAAGGCCTTTTGAACAAATTATAATTGATTTCTAATGCACCTTCTGAAAATCTTTTTGAACTTCTGTTTTGGGGGAATTTATTTTAATAAGAGATATTTTTCCATCCAAAAAATTTCTAAAATCTGAATAACCTCTCTCTAGAACATTTACTCTCTCTAAGCCAAAATAGGTAGAAACAAGATCTTTTATATTTTTGAAGAGGGATTTGATTACAGGGGAAGATACTGGACATCTTGAGAGGCTGGGGAGGAATCTTACAAGAAGCAAGAATAACATGCAAGGATGAAGTCTAAGGTACAAGAAGAACAGGAGAACAATGCAAGACATGGGTGAAAACGAGAAGAAGTGTCAAAAAATATGCAACGACATTGTTCAATACTTTAATGAATGGACCAAGGGTCTAGACGAGAAGACCAAGTTTGATGTATTAGCTGAGGTTCTTAAACATCGCTCCATGAAGGAGATTTCCAGCAGTTTTCTCCTATGGAACCAGACAAGTCTAATAGATGGCATACGAAATACACTCAAAGTGCCTAGAAACTCTGAGAAGCTATTTCTTAAAAGGTCTATTCCAATTATTCTTATGAATGGCACCGGCACAAATACATCCTCTCTTAACATTGCAGATGCTTCAAGGTAGTTGAACATACACATACTTAATTTCTATGCAGCTAGAGAGCGTTTGCAAACCTCTGCTGATGGTATTTTACCATTATCTTCATCCCATTGACAAGCCCATGCAGTAGGCATAATCAGTGAGTTGAAAGAGCTTGTTTGCAATTTTTGGTTCAGCCATACTCGTGTTTCACCCAAGGAAAAGGATGTATGTTTCAAGTGCCTTAGTAGAAAATCTTATGTTAAGCATCTGACACACCTTCTCAATCAATCTCAGGTAAGAGCAATGACCCATGATCCCAATACCTGTGCTGATTTGGTGTGCTTTTATACATTGCATATTCCTTTAGTATAGATTCAGATACTAGATTAGATGTTTCCAACCGGTTTACAAACAAATGCCAAATTCTCTACTATTCTATGATTCTATCATCTTTATATGTGCATTGTTTCCTTCTTTTATCATGTGCCCATGTGTATTATGTCTGACTGTCAAATTTTTAGTAAGTCAACCTATAGATCTTAAACTACTTGGGTAAGTTAAGTATTGGAAAATCTAGTAAATAAAAAGACACCATCAACCCTCACAAGGTTGGGCCTGGTTCAAAATAATTTTCAACTGTTTGCTAAGGAAACTCATTATCTAGGCCATATCATATCTACTGAGGGAACGCAGATGGATCTTAAGAAAGTGGATGCTATTCTCAAATGGCCTAAGCCAAAAAATTTGAGAAGAACTACAAATTTTTCTAGGTTTATTGGGGTTTTACTAATAGTATGTAAAGGACTATGCAAAGACCATAGTTCCATTAGTAGATCAGCTAAGAACTAAAGGAAAAACTATTCGTTATAGGAGGATCCACAACGAAGTAGTTTTGAGAAACTCAAGGTTGCAATCGTAGCTGCACCTATCTTGAGTATAGTGGACCCTAATGAGCCAGTTATCATAGAAATAATGAGTATAGTGGACCCTAATGAGCCAGATATCATAGAAATAGATGCGAGTGGGTAAGCCATTCGGGTGGTTTTAATGTAAAGGGGACACCCAGTTGCATTTGAAAGCAAAAATCTTGGCCGTGTCTAACATAACTACTCGGCCTATGAGCGAGTTACTTGTAGTAGTTAATGCTCTTAAAAAGTGGCAACATTATTTATATGGTGCTACTTCTAAGGTCTATACGGGCCATGAAAGTCTGAAATGGCGTTCTAGTCAAAATGAGTTAAAAGGTAGAAAAGGAACGGGTGGGCAGAGATCCTACAAGAGTTCAACCTTCAACTTCATTACCAAAGAGGTAAATTTAATGTAGTATCGGATGCACTGAGTTGTATGCTAATGGTGAATGATTTAAGCTTCACCATATTCAAGAACAAGTTCTTGGATTCATTACATGGTTTGTGTGAGCATGATCCATCTTATTCATAGGTTTGGCTTGTTGTACGTGTGCACACTTGCCAGCCATTGCCTTCCTTGCCAGAGAGTAGTGCTAATCTGGAGCGGTTAGCCAAGGTTTCTACAGGAAGAAGAGGGAGTTTTAGTCTAAAGATGAGACGGATCTCTTGGGTTCTATACTGAGACAGAGAGCTCATGGGTGGACCCTTCACTACCATTCCACATTGTTTCAAATGGGGATGATAAGGTTCGTTGGGGGGAAAGGTTTAGGAGCTTCTCTATCAATGATGAGTACTTGCTTCACAAAGGTAGACATTGTGTACTATCTATTGGGGACTTTTGGTGCCAAATTCTTATTGAGAGTCATGATAGTCCAAGTGTTGGTCACCTTGGGATACAAAATACCTATGCAGCACTAGTTAAAAGACAATTCTATTGGCCTAGTTTGTTCAAGGACATCCAAGACTTTGTGCTGAAATGCAAAAAGTGCCATGTCAATAAGCATGAGCATATCAAAGTAAGAGTCTTGCTCCATCCATTAGTTATTCCCAAAGGAAAGTGGATTTCATCACATCAGATTACCTAAAACGAGTTGAGGACATGATTTGGTTTGGTTGGTGGTAGATAGGTTGACTAAAATGGCTAGGTTTATTTCTACTAGAAAGGAGGTAAAAACTCTAAATTATTTATCCAACATTTCTAAAGCTATATGGCATACATGTAGATATAGTTTCTATTAGAGATAGGAAGTTTGATAGCCACTGTTGGAGGGAAGCCTTCAAAAAGTTGGTTACTACTCTCAGTATGAGTATGGACAACCATCCACAATCTGATGGTTAGATAGAAAGATTCAACCAAGTGCTATAATACATTCTTCAAGTATATGTAAGTAAAAAGTAATCAAACTGGAAGGAGTACCTACTACCACTATTAAAATTTACAACTGGATTTAGCCCATTCATGTTGATGTATGGTTTAGCCAATATCTCCTATAGCTGTAAGATTCCTCCCCAGCCTTTAAAGATGTCAAGCATCTTTCCATGTAATCAAATCCCTCTTCAGAAATATAAAATATCTTGTTTCTACCAGTTTTGGCCTAGAGAGAGAAAATCTTCTAGAGAGTGGTAATTCAGTTTTTAAATATTTTTTGATGAAAAAATATCTCATCTTATTAAAATAAGTTCCCCTGAAACAAAAGTTCAAAAATATTTTCAGAAGGTGCATTATAAATTAAGTATAATCTGTTCAAGAGGCATTATCCTAAGGGTCAAGATTTTTTTGAAATTTTAAAATAAGGTTCCTATGGACCAATAAGATTCATCCAAATGTAGGGAGGAGATAAATAGAAGAATAAAATAAAAATCCCCCAAAAATGAGTAAATACTCACATAAGATGAAGAGTTGACTAAGGACAAGGTTAATAGTTAAAAAAGAGAGATATTTAGATGAAATGATGCATTTTCGACACCTCAGTATGGGGGAATTTCCCTCATGAAGGAGGCACCTATTTCACATGTGTGGGAGAGTTTTAAACTCCCAAATAATGAGATATTTTTATCTCTCCTCTCTCCTGTTTCAACTAGATCCAAAAAGTGGACTAAACTGACCCAAAAATGGTCAAAAATTGACCAAACTGATGTGGAAAATTCTAGAATCAGTTGGCTTGGTTAGAAGCTCACTTTTTCCTATAAATAGAAGCCTTCCCCTTTGTTGAAGCTTAAAAGTGTTTTTGCACTATTACCCTACTTCTCCCAAGAGCCAAAAAACTGTGAATTTACTCATAATTCATTAGTTTTTTGACCTTCCCTCTTCTAAAGATTGGTGGCCACTCTTGTTTCAAACAAGAGTAGAACCCTCAAACCATCAAGCCAAAGGAAAGCTCTCAAGTTCCTTCCGTAAGTTGGAGATTCTTCTCTTTTCTATTCATTTTATGGTTTTTTATGATTTTTTTTGTCTTCTCTAAATTGAATATGATGTTATGCCTCATTGAAAAAAAGGCATTCCCCTCTCTTCTTTAGTAAATCCAACCATTATTATCCTAGATGAATGATTAATGGATAAAATCAAGTTTTTTATAATGTTTCTCTTTGATAAAGTAGAAAATGTTTACATTAGAATGATTTAAATACTCTTGGTGAACTTCTAGTTAATTTTAGAGAGTTAAAAATTGAAAAATGGTCAGCCATACAAAGGATGTTATGGAAAAAATTTCTAAAATTATGAAAAATAAGTTTTACTTTTTTTAATTCAAAAAGAGTAATTCCCATCGTATATGTATTCATAAAGTGTTATTTTTCAGCCTAGGTATAGAAAAATGCATACTAAAAATATTTCATTAAAAAAATATTACTCTCTTAAAAATTAAATTCTATGTATAGAAGGAAGCATATTGAAATTTTTATTTTAATTATAAAAGAGTGATTTTTATCATAAATAATTTGTATGCATAAAAGATATTTCTTTATATTAAAAGTGTGATTTTTATCATAAATGATTTTTATGCATAACTGGATGCATAAAAGAAATTCTTTTATATTAAAAGAGTGATTTTTATCATAAATGATTTGTATGCATAAGCATATGCATAAAAGATATTTTTTTATATATTAAAAGTGTGATTTTCATCATAAATGATTTTTATGCATAAATGGATGCATAAAAGAAATTCTTTTATATTAAAATAATGATTTTTATCATAAATTATTTGTATGCATAAAAGATATATTTTTACATTAAAAGTGTGATTTTCATCATAAATGATTTCTATGCATAAATGGATGCATAAAAGAAATTCTTTATATTAAAAGAGTGATTTTCATCAAATGATTTGTATGCATGAACATATGCATAAAAGATATTTTTTAATATTAAAAGTGAGATTCTCTTTATAAATGGTTTGTATGCATAAACATATGCATAAAAGATATTTTTTTATATTAAAAGTGTGATTTTCATCATAAATGATTTGTATGCATAAAAGATATTTTTTATATTAAAAGTGTGATTTTCATCATAAATGATTTTTATGCATAAATGGATGCATAAAAGAACTTCTTTATATTAAAAGAGTGATTTTCATCATAAATGATTTGTATGCATAAAAGATATTTTTTTATATTAAAAGTGCGATTTTCATCATAAATGATTTGTATGCATAAACATATGCATAAAAGATAATTTTTTATATTAAAAGTGTGATTTTCATCATAAATTATTTTTATGCAAAAATGGATGCATAAAAGAAATTCTTTTATATTAAAAGAGTGATTTTCATCAAATGAATTGTATGCATAAACATATGCATATAAGATATTTTTTTAAATATTAAAAGTGTGATTTTGATCATAAATGATTTTTATGCATAAATGGATGCATAAAAGAAATTCTTTTATATTAAAAGAGTGATTTTCATCATAAATGATTTTTATGATGATAAAAGGGTGACTTTCATCAGAATTAGATTTTATGCATAAATAGATGCATATAGAATTTTTATATTTAAATAAGGGTTCTCTTAATCCTCTGTTTAATCTCCATAAAAATTAGAAAAACGAATAAGTAGATAATCTGTGAGAAGAAATGCTACCGTTTCATATTCACTAAGAAGGTAATGAGAAAATTCAATTAAACTATCGAAGTCGGAGATCGAGATAAATGATTATTTTATTCCTCATAGGAAATTCATGTTTTAGAAATCTGCAAGCAAATATTCAACGGACTAAATTTAGAAAAAAAGAGAAATTAAAATATTACCTTTTGAGAAAGATAGTTTAAGAAGAACCTTTCCATTCCTAAACTCTGATTCAGACTTTTGACTAAGACCTAATTCCTTCGTCAGTTTTTCGATCAATGACGATGTGCCCAATTTAGGAAAAATGCACTCAAATCCCCCACCGAATCTGATTAAGATTTATTCATGGTATTCAAACAAAATCAAAACTGAAAACTTGCATAGAAACCCTGTTTTCTTAAAGGAATGTCTTACGCCAGAATGCTGGAGGGAGCATTTGGCATATGTATTTAACTAAGGGAAGTTCAGTTGCAACAACTAATGGGGAGTGTTCAAGGGACAGGTCACGCAGAAGAAACCTGCCCAGGTCTTGACCAGCCTGGGTATGGTGAGAAATGGTGTGCTTCCGGTACGATGAGCGAGGGCCGATGAAGCGGTCCTTGAGTGAAGTGCCAGGACACCTAAGGAGGATCTTGGAGGGTTCTGACCAGGCGATGAACGGGCTCGTGGTGCTTAGAACACCCATGCGTACATCGTGGAAGATATATATATGTATGTTGACGGAATGTTACTGGATCTCGTTGGCTGATCAGCTAGTCCCAACGGAGAGTCCAGAGTGGGATTGTTTTTGTGAAACAAGGGATTGAATGGAAATTTTGAGTTATGAAATCTATGATCATATCTGTTTTGTCAATGGATTATTTTTATATTAAAGTTTTAAAGAGGAGTGTGTGCGTACTTGTTTTCTAAAGCTAAAGTTAAGAAAGGCATTTCAATTATGGGTGGGTGAGTGCTTGTTTGGTTCTACCGATTCTAGTGGTAGGGTGGTGGTGGCTAACCCATGGGCCGGATGGGGTTAGGCTGGAATGAGTGGAGTTTTAATAATCAAACTGAAAAATCTTAGGATTACACTAGGATTCGAGTAGTTAGTTAATTTCTTGATAAATTTCTCAATTGAGTGGATTAACGACGGTGCCTGATCTTGATTAGGAAAAAAGCGTTGAAATTGCTCAGATGATCAAATTATATCAGTGATAGTTTCCTTCTATCTGGTTTATTCAGGTGAAGGATAGTTTAGATTTGATCTCGTTAGAAAAATTCGTTAAGAAAATTCAAAAAGGTATAATCGTCCCCGCTTTCGGGCATGGGAAATTTTCCCGGTTTCAGTTTTCGGAGTGATCACCAGCCTAGTCTCGTGCCCGGACATTCGAGGGCGAGGCCCCGAGTGAGAAACCCTACCTCGCGCATGAGTGGGATGCTTCCGCTGTCAGCTACCAGGAGTTTGGCACGCGGAGGGGGCAGAGGGATCTCACAGTCCGTATTAGAGCGTTGTTGTAAATTTAAGTAACATGAGTAGAAATTGCCTAAATTTTTAATAGAAATCTGGGAAAGAAATGTTTTTCACTTGTTAATACTATGTGAATGAACTTCAAAAATTGAAAACTTATAAATTGAATTGGAAATTTATAGATGGACACCCCAAACCTATGTGGAATTCCTGGACTCTATCAGAGTCAGGATATGATAGCTTTTGCATTTGATCACCTTATCAACTCTGCTACGACCCGAATGAGCAGAGTGAGACTCGCTCGCCATTTTGAGAGTCTTTACTTTCCTGATCCTCTTCAGCGACGTTAGTATATGTGGTTCAATGGAGGACAGTGCATTAATGTCAGTACTATTCAGCGTCGGAGTCTCAGGCAAAATATTTCCTTGGCCATGATTCTGATAAGACTAGGGCTTGTTCAGCATGTTCAACTCTTTGATCATTCACCCAGGAACTTCAAAACTTCATGCCAATTTTTTAGACTTCTTAGCGGCTTTATCCCTAGGAATAGAATTACAGCACCTCTTTGTGTAATGAATCGTGTGTACCATGGTATGTCTTCTTCGCAATTTCACTTCTTTATACAATTACGATTGAGGCAGTGATTATGGAACGGAGCTGCTCTATGTACATATTACAACTTTTATATAAATAAAGAAATGTTTTCTAGAGAAAAATTCCCTGTTGTATAAGTGATTGTTTACGGACGATCTGATAAAGAAAAATCTATTATCGGACATATGTCATAGATCTCCAATAAGATCATTGTCTTGTTTAAGAAATTGTTTTCCAAACCTCTTAAGTCTTCGGATCTTGTGGATGATATCAAAATAAAAATTTAATAATATATAAATTTTTGGCAGAATCATGAGACGAGGAAATCGTGGCCGTCAGTCAGACCCTCTCTCTGAAGATGACGAGCTTAACCGTGATGTTTGCAAGGCTCTTCATAATAGGACTCAGCCAGGACCCTTCAAAGGAGAAGGAGAGAACCTGGGCGAGGCTGAGAAGAAATGGGTGGAAGCCATGGAAGAATATTTTGATGTCACAGGCTACAATGAGCGGAGCAAAATGGCTCTTGCCCGACTGAAAATAGTGGAAACAGCCAAGGTAGCATGGAGGAACCTCTGTGACACCAACCGTCTCTGGACAGAAATGCTCGGTCCTGGCAGTCCTGGCAACCTAAAAACCTATTTGAGAAAGAGATTTTGTCCCCCTAGATTTTTGGAAATCAAAATGAAGGAATTCTTAGAGCTAAAGCAGGGGAGCAAAACCATCAAGGAATATCACCAAGCCTTTGCTCTTCTACTCAAATATTCACCATCTCTAGATGAAGAACAACTCATGGCCAGGTTCATTTGGGGAATGAACAAACCATTGGACACACTGGTCGAAATTGCCAAGCCAGTGTCCATGGCCAAAGCAGTAAGAATGGCAAAGTATTTTGCCAAAGCCTTTGTAGTAAAGGTCCGCCGAAGCCGGTACCCTCTAACTTTAAAAGATTCCAAGCCCAAGGAAGTACTTCAAACTTTCCACCCAAGAAGAGATAGCAAGGCCCAAATCAGAATCAGGATGCAGGAAGATTTCAAAGTGAAGGAAGACCCTTCCCCCAGAATACTTTCTCAGGAGCCCCACCTCTTTCAAGAAATCAGAGGGATGAGCTCAGAAGTGAAAACCAATGTTTTGGATGCCAAGGTTTTGGTCACCAACTGAAAGACTGCCCGACTCCTGCTATGTCAAGGGGACAAGGAAGTCAAGGAACTCGAGTTCAGAGACCAACCCCTTCATACCAGTCTAATCAGGGTCTGTCATCTCGCCCAAGCCAGGGAAACCCCAAAAGAACTCTAGCTCAGCCATCTGCCTTTGTTCAAGAGTAACCTCAGAACTCCTTCCCAGAACTGGGGCAACCAAAGAGAAAGAGTTCTGCCTCAGAGACTGCAGGAGCCAGAGTAGTCACAATTTCAGATGTAGTAGAAGAGAAAAGAGGGTAGATCTATGCTGCAATTGAAAACCAAGGGCCTAACCACCATTAGTTCTCAGTCATCCATACTCTAGCAGAGTATCAGGGTAAGGCTTTTAAGCTTTTGATTGATTCAGGCAGTTCTCATTCATTCTTTTTTCCCTGGATGCTTGCGTAAGCTAGTCTTAGAACAAAAATCAGGGAAACCTATGCAAGTTGAATCGGCCAGTGGGAAGATTCTTTTCATGACAGACCTTATCCAATTCAATCTAGATGGTAATGTGACCGACTGTCAGTTCAAAGTCTTACCTTTGGGAGTTTTTTGACGGGATCCTTGGAATCGATTAGCTCCACAAAAATCAAGCTGACATACACTATCACAATGGAACCATTTCCTTCCATGACCTTCACGGGAACAAAGCTCAAGGAACTGGAGTTTCCGGATCCCCAGACCTTCAGTTAGTAAAAGCTTCCAGGTTGCTGAAAAAGGACTTAGGAAGAAGCAGCAAATTTATGTTGTCAAAATGAACCCAATAGATTCAAAGCTTAAGGCTAAAGAACTAGAATGGCTAAATGAATTTGATAATCTATTCCCAGCAGAGCTAACTGAAATGCCTCCAATTCGGGAAGTAGACCTTGTGATCGAATTTGTAAGATTCCTCCCTAGCCTCTCAAGATATCCAGCATCTTCCCCCTGTAATCAATCCCCTCTTTAGAAATATAAAAGATCTTGTCTCTGCCTGTTTTGACATAGAGAGAGACAATATTCTAGAGAGAGAATATTCAGATTTTTAATATTTTTAGATAGAAAAAATTCTCATAATATTAAAATGAATTCCCCTGAAACAGAAATTCAAAAAGAATTTTCCAATGTGCAATTGGAATTAATTGGAAATGGATATAAAGGACCTTAGCCTAAGGGTCTAGACTTTCAGAAATTTTTGGATTATGGTCCAATTAAGGTTCCTATGGGCCAATAGGATCAATCCATGTGTGGGGAGGAGATAAATCCAATTTGTAAAAGAAGATACCCAAAAATGAGTAAATGCTCACATAAGATGAAGAGTTGAATAAGGACAAGGCTAATAGTTAAAAAGGGGAGATATTTAGAAGTAAATACTCACATAAGATGAAGAGTTGAATAAGGACAAGGCTAATAGTTAAAAAGGAGAGATATTTAGAAGTAAATACTCACATAAGATGAAGAGTTGAATAAGAATAAGACTAATAGTTAAAAAGGGGAGATATTTAGAAGTAAATACTCACATAAGATGAAGAGTTGAATAAGGACAAGGCTAATAGTAAAAAAGGGGAGATATTTAGAAGTAAATACTCACATAAGATGAAGAGTTGAATAAGGACAAGTCTAATAGTTAAAAAGGGGAGATATTTAGAAGTAAATACTCACATAAGATGAAGAGTTGAATAAGGACAAGGCTAATAGTTAAAAAGGGGAGATATTTAGAAGTAATGATGCATTTTTGACACCTCTGCATGGGGATTTCCCCCCGCATGAATGAGGCGCCTACTTCACATGTGCAATTGAGTTTTAAAGCTTCAAAAATTGAGATATTTCATCTCTCCTCTCTCCTAATTCAAGTCTAGTTCCAAAAAGTTAGCTTAACTGACCTAAAAATGGTCAAAAATTGACCAAACTAATTTGGAAAATTCTAGAATCAGTTTGTTTGGTTTTAGGAGCTCAATTTTTCCTATAAATAGAAGCCTCCCCCTTTGTTGAAAAATAATAGTTTTTTATGCACTGTTACTCTACTTCTCTCAAGCCAAGAACTGTGAATTTATTAACAATTCACTAGTTTTTGACATTTCGCTCTTCCAAAGATTGGTCGCCACTCTTGTTCCAAACAAGAGTTGAACCCTCAAACCATCAAGCCAAAGGAAAGCTCTCAAAATCATTAGTAAGTTGGTGATTCTTCTTTTTCACTTATTTTATGGTTTTTATGGTTTTAAATGGTTTTTATGCTTTATGTCTTCTCTAAAAATGTTATGCTTAACTACAAAAAGGCATTCCCCTCTCTTCTCTAGAAAACCAACCATTCTCTATCCTAGGTGGATGGTTAATTGATTAATGTCAAGTTTTTATAATGTTTATCTCAATTAAGTGAAAAAATGTTTACTTTAGGATAATTTCAATACTTTGGTACACTTTCAATTAGTTTTAAAGACTTAAAAATTTGAAAAATGGTCAGCCATACAAAGGAGGTTATGGCGAAGTTTTTAGAAATTAGTGAAATAAAATTCATCTATTATTATTCTAAAAGAGTAATCCTTATGGTTTCTATATTCTAAAGTATCATTTTCATGCATAGAAGATGCATTTTGATTATGTGTTTTGCTGCACTTTTAATTAGTTTTAAAGACTTTAAATTTTAAAAAATGGTCAGCCATACAAAGGAGGTTATGGCAAAATTTTTAGAAATTAGTGAAATAAAATTCATCTTTTATTATTCTAAAAGAGTAATCCTTATGGCTTCTATATTCTAAAGTATCATTTACATGCATAGAAGATGCATTTTGATTATGTGTTTTGGTGCACTTTTAATTAGTTTTAAAGACTTTAAAATTTAAAAAATGGTCAGCCATACAAAGGAGGTTATGGTAAAATTTTTAGAGATTAGTGAAATAAAATTCATCTTTTATTATTCTAAAAGAGTAATCCTTATGGTTTCTATATTCTAAAGTATCATTTTCATGCATAGAAGATGCATTTTAATTATGTGTATAAAAGATAATTTTTTATTATAAAAGTGTTACTTTTATCATATTTGATTTTCATGCATAGAGGTATGCATAAAAGATTAATTTTTTTATTATAAAAGTGTTACTTTTATCATATTTGATTTTCATGCATAGAGGTATGCATAAAAGATAAATTTTTATTATAAAAGTGTTACTTTTATCATATTTGATTTTTATGCATAGAGGTATGCATAAAAGATAAATTTTTATTATAAAAGTGTTACTTTTATCATAATTGATTTTCATGCATAGAAGTATGCATAAAAGATAATTTTTTATTATAAAAGTGTTACTTTTATCATAATTGATTTTCATGCATAGAAGTATACATAAAAGATAAATTTTTATCTTAATTGAATTTCATGCAGAGGTATGCATAAAAGATTATTATTTTAATGTAAAAGTGTTACTTTTATCATATTTGGATTTCATGCATAGAGGTATGCATAAAAGATTATTATTTTAATATAAAAGTGTTACATTTAACATAATTGATTTTCATGCAGAGGTATGCATAAAAGATTATTATTTTAATATAAAAGTGTTACTTTTATCATATTTGATTTTCATGCGTAGAGGTATGTATAAAAGAATATTATTTTAATATAAAAGTGTTACTTTTATCATATTTGATTTTCATGCATAGAGGTATGCATAAAAGATTATTAATTTAATGTAAAAGTGATATTTTTATCATAATTGAATTTCATGCATAGAGGTATGCATAAAAGATTAATATTTTAATGTAAAAGTGTTACTTTTATCATATTTGGATTTCATGCATAGAGGTATGCATAAAAGATTATTATTTTAATGTAAAAGTGTTACTTTTATCATATTTGGATTTCATGCATAGAGGTATGCATAAAAGCTTATTATTTTAATATAAAAGTGTTACTTTTATCATATTCAGATTTCATGCATAGACGTATGCATAAAAGATTATTATTTTAATGTAAAAGTGCTACTTTTACCATAATTGAATTTCATGCATAGAGGTATGCATAAAAGATTATTTTTTTAATGTAAAAGTATTACTTTTATCATAATTGGATTTCATGCATAGAGGTATGCATAAAAGATTATTATTTTAATGTAAAAGTGTTACTTTTATCATATTTGGATTTCATGCATAGAGGTATGCATAAAAGATTATTATTTTAATGTAAAAGTGTTACTTTTATCATATTTGGATTTCATGCATAGAGGTATACATAAAAGATTATTATTTTAATGTAAAAGTGTTAATTTTATCATATTTGAATTTCATGCATAGAGGCATGCATAAAAGATATTTTTTTATACTAAAAGTGTGATTTTCATCACATAAATGGATTTTATGCATAAATTAGATGCATAAGAGAAATTCTTTTATTCTAAAAGTGTAATTCTTACTAAATTGGATTTATGCATGGAAAGATGCATAAAGAATTTATTTAATCCAAAAGTTTCATTCTCATTTAAAATGAATTTATGCATAGAAAGATGCATAAAAGATTGATTTTTATTTCGAAAGTGTTAGTCTCCTTAAATGGAATTTATGCATAAATAGATGCGTAAAGAAATCTTATATCAAATATAAGAATTCTGTTGTATTCTATAAATAGATATGGGAAGTGATAGGATGTGATAAGAGGAGTATGAGATGTGATAGGATGTGATAAGATGTGTATGAGATGTGATAGGATGTGATAAGAGATGTGATAAGATGTGATAGGATGTGATAAGATGTGTATGAGATGTGATAAGAGGTGTATGAGATGTGATAGGATGTGATAAGATGTGTATGAGATGTGATAGGATGTGATAAGAGGTGTATGAGATGTGATAGGATGTGCTAAGATGAGTTAGGATGTGATAAGATGTGTATGGGATGAGGTAAGAAGTGTATCTGATGGGATAAGACGTATATGGGTTGTGATAGGGCGAGAATGGATGTGATGTGGATGTATGAATGTAGATGTAGATGTGGATGTATGAATGTGGATGTGGATGTATGGATGTGGATGTATGAATGTGGATGTATGAATGTGGATGTGGATGTATGGATGTGAATGTGGATGTGGATGTATAGATGTAGATACAGATGTGGATGTATGTATGTGGATGTGGATGTATGAATGAGGATGTGAAAATGGATGTATGCATGTAGATGTGGATGTATGGATGTGAATGTGGATGTGGATGTGGATGTATGGATGTGGATATGGATGTGTATATATGAATGCGGATATGGATGTGTATATATGAATGCGGATATGGGATTATGTGTTTTGGTGCACTTTTAATTAGTTTTAAAGACTTTAAAATTTTAAAAATGGTCAGCCATACAAAGGAGGTTATGGTAAAATTTTTAGAGATTAGTGAAATAAAATTCATCTTTTATTATTCTAAAAGAGTAATCCTTATGGTTTCTATATTCTAAAGTATCATTTTCATGCATAGAAGATGCATTTTAATTATGTGTATAAAAGATAATTTTTTATTATAAAAGTGTTACTTTTATCATATTTGATTTTCATGCATAGAGGTATGCATAAAAGATTAATTTTTTTATTATAAAAGTGTTACTTTTATCATATTTGATTTTCATGCATAGAGGTATGCATAAAAGATAAATTTTTATTATAAAAGTGTTACTTTTATCATATTTGATTTTTATGCATAGAGGTATGCATAAAAGATAAATTTTTATTATAAAAGTGTTACTTTTATCATAATTGATTTTCATGCATAGAAGTATGCATAAAAGATAATTTTTTATTATAAAAGTGTTACTTTTATCATAATTGATTTTCATGCATAGAAGTATACATAAAAGATAAATTTTTATCTTAATTGAATTTCATGCAGAGGTATGCATAAAAGATTATTATTTTAATGTAAAAGTGTTACTTTTATCATATTTGGATTTCATGCATAGAGGTATGCATAAAAGATTATTATTTTAATATAAAAGTGTTACATTTAACATAATTGATTTTCATGCAGAGGTATGCATAAAAGATTATTATTTTAATATAAAAGTGTTACTTTTATCATATTTGATTTTCATGCGTAGAGGTATGTATAAAAGAATATTATTTTAATATAAAAGTGTTACTTTTATCATATTTGATTTTCATGCATAGAGGTATGCATAAAAGATTATTAATTTGATGTAAAAGTGATATTTTTATCATAATTGAATTTCATGCATAGAGGTATGCATAAAAGATTAATATTTTAATGTAAAAGTGTTACTTTTATCATATTTGGATTTCATGCATAGAGGTATGCATAAAAGATTATTATTTTAATGTAAAAGTGTTACTTTTATCATATTTGGATTTCATGCATAGAGGTATGCATAAAAGCTTATTATTTTAATATAAAAGTGTTACTTTTATCATATTCAGATTTCATGCATAGACGTATGCATAAAAGATTATTATTTTAATGTAAAAGTGCTACTTTTAGCATAATTGAATTTCATGCATAGAGGTATGCATAAAAGATTATTTTTTTAATGTAAAAGTATTACTTTTATCATAATTGGATTTCATGCATAGAGGTATGCATAAAAGATTATTATTTTAATGTAAAAGTGTTACTTTTATCATATTTGGATTTCATGCATAGAGGTATGCATAAAAGATTATTATTTTAATGTAAAAGTGTTACTTTTATCATATTTGGATTTCATGCATAGAGGTATACATAAAAGATTATTATTTTAATGTAAAAGTGTTAATTTTATCATATTTGAATTTCATGCATAGAGGCATGCATAAAAGATATTTTTTTATACTAAAAGTGTGATTTTCATCACATAAATGGATTTTATGCATAAATTAGATGCATAAGAGAAATTCTTTTATTCTAAAAGTGTAATTCTTACTAAATTGGATTTATGCATGGAAAGATGCATAAAGAATTTAGTTAATCCAAAAGTTTCATTCTCATTTAAAATGAATTTATGCATAGGAAGATGCATAAAAGATTGATTTTTATTTCGAAAGTGTTAGTCTCCTTAAATGGAATTTATGCATAAATAGATGCGTAAAGAAATCTTATATCAAATATAAGAATTCTTTTGTATTCTATAAATAGATATGGGAAGTGATAGGATGTGATAAGAGGAGTATGAGATGTGATAGGATGTGATAAGATGTGTATGAGATGTGATAGGATGTGATAAGAGATGTGATAAGATGTGATAGGATGTGATAAGATGTGTATGAGATGTGATAAGAGGTGTATGAGATGTGATAGGATGTGATAAGATGTGTATGAGATGTGATAGGATGTGATAAGAGGTGTATGAGATGTGATAGGATGTGCTAAGATGAGTTAGGATGTGATAAGATGTGTATCGGATGAGGTAAGAAGTGTATCTGATGGGATAAGACGTATATGGGTTGTGATAGGGCGAGAATGGATGTGATGTGGATGTATGAATGTAGATGTAGATGTGGATGTATGAATGTGGATGTGGATGTATGGATGTGGATGTATGAATGTGGATGTATGAATGTGGATGTGGATGTATGGATGTGAATGTGGATGTGGATGTATAGATGTAGATACAGATGTGGATGTATGTATGTGGATGTGGATGTATGAATGAGGATGTGAAAATGGATGTATGCATGTAGATGTGGATGTATGGATGTGAATGTGGATGTGGATGTGGATGTATGGATGTGGATATGGATGTGTATATATGAATGCGGATATGGGATTGGATGTATGATGTGGATGTACGAACATGGATGTGTATGTAGAATAATGAATGTGAATGTGTATGTCAAATAATGTGTCGTCGATATGAGTGAATGGATGAGAATGAGTACACATATGAATGGAATGTGGAATAAGTAATGTGGACCGAGAAAAAATAATGTGGAAAGACGAGAGTTCGATATAGAAACTGTATTATGTGACCTGTTTGTAAATGACTGTTTTATATCAAGAATGTTGGGAAAGCATTCTTGACCTGTTTGTAAATGACTGTTTTATATCAAGAATGCTGGGGAAGCATTTTAACCGTCTTGTGGATTAAGGTCATGGAGACTTAACTGTTAAAGTTGCAACTGCTGACGTCTCGCGTAGCAAAGTCGACCAAGGTCTTGACCATCCTCGGTTCGATTTAAATGGTGAGCTTCCGGTACGGTGGATGAGGGACCAAGGAAGCGGCCTATGAGTGAAGCGCTAGGTCACGTGCGAAGGATCCTAGAGGGTGCTGACCATACGGTGCTCGGGCTCTGGGTCGCCGAAGATACCCACACACGTGCGTCGTGGAAGATATTGGAACAAGGAGTAAGAGTTGTTTTCTGAAACCGGGCATGGATCTGGTTGATTAACCTTGCTGGTCCTCAACAGATGAGTTCATGGATCTCTTATATGGATCTGTTGATTGATCTTGCTGATCTTCAACAAGGATTCCATCTTGATTTTTATATGTGAAAATATTACCGGGTACTATGAGCTAGGAACTATTGAAAAGGCTCCTGAGTGAACAGGTGGTGAGCGTTCTGGTTGCCAATGATGCCATAAGTACACCGATGAATGAATGATTGGAAATAAGGATTCAACTAGAGATTTTGAGGATTGTCATCAGTGACATAATGGTTTCGTTAAAGGATTGTTTTAAAGTTAGTTGATGCTAAGAAAAAGGCAATTTCATATTGTGGGTGTGTAAGTGGTGTGACTAGTTTTATGTTTGCATGAACTTCCGGTTAGGGGACCTGGGAACTCTTTTCCCTAGTACCCGAGACAAAACCTAACCAAATTCCTAATTGGATCCCATCACTACAGTGGTTGGGTGGTTGGCTAACCCATGGGACTGCTGGATGGGGTTAGGCTGGACTGATGGATTCGTAAATCCAGACTCAATTTCTATTATTACGATAGATAAAGTAAATCTCCGATAGTAATTATTATATGGATAGAAATCAATAGCTGTGCCTCTTGATGGAAAAAAAAGCGTTAATCCCAATGATTCAAGTGCAAGTTTCTTCCTTGATCTGACCGAGTATCCTTATAGGTGCAGTCAGATCAGCTTGATCAGTAATGGTCTTGACTACGTTAGAGTAAAGAGTTATCCTGGTGGAATTGCCTGTGCTTTCCGAGTAAAGGAAGTTTTTCCGGGTTCGGTTTTGGAAAAACCGATGGATTAGTCTCCTGTCCGGATATCCGTGCGAGGCCCCGAGTGGGGGACCCCTGCCCCGCGCAAGATGTGCTACTTCTGCTGCTAGCATCCGGAATCCATTGCGCGGTGGGGACAGGGATCTCACAGTTGGTATCAGAGTAAATTAGCTAATAAAGATCAACTGAGAAGCCAAATATGTCAAAAATTTATCAAGAAGCACAAAAAGGTTGTAATTGTGTGATATAATTCATACAATTTGATATTCAAACTGAAAATTCGTAAATTAGTAATTGGGTCTTCAAATGGAAGTACCGCAATTGTATGGAACCCTGACTTGCTTGAGGCCTAGGCATGATAGTTCCAAGTATCATGACTACGGTATATACCGAGGGTATAACTGCAGCTCTTTACCGGTAGTATATACGAGTAAATCTAAGACTTAAAATTAAAAGCATTAATGCTATCGAGATGATGATTTCGAATGTGGTTGATATGATTTTTAATTTTGTTTGAGAACTGATGAATTGATTTGGATTCTGATTGAAAAATGATGATTTTTGAAATTAAGTTAAAATATAATAACCTGAGCGAATCACAATGAGGATGATTTCTGAAATTAAGTTGAAATATAATAACCTGAGCGAATCACAATGACGATAAATGGGACGAGTCCCTGTGATGATATTCATGACTAGAATGATGATAATAATTTCAGCAAATCACTATGAGATTAGTGGATTGTGCTGTCAAATTGCTACTGTTAACACTTGACACGGTAGATCAAGTAAGGGATGACAAATTGAGAACTTGCTTGACTGAAATTTCCATGGAGGAATGTTCAGAAAGAATTTTTTCGATCTGATGGACCATTATCGTGTTAAAGATATGAGTGATATGATCTGAATCAATTGTTATTTAATGATGAGTTCTGTATAAGGGATATTTATCCAAGTATTCTGATGGGTTGACCAAAATATAAGGAACCCCAGAATAAATTGGATCTTAAGAAAAAGAGTTGTCCTCTACTTTGCGAGATGAGGACATCTCGCAAAGAAAAAGAGTTGTCCTCTACTTTGCGAGATGAGGACATCTCGCATTTTTTTTAAGTGGGGTAGAATATAAGATTCCTCCCCCAGCCTTTGAGGTATACAGGAGTAAGAACCTCCCTTTCTGATCTTATAATTATTCCCTCTCTAAAATAAAAGAATTATGTGCCAAGTCCAAATCATGGAAAGACGGTAAAACTTCAGTGGTAAGATACACTGTCGGTTTCTAGATTACGCTAGTTCCTTCTTTATATAAGTCGTAACTCTTACTTGTCGCTCGCAATCTTACTTCCATCGATCTCCTTTCATTCTTAATCTCTCTTATGGCTTGGCAGCAGGACTTGGTTTTATCCATGATGATTTCTCACCTTCAAGATGCAAGCAAGTCTGTGAAGAAGGATTTTATAGAACTGTATGAGCGCTCACTTTTCCCTCACTTGGGAACTTCTGTAGCTAAGACCAAATGGCGGACCAATCGAGACATAACTAGGGTAACACCGTGGGGTCGGCATCACTTTCGTAATAATGTCTGCTTGGCTATGGTTATTGAAGCTTTGGGTTTGGGTCCCCAATACTATTGCGTGATGAGATCAAGGCATGGTGGATTTTCTGAGCGGGTCTTCTTACTTGCGTGTTTTCTTCCTCACCGGAACATATGCCTTCATCCCATTTTTGGCTTGCCTCTTAGAGGTCCTTTTGATGCATAGAGGTATGTATAAAAGATAAATTTTTATTATAAAAGTGTTACTTCTATCATAATTGATTTCCATGCATAGAAGTATGCATGCATAGAGGTATGCATAAAAGATTATTATTTTAATGTAAAAGTGTTACTTTTATCATATTTGGATTTCATGCATAGAGGTATGCATAAAAGATTATTATTTTAATATAAAAGTGTTACTTTTATCACAATTGATTTGCATGCAGAGGTATGCATACAAGATTATTATTTTAATATAAAAGTGTTACTTTTATCAGATTTGATTTTCATGCGTAGAGGTATGCATAAAAGATTATTATTTTAATATTAAAGTGTTACTTTTATCATATTTGATTTTAATGCATAGAGGTATGCATAAAAGATTATTAATTTAATGTAAAAGTGTTATTTTTATCATAATTGAATTTCATGCATAGAGGTATGCATAAAAGATTATTATAAATTTTAATGTAAAAGTGTTACTTTTATCATATTTGGATTTCATGCCTAATAGAGGTATGCATAAGAGATTATTATTTTAATGTAAAAGTGTTACTTTTATCATATTTGGATTTCATGCATAGAGGTATGCATAAAAGATTATTATTTTAATATAAAAGTGTTAGTTTTATCATATTCGGATTTCATGCATAGAGGTATGCATAAAAGATTATTATTTTAATGTAAAAGTGTTACTTTTATCATAAATGAATTTCATGCATAGAGGTATGCATAAAAGATTATTATTTTAATGTAAAAGTGTTACTTTTGTCATAATTGGATTTCATGCATAGAGGTATGCATAAAAGATTATTATTTTAATGTAAAAGTGTTACTTTTATCATATTTGGATTTCATGCATAGAGGTATGCATAAAAGATTATTATTTTAATGTAAAAGTGTTACTTTTATCATATTTGAATTTCATGCATAGAGATATGCATGAAAGATATTTTTTTATACTAAAAGTGTGATTTTCATCACATAAATGGATTTTATGCATAAATTAGATGCATAAGAGAAATTCTTTTATTCTAAAAGTGTAATTCCTACTAAATTGGATTTATGCATGGAAAGATGCATAAAGAATTTATTTAATCCAAAAGTGTCATTCTCATTTAAAATGAATTTACGCATAGAAAGATGCATAAAAGATTGATTTTTATTTTGAAAACTTGTTAGTCTCCTTAAATGGAATTTATGCATAAATAGATGCATAAAGAATCTTATATCAAATATAAGAATTCTCTTATATTCTATAAATAGATATGGGAAGTGATAGGATGTGATAAGGGGAGTATGAGATGTGATAGGATGTGATAAGAGGAGTATGAGATGTGATAGGATGTGATAAGATGTGTATGAGATGTGATAGGATGTGATAAGCTAACAAAATTCATAATTGGATCCTATCACTACAGTGGTTGGGTGACCCATGGGACTGGATGGGGTTAGGCTGGACTGACGGATCCGTAAATCGAGACTCAATTTCTATTATTACGATAGATAAAGTAAATCTCGAATAGTAATTGTTCTATGGATAGGGGGCTATTCCTCTTGATGGGAAAAAAAGCACTGATCCCAATGATCCAAGTGCAAGTTTCTTCCTTGATCTAACCGAGCATCCTTATAGGTGCAGTCGGATCAGCTTGATCAGTAATGGTCTTGACTACGTTAGAGTAAAGAGTTATCCTGGTGGAATCGCCCGTGCTTTCCGAGTAAAGTTTTTCCGGGTTCAGTTTTGGAAAAACTGATGGATTAGTCTCTTGTCTGGATATCCGTGGACGAGGCCCCGAGTGTGGGACCCCTACCCCGCGCAAGGTGTGCTACTTTTGCTGCTAGCATCCGGAATCCATTGCGCGGTGGGGATAGGGATCTCAGAGTTGTTATTAGAGCAAATTAGCTAATAAAGATCAACTGAGAAGCCAAATATGTCAAAAATTTATCAAGAAGCACAAAAAGGTTGTAATTGTGTGATATAATTCATATAATTTGATATTCAAACTAAAAATTCGTAAATTAGTAATTGGGTCTTCAAATGGAAGTACCGCAATTGTATGGAACCCTGACTTGCTTGAGGCCTAGACATGATGGTATTTACCTTATAGTTCTAAGTATCATGACTACCGTATATACCGAGGGTATAACTGCAGCTCTTTACCGACAGTATATTTGCCTTATTGCTACCCTCCTTTGGAGGTACCAATGGTTTTAGTAGCAGTAATGAGCATGTGGAAAGACTTTGGGGACCATAGGTAAATCTTTACGATTGTCTGCTGAGCAATGTCAATCTTTACCCTCTAGCTTGAATCATGAAGGAGATGAGAGGCAAGAGGCTATGTGAAAATGGAGGTTTCATGCAAAGAGAGGGGAAGTGCAGTTTTTATGGTCATACCCAAATTTCAACCGTCGGTAATTACTCACATCACTCCGGTATTGGTTTCTAAAATTGATCATATGGCTAGGAAGCTCTTGGCATCCTTAATACTGATCCCTGTTGAGATTATTGTTTTCAAAGGGAGTCAATACCAGCAATAAGAGGCTAGTGGGCATCGTGATGACCCCATATCACTTGGTACTGACTCTGCTTGAGATCGTTGCTCACGGGGTCAGTACCAAGTGAAACGAGCCTCGTTGGCATCCTACATGCCCCATATGGCTTGGTATTGACTCTGCTTGAGATCGTTGCTCACGGGGTCAGTACCAAGTGAAACGAGCCTCGTTGGCATCCTACATGCCCCATATTGCTTGGTATTGACCCCCTTTTGTAGTCAATTTTCTCATGAGGGTCAGTACCAAGCAACTAGAGCCTCGTTTGCACGCACCATTTTGCTTGGTACTGCTCCCCTAGTGGTAACATGGATTACGGGGTCAGCACCAAGCGATAGGTGACTCATGAGCATCCTGGTGGCCCCTTATCGCTTTGGGTACCAACTTCCCTTGGGACATATTGCTCTCACGGGGTCACAACCAAGAGACAAGAGTCTTGTTGGCATCCTTCATGACCATTTCGCTTGGTATTGACCCCTTGTGATCAAGTTGCTCATGGGGTTAGTACCAATCAATATGTGGTTTGTTGGCATGCTATTGGCCTCATGTCGTGAGGCACTCACAACCTTTTTGAGTATTTTTTCTCATGGGGTCAGTACCAAGCGATATATGGCTTGTGACATCCTATAGGCCCCGTTTCGCTTAGTACTAACCCCTTACGTCATTTTGCTCACACGATCTCAGTACCAAGCGATATGAGGCTCGTTGGCATCTTGCTGGCTTCATATCGCTTGGTACTGACTCCCCTTTGGGTCTTGTTGCTCACAAACTGTACTATAAGATCTTGTTAGTGTGGGTCAGTATATCAAGTGTGATTAGTTGCAAGCGGGCATCACACTTTGTCCGTTTTTGCTTGGTACTGACTCCCAATAATTTTTTGGTTGATCTTATTGAGTTTATTTATCAGATGGTGTGTACCAAGCGAACTGCTCAAAGGGTAGATACAAGCAAAAGGTGTACAGAGTCACTTCAGGTGTGCAAGGTGTAGGAGGAGAAGATATCTAGCCCACACAGTAGTTCTGCGAGAGCTTTGATAGATTGAGTGACATATGTAACCTGCAGTAGCCAAGATACCATTTTAGAGGCTTGTGCATGAAATATGCAAACACTGGAGTACCAGCATGTAATGGCAAGCAATTGCAGTTTTGTGTCTCTAGGAAATTACTGAAGACTGACTCATAGAGTTTTTGAAGATGCATATTTCTTCGCTGCCCCTAGGGATTTTGATACACTCTATAGATTGAGGTACATATATGACAAACTAATAGCACCTATCTCTATTAGCGATCGCCGCATGCTGCTGGAGATCCTGACAGTCCTGCCCCTCCATCCTCGTGCAAGGCAAGAGGATACCCATGATGTTCACGACAACGACACCCGCTCTTGGACTTGGAGAAGAGTAGAAGCACAAGAACAGAGAAGAGCAGAAGCACAATACCATCCACAACAAGATGCTGCACAACCAAAACCTAAGAATCAGAGGCACAACCACAAGCACAACCGAATGCTGCTGCCGCACAGCCACAACTGTCCGGTTCTACCAGTGAGATCATGATATTTTTCGTTGATGAACAAGCAAATGATGATGCATGGCAAGAAGCTAACATGATTTGTATAGAAATCAACGTCATTGAGGCAAAAAATACTAGACAATTAAGGGAGTTGGATAATATTGCTTTCGTGAATATGGCAATTACAATTCGGGGAAGCTTGTTACCAACTTAGATGTAGCTAACTTACATGTTTTGCAATGTGGCAAGATATTGGAAGTCACAGACACAGTCATGCATGTATCACTACGGTATGTTGGCATGATTGCCATGTTTTCTATTTTCTAATTCTATTTTTTGCAAATCCTAATTCTATTTTCTCACAAATCTTAATTATATTTTCTATTCATTGTTGCCTCTAGGTATTGTCTCTCTCTTCTACCAAAAGAGATACAAGATATTACATATGTTATAGACCCTCTCATATCAGGGTAATTGTAAAATGAGTGGACATCATTTTTGGACCTAATGGCCTGGTTTCAGGGGGTCAACCTTGATCTGGCGCAAATTATTATCACACGGCTTATAAACACAGTGAGTCTCGTGTTAAGTTATGAACTAAAAACATATATTAGGTAATTTGTATGTGTTTTTTTTATAACACCTATGTCCTGTTTGTTTTTTCAGCACACATTGGAGTTTGCTTCTTTACGACATTGAACAAAACACATCTTACTCTGTGTCCGGATATCCCTATAGACATTTCCCTCTTCCACAATCATTTAGATATATTTATTGAAGTAGGATAAACTAATGCTTGTTTTGTTGTCCTTTCATATGTGCTCAAAAGTTCGCATCAATTGTGGAACACCTGTTATTAGAGGCTAATCTTATTCAAACCATGAAATATCGAAGGATAAAGGTGCAAGTTTTGCGAGGCGATAATAGCTATGCATGGAGGACGTTCCTTAACGCATTTCTCTTGATAGAAATTTTTTAAAATATTCTTGATGATGTAAGTGATGTTTATAATCAACATCTCTATCAACTAACGTATAGCTCTATGAGGTTTCTAACAAAACATTTTCCTTTGTGTGTACGAACTTAATCTGTACAAATATACTCAATTGCATGTTAATCTACACAAATACACTCAATTGCATGTTAATTTGCACAAATATACTCAATTGTATGTTAAACAATTTAGGATAAAATTTGTACAAAGAATTATTTTGGTCGTGCATGATTGTGCAAAAGAAGAGATAAGACGGGCATGAGATTTTGCAAGGGAAGCCGAAGAGCGTAGGCATCACCAAGAACAACAATACCAAAGGGAAGTGCAAGCCCACCAAGCTGATATCGACAAAATTTTAGAGGTGCACAGCTGAGGTGGTGGATGAATAGGTGGAGAGGCCCAGAGGCAAGAACAAGAGGCCAGCAGGCAAGCAGAGGAAAGACTATGGGAAGAAATGTCAAGAGCAGAAGAGAGCATTCATCCAAGGCCAACCCAATCACAGACACATTCACATCCTCGTTCATATTCATCATAGAAACCTCACCACCATCGCCCTTGAAATTAGCCCATGTATACACACACACACACACACACATAGCGATAAACATGTATATTTTCTGGAATATATGAATACTTTTGTCTCTTTTATAATGTTTTCTCTTTTATAACGTTGTCTCTTCTATAATTCTATCTGTGTTGTTGTATCCATGTCTATGTTGAAACTTAAAAGAGGACATTAGAGGGATACTAGTGAAAGGGAGATCATCGGAGTATAAAAGAGGAGTGTTCTGTTATAGATTGCTACAAGCATAACTTGCGCCCTTTAGGTTTTGAGGTTCGACCAACTAAATTGTTGGCTTCTTTTAGCCTAGTAGTAACTTTTTTCTCCTTCTCAAATGATGCTTGCTCATCTGTAACTTTGAATTCTCTATTCTCACCCACTACAAACCCAGATGCCATAGTTGTGTTGATTTCTCAAGCAACAGAACATCTTCTTTCGAGTGCACACCCCTTCAGGGCAGCAAAACATTAGTCTTTCTCTTCTTCTTCTTCCTCTTTGCTAGTTGGTGCAAGGTCACATTCAGAGAAGCTTCTTTAACTACAAGAACAAGAAAATAAAAGTGGCTAGAATTAGGGATAGTGGTTAGGTCTTTTCAAATGACTCATAAATAATGCTCACCTTGATCATCAAAACTCATCCTTTTTGGTTTCCTAGAATGTGTCACATGGTTAGTACAATATTTCTCGTTTGGAGATCTTCCTTCTTGCCTCATGGCTGACTGATCATCAAAACCCTTCTTCTTTGGCATCCTAGAATGAATCACGTGATTAGCATAAGCTTGCCATGGTTCTGTGCTTGTAGTGTGATTGTGCCCACTTGGAGAGCTTCTTCCATCATGCCTCACGGGTGACAACGCTCTTGCACTCATTTTAGTTCTCAAAGTGGTGCTCTTTTGTTCCTTGTGTTGACATTGCCCTCCCCTTCTTCCAAGCCAACAACAACGATAACACTTATTGAATCAATAGTGTCGTCTCATCATGTGAAAGCATGATGATGGAGATCGAAAAACACTCACCACGAGTTCTTCCCACATGAGACATTTTCTCTAGGGTTTCCTCTGCTCTGCAGGAAGGAGAAGCCTGTGCTCCACAACCTCACTCAGATCAACATATTCATGTCTTACTTCTGCCCCTCCTTGCTTACTGAAAGACGGTGCTGAAGTGTAGCCTGCACATTTTAAAATTCATTAGTAGCAGCATCATTCAAATGATTAGAATAAGACATACAAAAATTGCTTTAACACATGGTAATTCATCTAAGAATTTTGAGGTTGGGAGCAAAGCATGTGATTTGCAACCGGTGGATTCCGAGTTTATAAGTTGAGGCATCCCCAATGGGTTTTTTACCACAAGTTTCCAACCGGTAGCATATAATAGGTTGTGAGGGTCTACAACCCAATGGTTAAAACCAGTTTATAAGTTGACAAAACCAGTTAAATAGCAAGTCATGAAAAACGACAACAAAAGCATGCAAATGATAACTCAACTCCATTTTATTAAAAAAACCCAAAAATATACATTTTTTCCAAATTTATGGAGACAAAAGACACACTTTCATGTCAGACATTTTAAAAAAACACTACTTTTATGAAAAAAAAGGCATAAAACATTACTTATATTTTACTCAACCCAAAAATGTCCAATTAAAAAAGAATTACAAAAGAGAAGAAACTCTTCCAAATCAACTACGAGTCATTGGACCTTTTGCTTAAAAATATCGATTATTTTCTAATGCAAGTGTTAAGAAGTTTTTTAAACTCAAATCCATACCATTAGGGGGCATTTACATAAAAAGGGCCCTGTAAGGATCCCTAATTTTAAGAAATTAAGACTAATTTTATTGAGGCTTAAGGAGAAACCTCATAATGTAAGATTCCTCCCTCAGCTTGAATAATGAATAAGCCTTTACTTCATTACGCTGGATCATTCCCTGTTTCTAAATGCAAGAAAATATTATTTTTCCTTCTTTTGCCTAGTGAGATAAAAATTTCTAGAGAGTGGTAATTCAATATTGGGATATTTTTGGACATACAAATTTTACAAATATAAAAAATATGTTTCCCTGAAACAAAAAATTAAAATAAATTTTCCAAGGTGCAATTGGAATTAATTAAAAATGATTTAGAAGACCTTAGCCTAAGGATTAAGATTTTTTGAAAATTTTGAATTATGGTCCAATTAAGGTTCCTATGGACCAATAAGATTAATCCAAGTGTTAGGATGAGATAGATCCAATGAATAAAAGAAAATACCCAAAAATGAGTAAATGCCCACATAAGATGAAGAGTTGACTGAGTAGTTAAAAATTATGAAATATTACTAAAAAAATGAGATATTTTGGAGTAATCATTCATTTTTGACAACTTGCTAAGGAAAGGGGGAGCCTTCAAGGAGGTGCCTATTTCACATGTGTGGAGGAGCTTTAAACTCAAAAATAATAGGATGTTTTTATCTCTCCTCTCTCCTAGATCAAACCAAACCAAAAAGGGAACCAACCTGGTCTAAATCTTGTCCAAATTCAGCCAAACTAAAGCTGGAAAATTCTAGAACTTAGTTGGACTCAGTTAGTGGCCTCCCTTGTAGAGCGGTTCTCTCTACCGTGCAATATAGTGCTCATAGAGTACTACCGATCAACAAATGTGTTTGTGAACGTGCAAACAATATATGCAAAAGTGAAAAGCACATAAAGAACAAAAGATTATGATTTGAATACACCTGTTGTAGTGCTCGTTGATGTTGCGCATTTGCATTGATGCAATGTTGATGTTGTGAGATTGCTTCTCTTTGCTCTTTGTAGGCATTGCATGTCTCCCCCCTTCCTAATTTGTGTGCACGGTAGGTGGACTATTGGGGCGTGTTTGTATGCTCTTGTTTAGCTGAGATCTCTGCAAAATGTCTTATTAACAAACAAGAAAAGAAAAGAAAAGAATAAAATTTGTTATTGGTGCCAATCATCGAACATAGCCGAGGGGAAAAACCCAGTGGGAGAAAAGTGCCTTGGCTTGTTGATCTTATTGTGGAGTTGATGAGCTTACCCTTGCACTGGTGGTGGATCCGTGTCCACTTCTGCTGGAAAGATGGTATCAAGCACTTCAGGATGCAAGGACAACCTTGTACAAAAGCCGGCCTTTGGAGAAGGTGGTAGAGGAAGGAGTGCTTCCTCGCTAAAATATGGCATTGGTTCTATGGGAAGGTTAAGCAGACAATTTGGATTTTGGAATTGCTTAATATAGGTACTCATAATGATCCAAAATTGACATGTTGAGGCTGGGGGAACGAGGGCTTGCAAGATAGGTGGTTGCAAGTCATTTATGCATGTATCCCTCCATTGTTGTGCTTGAACCTCCTCAGGTAATCTGCGTTGATTTGGTCCTCGGTCTGGTACTCTCACATCAAGAAGGTTATGACATTAGGGTGTAATTCCCATAATTTGTTTCATTAAGCCCATGCCATATCGTCGAAAGTAAGAGCAGCATAGCCAACAAATGTGTGAATCTTCTCTTAATACAAGTCATGCACACTCTTGACAATGTGGAAATGGGTGATGCTATTGATAGAATAAAGTGACAAAGTGATGCCCACAGCAAATTTCACCTAAGGGAGCATAAAAGTACCTAGAATGAGTTTGAAAAGGAGGAGCACTATAACCCCCGCGATGTTCAGGTTGAATACTATCAGGGTCAATGCATGGTGGACATGTATCTTGCCAAGTATCCATCAGGAGGTATCTGGGCATAGAATAATGAAATTTAGAAACTTCAAACTTTATACACTCATATCCATCATTACAATCCCAAAAACAATGTAGATAAGATCATCTCAAAAAGATCACAATCCTCTAATGGCAGAAGGAACCACATTAGTAAAAGTGAGACTATTCAAACACTGATCTACCAAAGAGCTTCAATTGTAGTGTTAATGCCTTACCTTTGGTTTTGGGTATGTCCTTCTTAAGAGGTGGGAAGGATAGCAATTGTCAAGGAATTTGAGCAAGATAAGAGGATTTAGGCAGTGAAGCACTAGAATCTATGCTCAAAGGAGACTCATGTAAAGTTGGATTTGTCTTAGGTACACAAGTTGATGGTGAAAGTGTGTAACAAGGAGAAGTTGGGACATTTGGTGATTCAATACATGTTTTGGGAAGGTCAACACAAGGAGATTTGTAGGTGCCATCACAACCTCCTATCCTATCTTGAAGAGGTTGTGTTGATTTTCTTTGCACCCACTGATATGAAAACCAAGAGTGGATTTTGGAATCTTATTGTTGATACACTCTTCTGGCTCTAGCAAACCATGGCATTTGGGAAGCCAAAGTGCTGTTGCACCCTCATAATAGCCTTGTGCTTTAAGAACATGCTTTGGGACGCAATGAGTAATAATCTGAGACTTAGGCTTGAAAAAGATATGCTTTTTAGGATGTTTAGCAACTAGGCTAGATGGTACAAGTTTGTACGCATCTTTGGGTAGCCAAATTGACGATTCCTTCTTGCCTGGCCTTCTTTGAGTAGAGACTAGAGTAGTTGGAACATGCCAGCCATGGCCCTCACTTGAGGACTCATCGATTATCCACATCATTTGTCTTGGAGCTTGAAGAGCTGTTGAAAGTGGGTTGTGTAAGGTAGAACTACCACCCTTTTGACATGATAAAACTCGTGGAGCAGCAGATCCCAAGATGCAGTCAGAATCAATTTGCAATTTGTATTGTCTATTCTTCCAATCTAATGAACAATTGGTAGCACTTAACCATGATCGACCAAGAACAACCTCTACCACTGCCTTGGACTTACTAGCCACATAAAAGGGAACTGACATCTGGTGATCCTGAATGGATATCATAATGACACATTTTTCCTCTATAGGGTTATCTTCGCCTTAGAAGCTTCGTAAGTCAATAGGAATGTGCACAAGTATTGGTTGTCCCAAGGCTACCCATGTGTCAAATGAGAGAACATTATAATTTGCACCAAAGTCAATTAAGGCAGAGACAAAGTACGTAGTCTCATGAAGATGAAGACACACGTGAATATTGAAAGGATTGACATATTGTTCATCAGTAGCCAACTGTAAGGTCAACACAGAAGCCTTGCGACACTCCTTGGCTTTTGCAACTCTAGCTTTAGCTTCTTGTTGAGCCTGACGTTTAAGTAGGTCATGTGCTTCTTTTCGTGTGTGGGCAACATGCATTTGTTGAAGCATGGCTTCAGTTAATGGTTCATTGTATTTCTTGAGACGACTTCCATTACTGAAGTTATGCATTTGCTCACCTTCTAGTGTCTCTAAACGCACTGCACCACTTGGATTAAGCTCATTAATCACAAACGGTCCTAGGTCCCGTTTCTTGAGCTTTCTCTTATGCTTTCTAAGTGTGTACAAGCAAACGGTCCTAGGTCCCGTTTCTTGAGCTTTCTCTTATGCTTTCTAAGTGTGTACAAGAGCACAAGGTCCCCTTTTTTGAATCGGCCAGTTGTTACATTTCGATCATACCATTGCTTTTGTCTCCTCTTCTCGACATACATCCCCATTACTGCCAATAAGCGGGTCTCATCAAGCTTTTCCAATTCATCAATGCGTCGAGAAAGCTCATGACCAGTCCAATCCAATTGTTTAGCAACTCGTAGAGTAGTTACAATAAATTCAATGGGAAGAATTGTATCTAGCCCAAAAGCAAGCTCAAATGGGGTTGTTCCTACATATGTTTTATAGGCTATTCTACATTAGGAAAAAAGGGAGCTCATTTTGGGGCCTTTTATGGTTTGGAAAAATAAGCTCTCAACCAATGAACAGAGGGCCAACGTAACGTTGGAAATTCGTAAAAATAAGAGAAAATAGATAAAAGAAACAATATTTTATGTAGGTACAAGCGTGCTACATTAATGTGGAGATTGGTTTTTTATTCTCACAACATCTTTGGACATGAAGATAGAATCTAGTCTGACATTTTCTCTGACAAGGGCCTTCCCGCTTCCACCTTCCTTTGAACTTTGAAATGTTGTGCTGCCTTTCCTTCGAAAGGTTTACCATTCTACACCATTGCCTCATTGTGCATCAGCCTCTTCTTTTCAACTGTCTGTCTGCCCACTTTCTCTTTCTTGAAACTCCACTTTGTTATCTTGTTTACATTACTTTGCTGTGGTTATAGATTCAAAAGGTCTCCATGGTGAATAAAAACTATGGCCGTTCTTCTGGAAGACGCTCTGTGTGTGAGGTCCCCCTGTTCCCACTGCGCAACGGATTCGGGATACTAGCAGCGGAAGTAGCACTTCTTGCGCGAGGCAGGGTCTCACACTCGAGGCCTCACCCACGGATATCCGAACAAGAGACTAATCCGTCGGTTTGTCAAAAACCGAAACCGGAAAAACTTCCTTTACCCGGAAAGCATGGGCGATTCCACCAGGATAACTCTTTACTCTAACGTAGTCAAGATCATTACAGATCAACTGATCTGACTGTACCTTTAACGGTACTTGGTCAAATCAAGGAAGAAACTTGCACTTGGATCATTGGGATCAACGCTTTTTTCCCCATCAAGAGGCACAGCCGTTGATTCCTATCCATAGAACAATTTCTATCCGGGATTTACTTCATCTATCGTAATAATAGAAATTAAATCTCGATTTACGGATCCATCAGTCCAACCTAACCCCATCCGATCCCATGGGTTAGCCAACCGCCCAACCACTGTAGTGATGGGATCCAATTTGGAATTTGGTTAGGTTTTGTCCCGGGAACCAAGGAAAAGAGTTCCAAGGCCCCCTAGCCGGAAGTTCATGCAAACATAAAACTAGTCACACCACTTACACACCCAATATGAAATTACCTTTTTCTTAGCATCAGCTAACTTTAAAACAATCCTTTAATGAAACCATAGTAACACTGATCACAATCTTCCAATTTATCCGGTTGATTCATAATTTCCCATCATTCCTTCATCAGAGTATCTATGGCATCATTGGCAACTAGAACGCTCACCACCTATCCACACAGGGGCCTTTTCAATAGTTCCTAGCCCATAATACTCGGCAATATAATCACTTATAAAAATTCAAGATGGACTCTCATTGAAGATCAGCAAGATCAACCAACAGATCCATATAAAGAGCCATGGACTCATCCATTGAAGACCAGCAAGGTCAATCAACCAGATCCATGCCCAGTTTCACAAAACAACTCTTACTCCTTGTTCCAATATCTTCCTCGATGCACGCGTGGGTATCCTGGGCGACCTAGAGCCCGAGCACCGTATGGTCAGCACCCTCTAGGATCCTTCGCAGGTGACCTAGCGCTTCACTCATAGGCCGCTTCCTTGGTCCCTCATCCACCGTACCGGAAGCTCACCATTTTAATCGAACCGAGGCTGGTCAAGACCTCGATCGACCTTGCTACGCGAGACGTCCTCCATTGACTCTCCGTTCAGCAGTTGCAACTTTATCAGTTAGGTCTCCACGACCTTAATCACAAGACAGTCAAAATGCTTCCCCAGCATTCTTGACATAAAACAGGCATTTGCAAACAGCATTTACAAACAGTTTACAAATACAGTTTCTTTATTAACTCTCATTTTTCCACATTATCCCTCATTAATCCACATTACTTATTCCACATTCCATTTATATGTGTACTCATCCAATCACCTCATTTTCCATCTCTTCACTTCAGATTCCTTCACATCACATATCATATATTCACATCCATATCCACATCCACATCCACATTCACATCCATACATCCACATCTACATGCTTATCTCCATTTTCACATCTTCATTTATACATCCACATCCCATATCCACATTCATACATACACATCCATATCCACATCCACATCCACATCCCATATCCACATCCATACATCCACATCCACATCCACATTCACATCCATACATCCACATCTACATGCTTACCTCCATTTTCACATCCTCATTTATACTTCCACATCCCATATCCACATTCATACATACACATCCATACATCCACATCTACATCCACATACATACATACATCCACATCCACATTCCACTTTCACATCTATACATCCACATCTACATTCACATTCACATACATCCACATCCACATTCCCATACATCCACATCTATACATTCACATTCCACATTCACATCTATACATCCACATCTATATTCACATTCACATACTTCCACATCTACATTCACATTCACATACATCCACATCCACATTCCACATTCACATCTACATTCACATTCACATACATCCACATCCACATTCCCATACATCCACATCTATACATTCACATTCCACATTCACATCTATACATCCACATCTATATTCACATTCACATACTTCCACATCTACATTCACATTCACATACATCCACATCCCCATTCCCATTCACATCTATACATCCACATCTACATCCACATACATACATACATCCACATCCACATTCCACATTCACATCTATACATCCACATCTACATCCACATTCACATACATCCACATCCACATTCCCATTCATATCTATACATCCACATCCATTCACATCTATACATCCACATCTACATCCACATTCACATCTATGCATATACATCTTCATGTATATATCCATTTTCACGTTCATACATCCACACTCCCATCTCCACATCCACACATCCACATACATACATCCATTTCCACATTCCCATTTATATAACCCCATATACCTTCACATCTAATCTTTTATATCACATCCATTCTCGCCCTATCACAACCCATATACATCTTATCTTATCACATACACTTCTTACCTCATCCCCCCATACACATCTTAATTCATCTTATCACCTCCTAACTTATTTCATAAGCATCTTATCACCTCTTATCACACCTCTTATCACATCCTATCACATCTCTTATCTATTTATAGAATACAAGAGAATTCTTACATTTGATATAAGATTTCTTTACACATTTAATTATGCATAAATTCTATTTAAGGAGATTAATACTTTCGAAGTAAGAATCAATCTTTTATGCATCTTCCTATGCATAAATTAATTTTAAATGAAAATGACACTTTTGAATTAAATTTCAATCTTTTATGCATTTTTCTATGCATAAATTCAATTTAGATGAGAATGACACTTTTGAATTAAAAAATCAATCTTTTATGCGTTTTTCTATGCATAAATTCAATTTGGATGAGAATGACACTTTTAAATTAAAAAATCAATCTTTTATGCATTTTCTTATGCATAAATTCAATTCGGTAGGAATTACACTTTTAAAATAAAAAAAATTCTCTTATGCATCTAAGTTATGCATAAAATCCATTTATGATGAAAAATCACACTTTTAGTATAAAAAGAATATCTTTTATGCATACCTATATGCATGAAATCTAATATGATAAGAGTAACACTCTTACAATAAAATAATCAACTTTTATGCATACCTCTATGCATGAAATTCAATTATGATAAAAGTCACACTTTTATAATAAAATAATCAACTTTTATGCATACCTCTATGCATGAAATCCAATATGATAAAAATAACACTTTTGATATAAAAATTTTCCTTTATGCATACTTCTATGCATGAAAATTAAAAATGATAAAAGTAACACTTTTGATATAAATTTTTTTTCTTTATGCATACTTCTAATTAAAAATGATAAAAGTAACACTTTTAATATAAAAATATTATCTTTTATGCATACTTCTATGCATGAAAATTAAAAATGATAAAAGTAACACTTTTGATATAAAAATTTTCCTTTATACATACTTCTATGCATGAAAATTAAAAATGATAAAAGTAACACTTTTAATATAAAAAAATTATCTTTTATGCATACTTCTATGCATGAAAATTAAAAATGATAAAAGTAACACTTTTAATATAAAAAAATTATCTTTTATGCATACTTCTATACATGAAAATCAATTATGCATAATATAAAAATCAATTTCTCTATGATTACAATGAATATCTTTCAATTAATCTAGGATGATAATTCCTAGAATATGGTAGGAAGTCCTCTTTTTATGCTTTGAATGAAATTATTTTATGCATAATTTTTATAAAAATTTTGCCATAGCTCCACTGCTATGACTGATAAATCTCAATTTTTCTAAGGGATAAAGCTTATCATTAAGGAAATAATTAAAATGATCTCTAATTGGATCATTCATCCATAATGGATTGAATCATCAATATACATAAATTAAAAGCATAGAAAAAAGCCATTAATTTGGCCTCAAGCATAGCTTAATCTTGGTTTAAGGAAAAGCTTTATGAAAAGCTTGATTTGGATTGAGAATGGGTCATGAGTATGACCATTTCTTGAGTGAGAGAGAGAATTTACATAAAAACCATTAGAATTTAAACATAAATAAAAATTAACTTCAATAACATTTATTAAATTATGTAACTCTTCACTACTATTCACCAATTAACTTCAATAGCATTTAAAAAACCATACCAATTAAGCTTCTCAAGCTTGAGAGGGGTTGAGAAGAGAGAAACATTGAGAAATTATAGAAAGATCAATATTCACTAATTACCTTACAAATTGCTTGATTCTTTGTTCACCCCAACCAATCAATTGGTTAAGTATGTTGATGGAGCCACTAATGGGGATTGAAGAGAGAGGGAAGCTCCAAAAACTAGTGAATTATTAAATGAATTCACAGTTCTTGGCTTAGGTGGAGTAGAGTAACGATGCATAAACACTATCTATTTTTCAACAAGGGGGAGGCTTCTATTTATAGGAAAAATTGAGCTCCTAACCAAACAAACTGATTCTAGAATTTTCTAAATCAGTTTGGTCAATATTTGACCATTTTTAGGTCAGTTAAGCTAACTTTTTGGAACCAGACTTGAATGAGGAGAGAGGAGAGATGAAATATCTCAATTTTTATGAGTTTAAAACTCATTCAAGCATGTGAAATATGCACCTCCTTTAAAGAACTCCCCTTCCTTACATATGTGTCATAATGGAATCATTTTAATATTGCTCATAGTTTTTTACTAATAAACCTTGTACATTTTCAACTCTTCATCTTATGTGAAATATGCACCTCCTTTAAAGAATTCCCCTTCCTTACATATGTGTCATAATGGAATCATTTATATATTGCTCATAGTTTTTTACTAATAAACCTTGTACATTTTCAACTCTTCATCTTATGTGAAATATGCACCTCCTTTAAAGAATTCCCCTTCCTTACATATGTGTCATAATGGAATCATTTTAATATTGCTCATAGTTTTTTACTAATAAACCTTGTACATTTTCAACTCTTCATCTTATGTGAGCATTTACTCATTTTTGGATACCCAAAATATCTCATATTTTTTAATATTGCTCATGGTTTTTTTACTAATAAACCTTGTACATTTTCAACTCTTCATCTTATGTGAGCATTTACTCATTTTTGGGTATCTTCTTTTACAAATTGGATTTATCTCCTCTCTACACATGGATTGATGCTATTGGCCCATAGGAACCTTAATTGGACCATAATCCAAAAATTTTTTAAAATCTAGACCCTTAGGCTAAGGTCCTTTATACACATTTCCAATTAATTCCAATTGCACATTGGAAAATTCTTTTTGAATTTCTGTTTCAGGGGAATTCATCTTAATTATAAGAGATATTTTTCTATCCAAAAATATTCAAAATCTGAATATTCTCTCTCTAGAATATTTTCTCTCTCTAGGTTAAAATAGTTAGAAACAAGGTCTTTATAATTCTGAAGAGGGATTGATTACAGGGAAAGATACTAGACATCAAAAAGGGGGTGGGGGAGGAATCTTACATTCTACCCCACTTAAAAAACGCGAGATGTCCTCATCTCACAAACTAGGGTAATTTCACAAGATGCACGAATATGAGACTCAGAGAAAAATTTTAATTAAGATTAACAACCAAGAAAAGTCTCAAAGAGAGCAAGATAAGAACAAGATTTAAACTTTATTCATTCTCGGAACTTATACAGTAAAGATAGAAGAACTCTTTACACTTCCATAAGCCCGTCCATCATATGGTCACAAAAACAGCACTCACAAGCTGCACAAGTATAAGGTAACTCATCTATGGGAATAATTCTGTTGGTTATTGCTGCACCTATCTCAGTGGTATGAGGTGATCTAACAAAAGGACCTCTGAGAGGCAAACCAAAAACGGGGTAAAGGCATATCTTCTGATGAGGAAGAAAACACGCCAGTAAGAAGACCCGCTCAGAAAACCCAAGATGTCTTGATCTCATGACGCAGTAGTATCGGGGACCCAAACCCAAGGCTTCAATAACCATGGCCAAGCGGACATTGTTGCGAAAGTGCTGCTGACCCGAGGGTGTTACCCTAGTTATGTCTTGATAGGTCCGCCATTTGGTCTGCGCTACAGAAGTTCCCAAGTGAGGGAAAAGTGAGCGCTCATACTGCTCTATAAAATCCTTCTTCACAGACTCACTTGCATCTTGAAGGTGAGGAATCATTATGGATAAAACTAATTCTTGTTGCCAAGCCATGAAGGAGATTAGGAAGAAAGGAGATCGATGGGAGTAAGATTACTGTGAGCGACAAGTAAAAGTTACGACTTATATAAAGGAAGGAGCTAGCGTAACTTAGAAGCCAACGGTAGCTTGCCACTGAAGTTTTACCGTCTTTCCATGATTTGGGTTTGGCACAATTTTCTATAGAAGGCATTAAGAACTTTGAGATGAGGAGATAAAGGAAGCTCATAAGCTAAGTCACTTACTTTCTTTGAGTTCAGTAAGGCTCACAATATCTGGGGGATAACTTCTTAAACTCCCCAATAGATAAAGAACTTCTTTTGTGCCGTACTCGAATGAAGACCAAAACCTTGGTATCCAAAACACCGATTTTCACTTCTGAACTCATTGTTCTGAATCCTAAAAACAGGCGTGACTCCTGAGAAGTATTCTAGGGAAAGGGTCTTCCTTTTTTTAAACAGAATCTTTCTTTTATTTTAGAGAGGGAATAATTATAAGATCAAAAAGGGAGATTCTTACTCCTGTATACCTCGAAGACTGGGGAGGAATCTTACATTCTACCCCACTTGAAAAGTGCGAGATGTCCTCATCTCGCCAAGGTAGAGGACAACTCTTTTTCTTAAGATCCAATTTTATTCTGGGGTTCCTTATATTTTGGTCAACCCAATAGAATACTGGGATAAATATCCCTTAGAACTCATCATTAAATAACAATTCATTCAGATCATATCATTCATATCTTTAACATGATAAAGGTCCATTAGACCGAAAAATTTCCTTCTGAACATTCCTCCACGAAAGTTTCAGTCAAGTAAGTTCTCAATTTGTCATCCCTTAACTTGATCTAACGGTCAAGTGTTAACAGTAGCAATTTGACAGCACAATCCACTAATCTCATAGTGATTTGCTGAATTATTTTCATCATTTATCATTACAGGGACTCGTCCCAATCATCCACATTGTGGTTTCGCTCAGCTTATTACATTGCAACCCATTTTCAGGGATCATCATTTTTCAATCAGAATCCAAATCAATTCATCAGTTCCTAAACAGAACTAAAAATCATATCAACCACATTCGAAATCATCATCTGGATAGCATTAACGCTTATAATTTCAAGTCTTAGATTTACTCGTATATACTGTCGATAAAGAGCTGCAGTTATACCCTCGGTATATACGGATAGTCATGATACTCGAAACTATAAGATAAATACCATCATGTCTAGGTCTCAAGCAAGTCAGGGTTCCATATGATTGCGGTACTTCCATTTGAAGACCCAATTATTAATTTATGAATTTTCAGATTGAATATCAATTTGTATGAATTACGTCACACAATTACAACCTTTTTGTGTTTCTTGATAAATTTTTGACATATTTATCTTCTCAGTTGATCTTTATTAACCAAATGCTCTGATACCAACTATAAGGTCCCCCTGTTCCCACCGCGCAACGGATTCGGGGTACTAGCAGCGGAAGTAGCACTTCTTGCGCGAGGCAGGGTCTCATACTCGAGGCCTCACCCACGGATATCCGAACAAGAGACTAATCCGTCGGTTTGTCAAAAACCGAAACCGGAAAAACTTCCTTTACCCGGAAAGCATGGGCGATTCCACCAGGATAACTCTTTACTCTAACGTAGTCAAGATCATTACGGATCAACTGATCTGACTGTACCTTTAACGGTACTTGGTCAAATCAAGGAAGAAACTTGCACTTGGATCATTGGGATCAACGCTTTTTTCCCCATCAAGAGGCACAGCCGTTGATTCCTATCCATAGAACAATTTCTATCCGGGATTTACTTCATCTATCGTAATAATAGAAATTAAATCTCGATTTACGGATCCATCAGTCCAGCCTAACCCCATCCGATCCCATGGGTTAGCCAACCGCCCAACCACTGTAGTGATGGGATCCAATTTGGAATTTGGTTAGGTTTTGTCCCGGGTACCAAGGAAAAGAGTTCCAAGGCCCCCTAGCCGGAAGTTCATGCAAACATAAAACTAGTCACACCACTTACACACCCAATATGAAATTGCCTTTTTCTTAGCATCAGCTAACTTTAAAACAATCCTTTAATGAAACCATAGTAACACTGATCACAATCTTCCAATTTATCCGGTTGATTCATAATTTCCCATCATTCCTTCATCAGAGTATCTATGGCATCATTGGCAACTAGAACGCTCACCACCTATCCACCACACAGGGGCCTTTTCAATAGTTCCTAGCCCATAATACTCAGCAATATAATCACTTATAAAAATTCAAGATGGACTCTCATTGAAGATCAGCAAGATCAACCAACAGATCCATATAAAGAGCCATGGACTCATCCATTGAAGACCAGCAAGGTCAATCAACCAGATCCATGCCCAGTTTCACAAAACAACTCTTCCTCCTTGTTCCAATATCTTCCTCGACGCACGCGTGGGTATCCTGGGCGACCCAGAGCCCGAGCACCGTATGGTCAGCACCCTCTAGGATCCTTCGCAGGTGACCTAGCGCTTCACTCATAGGCCGCTTCCTTGGTCCCTCATCCACCGTACCGGAAGCTCACCATTTTAATCAAGACCTCGATCGACCTTGCTACGCGAGACGTCCTCCATTGACTCTCTGTTCAGCAGTTGCAACTTTATCAGTTAGGTCTCCACGACCTTAATCACAAGACGGTCAAAATGCTTCCCCAGCATTCTTGACATAAAACAGGCATTTGCAAACAGCATTTACAAACAGTTTACAAATACAGTTTCTATATTAACTCTCATTTTTCCACATTATCCCTCATTAATCCACATTACTTATTCCACATTCCATTTATATGTGTACTCATCCAATCACCTCATTTTCCATCTCTTCACTTTAGATTCCTTCACATCACATATCATATATTCACATTCACATACATCCACATCCCCATTCCCATTCACATCTATACATCCACATCTACATCCACATACATACATACATCCACATCCACATTCCACATTCACATCCACATTCCACATTCACATTCACATCCACATTCCACATTCACATCTATACATCCACATCTACATCCACATTCACATACATCCACATCCACATTCCCATTCATTAAAAGCATAGAAAAAAGCCATTAATATGGCCTCAAGCATAGCTTAATCTTGGTTTAAGGAAAAGCTTTATGAAAAGCTTGATTTGGATTGAGAATGGGTCATGAGTATGACCATTTCTTGAGTGAGAGAGAGAATTTACATAAAAACCATTAGAATTTAAACATAAATAAAAATTAACTTCAATAACATTTATTAAATTATGTAACTCTTCACTACTATTCACCAATTAACTTCAATAGCATTTAAAAAACCATACCAATTAAGCTTCTCAAGCTTGAGAGGGGTTGAGAAGAGAGAAACATTGAGAAATTATAGAAAGATCAATATTCACTAAAATTACCTTACAAATTGCTTGATTCTTTGTTCACGGTAGAGGCCCCCAACCAATCAATTGGTTAAGTATGTTGATGGAGCCACTAATGGGGATTGAAGAAAGAGGGAAGCTCCAAAAACTAGTGAATTATTAAATGAATTCACAGTTCTTGGCTTAGGTGGAGTAGAGTAACGATGCATAAACACTATCTATTTTTCAACAAGGGGGAGGCTTCTATTTATAGGAAAAATTGAGCTCCTAACCAAGCAAACTGATTCTAGAATTTTCTAAATCAGTTTGGTCAATATTTGACCATTTTTAGGTCAGTTAAGCTAACTTTTTGGAACTAGACTTGAATGAGGAGAGAGGAGAGATGAAATATCTCAATTTTTATGAGTTTAAAACTCATTCAAGCATGTGAAATATGCACCTCCTTTAAAGAACTCCCCTTTCTTACATATGTGTCATAATGGAATCATTTTAATATTGCTCATAGTTTTTTACTAATAAACCTTGTACATTTTCAACTCTTCATCTTATGTGAAATATGCACCTCCTTTAAAGAATTCCCCTTCCTTACATATGTGTCATAATGGAATCATTTTAATATTGCTCATGGTTTTTTACTAATAAACCTTGTACATTTTCAACTCTTCATCTTATGTCAAATATGCACCTCCTTTAAAGAATTCCCCTTCCTTACATATGTGTCATAATGGAATCATTTTAATATTGCTCATAGTTTTTTACTAATAAACCTTGTACATTTTTAACTCTTCATCTTATGTGAGCATTTACTCATTTTTGGATACCCAAAATATCTCATATTTTTTAATATTGCTCATGGTTTTTTTACTAATAAACCTTGTACATTTTCAACTCTTCATCTTATGTGAGCATTTACTCATTTTTGGGTATCTTCTTTTACAAATTGGATTTATCTCCTCTCTACACATGGATTGATACTATTGGCCCATAGGAACCTTAATTGGACCATAATCCAAAAATTTTTGAAAATCTAGACCCTTAGGCTAAGGTCCTTTATACACATTTTCAATTAATTCCAATTGCACATTGGAAAATTCTTTTTGAATTTCTGTTTCAGGGGAATTCATCTTAATTATAAGAGATATTTTTCTATCCAAAAATATTCAAAATCTGAATATTCTCTCTCTAGAATATTTTCTCTCTCTAGGTTAAAATAGTTAGAAACAAGGTCTTTATAATTCTGAAGAGGGATTGATTAACAGGGAAAGATACTAGACATCAAAAAGGAGGTGGGGGAGGAATCTTACATTAATTAAATTTCAATCTTTTATGCATTTTTCTATGCATAAATTCAATTTAGATGAGAATGACACTTTTGAATTAAAAAATCAATCTTTTATGCGTTTTTCTATGCATAAATTCAATTTAGATGAGAATGACACTTTTGAATTAAAAAATCAATCTTTTATGCATCTTCTTATGCATAAATTCAATTCGGTAGGAATTACACTTTTAGAATAAAAAAATTTCTCTTATGCATCTAAGTTATGCATAAAATCCATTTATGATGAAAAATCACACTTTTAGTATAAAAAGAATATCTTTTATGCATACCTATATGCATGAAATCTAATAGTATAAGAGTAACACTCTTACAATAAAATAATCAACTTTTATGCATACCTCTATGCATGAAATTCAATTATGATAAAAGTCACACTTTTATAATAAAATAATCAACTTTTATGCATACCTCTATGCATGAAATCCAATATGATAAAAATAACACTTTTGATATAAAAATTTTCCTTTATGTATACTTCTATGCATGAAAATTAAAAATGATAAAAGTAACACTTTTGATATAAATTTTTTTTCTTTATGCATACTTCTAATTAAAAATGATAAAAGTAACACTTTTAATATAAAAATATTATCTTTTATGCATACTTCTATGCATGAAAATTAAAAATGATAAAAGTAACACTTTTGATATAAAAATTTTCCTTTATACATACTTCTATGCATGAAAATTAAAAATGATAAAAGTAACACTTTTAATATAAAAAAATTATCTTTTATGCATACTTCTATGCATGAAAATTAAAAATGATAAAAGTAAAACTTTTAATATGAAAAAATTATCTTTTATGCATACTTCTATACATGAAAATCAATTATGCATAATATAAAAATCAATTTCTCTATGATTACAATGAATATCTTTCAATTAATCTAGGATGATAATTCCTAGAATATGGTAGGAAGTCCTCTTTTTATGCTTTGAATGAAATTATTTTATGCATAATTTTTATAAAAATTTTGCCATAGCTCCGCTGCTATGACTGATAAATCTCAATTTTTCTAAGGGATAAAGCTTATTATTAAGGAAATAATTAAAATGATCTCTAATTGGATCATTCATCCATAATGGATTGAATCATCAATATACATAAATTAAAAGCATAGAAAAAAGCCATTAATTTGGCCTCAAGCATAGCTTAATCTTGGTTTAAGGAAAAGCTTTATGAAAAGCTTGATTTGGATTGAGAATGGGTCATGAGTATGACCATTTCTTGAGTGAGAGAGAGAATTTACATAAAAACCATTAGAATTTAAACATAAATAAAAATTAACTTCAATAACATTTATTAAATTATGTAACTCTTCACTACTATTCACCAATTAACTTCAATAGCATTTAAAAAACCATACCAATTAAGCTTCTCAAGCTTGAGAGGGGTTGAGAAGAGAGAAACATTGAGAAATTATAGAAAGATCAATATTCACTAATTACCTTACAAACTGCTTGATTCTTTGTTCACGGTAGAGGCCCCCAACCAATCAATTGGTTAAGTATGTTGATGGAGCCACTAATGGGGATTGAAGAAAGAGGGAAGCTCCAAAAACTAGTGAATTATTAAATGAATTCACAGTTCTTGGCTTAGGTGGAGTAGAGTAACGATGCATAAACACTATCTATTTTTCAACAAGGGAGAGGCTTCTATTTATAGGAAAAATTGAGCTCCTAACCAAACAAACTGATTCTAGAATTTTCTAAATCAGTTTGGTCAATATTTGACCATTTTTAGGTCAGTTAAGCTAACTTTTTGGAACCAGACTTGAATGAGGAGAGAGGAGAGATGAAATATCTCAATTTTTATGAGTTTAAAACTCATTCAAGCATGTGAAATATGCACCTCCTTTAAAGAACTCCCCTTCCTTACATATGTGTCATAATGGAATCATTTTAATATTGCTCATAGTTTTTTACTAATAAACCTTGTACATTTTCAACTCTTCATAGTTTTTTACTAATAAACCTTGTACATTTTCAACTCTTCATCTTATGTGAAATATGCACCTCCTTTAAAGAATTCCCCTTCCTTACATATGTGTCATAATGGAATCATTTATATATTGCTCATAGTTTTTTACTAATAAACCTTGTACATTTTCAACTCTTCATCTTATGTGAAATATGCACCTCCTTTAAAGAATTCCCCTTCCTTACATATGTGTCATAATGGAATCATTTTAATATTGCTCATAGTTTTTTACTAATAAACCTTGTACATTTTCAACTCTTCATCTTATGTGAGCATTTACTCATTTTTGGATATCCAAAATATCTCATATTTTTTAATATTGCTCATGGTTTTTTTACTAATAAACCTTGTACATTTTCAACTCTTCATCTTATGTGAGCATTTACTCATTTTTGGGTATCTTCTTTTACAAATTGGATTTATCTCCTCTCTACACATGGATTGATGCTATTGGCCCATAGGAACCTTAATTGGACCATAATCCAAAAATTTTTGAAAATCTAGACCCTTAGGCTAAGGTCCTTTATACACATTTCCAATTAATTCCAATTGTACATTGGAAAATTCTTTTTTGAATTTCTGTTTCAGGGGAATTCATCTTAATTATAAGAGATATTTTTCTATCCAAAAATATTCAAAATCTGAATATTCTCTCTCTAGAATATTTTCTCTCTCTAAGTTAAAATAGTTAGAAACAAGGTCTTTATAATTCTGAAGAGGGATTGATTACAGGGAAAGATACTAGACATCAAAAAGGGGGTGGGGGAGGAATCTTACATTCTACCCCACTTAAAAAACGCGAGATGTCCTCATCTCGCAAACTAGGGTAATTTCGCAAGATGCACAAATATGAGACTCATAGAAAAATTTTAATCAAGATTAACCACCAAGAAAAGTCTCAAAGAGAGCAAGATAAGAACAAGATTTAAACTTTATTCATTCTTGGAACTTATACAATAAAGATAGAAGAACTCTTTACACTTCCATAAGCCCGTCCATCATATGGTCACAAAAACAGCACTCACAAGCTGCACAAGTATAAGGTAACTCATCTATGGGAATGATTCTGTTGGTTATTGCCGCACCTATCTCAGTGGTATGAGGTGATCTAACAAAAGGACCTCTGAGAGGCAAACCAAAAACGGGGTAAAGGCATATCTTCTGATGAGGAAGAAAACACGCCAGTAAGAAGACCCGCTCAGAAAACCCAAGATGTCTTGATCTCATGACGCAGTAGTATCAGGGACCCAAACCCAAGGCTTCAATAACCATGGCCAAGCGGACATTGTTGCGAAAGTGCTGCTGACCCGAGGGTGTTACCCTAGTTATGTCTTGATAGGTCCGCCATTTGGTCTGCGCTACAGAAGTTCCCAAGTGAGGGAAAAGTGAGCGCTCATACTGTTCTATAAAATCCTTCTTCACAGACTCACTTGCGTCTTGAAGGTGAGGAATCATTATGGATAAAACTAATTCTTGTTGCCAAGCCATAAAGGAGATTAGGAAGAAAGGAGATCGATGGGAGTAAGATTACTGTGAGCGACAAGTAAAAGTTACGACTTATATAAAGGAAGGAGCTAGCGTAACTTAGAAGCCAACGGTAGCTTGCCACTGAAGTTTTACCGTCTTTCCATGATTTGGGTTTGGCACAATTTTCTATAGAAGGCATTAAGAACTTTGAGATGAGGAGATAAAAGAAGCTCATAAGCTAAGTCACTTACTTTCTTTGAATTCAGATAAGGCTCACAATATCTGGGGGATAACTTCTTAAACTCCCCAATAGATAAAGAACTTCTTTTGTGCCGTACTCGAATGAAGACCAAAACCTTGGTATCCAAAACACCGATTTTCACTTCTGAACTCATTGTTCTGAATCCTTAAAACAGGCGTGACTCCTGAGAAGTATTCTAGGGAAAGGGTCTTCCTTTTTTTAAACAGAATCTTTCTTTTATTTTAGAGAGGGAATAATTATAAGATCAAAAAGGGAGATTCTTACTCCTGTATACCTCGAAGGCTGGGGAGGAATCTTACACTATGGATAATAATGCTATGAAGGCAGAATTATACCACACATCCTTACCTCGTCGACTTGCTTCTTCTATTTCTTCGGTAGAGAATTCAAGTACAATCAAAACGGAAGGAACTTGGGAAAGGTTTAGTGTTTCGAAAGGAGCATGGGTGCTCATGCAACCTAGCAAAAGAAAGCGAACCCAAACAAAAAACATTTTCTTGGCATCATGGAAGGGACGAGTACGAGATTTTAAAATCACCAAAGGGAAGATATCGGTGAAAGAAGTTTTGATTCAGCATGTGTACATGCATAAAGAACTTGTCTTGCGAGACTATCCAAATGATCTTCTGCAACACAGGCCTAATTGTATATTTTTCTATTGTGGTTTTGTTCTTTATGAGGTGTATGGATTTTTAAGATAAAGCTTTCTTTCTTTGCTTATTGACATTCTTGCGTTATTTTATTTCAGATTTATACCCTTCATCGTATGAGACATGGCAAAACATCGATTGTATTCTGGGATTTATAGATGTTTTGCATGGATCGATAGGAGAACAACAATACCAAGGTCGATGTGCAACAGAGCTAGCTCAATCCGGTATATTTTTTACTGATCATTTTTATCAGTTGTTGGACAATGCAAACACACATGGTGTGTTAAGAAAACAAGACCTTCTGGCATGGAATTCAGTGGATTGGCCTCTCCCACATTTTAGTGTTACAGAGGCATATAGGGCCAAGCTTTTCAAAGAAGTATAGAAAGCTCTGAGGCCCAATATTGCCACAAGGATAATAAAAATTTCTTTATGCATGTCTCTCACAGTTTTTGTAGACTTGTTTAATACCTTTCCAGTGAAGGTTTCAAAAACAATGTTCACAGTTAAAGCAACAAGTCTGGCATGCATGCCACAATTTTTGGATAAAGGTTGGGATAAGAAGACATGTAGTTCAGTGTTTTGTGAGGTTTTCCAACCTTCTATGCAACTGAAGTACATGGCTGCATCACAAAATTTTATTTTTTCTTTTTATTATAAGCGTAGTCAAATGCTAGGTACAAAACTAGTTCCAATGGATCAAGATGAAGATTCTTTTAGTGCAGAAAATAAACTTCTTAATATTGATGTTGTTGAGAATGGTGATGTGCTTAGTCAATATCTCATTAAGACAATGTTGCTCCCTAGCTCAATTGCGCAATGACATTCTATTTGAGACAGAAGGTTCTATTTCAAAGGACTTTTTATTTATCTACAACAATAAGAAGGTATACCATCTGACTTATCCTAGTCTCATTAAGCACTGCTATTAGTTTACTTTGTTTCATATTGCTTTTTTGCAGGTGCTCAAAAGAAGAGAGAGTTCAATAAAATGCAAAGACATTGAAAATTTAAAAATTGAGATAACACAGACTCCATAAACAAAGGTATTATATTCAATAAAGTAAAATTATGTACAGAAGTGTTTAATTATATATGTAGAACATATTCTTGATAGCAATTTTCTATTTATCTATAGGCTGATCTAGAGGAGGCTGCTCTACATGGTCCAAGCTCACCGTATCATCTTTATTTGGAGAGTCTATTTTTTGCTGCTCCATCCTGTCGTGTAGAGTCTCTTGGTGCTGCTCCATTATCTCCTCTACTGCCCCTGGAGCATCTGTTTGCTTCTGTTGCTCCATCATCTCCTCAATAACATTAGCAGCAGGTCCTTGTTCTTCTTGTGGCTTCTCCTCATCAGCACTAGGTCCTTGTTCCTGTGGCACCACATCCGCATCATCTGTGTCATCAAGGTGTATGACACCTTCTCGAACTTTAGAGCTCTCACCCAACTTGACAGTAGTTGGTACAATAGGTTTGGGGGAGACATACTTCAAAAACTTCCAAATTATATCAGCTCTGAAACTATATACATAGTTCAAGCTGAAGCTATCTTCTCTCATCTGCAATGAGATATGATGATTTAGAACACTTTGTACCAATATCAAATTTTTTGAAGCTAAATGAAAATTATTTTTTCTTACAAGCTGTGGTTGTCCTATCTCAAAATAGCTTGAAAGTATATATTTGGCACTAATCAACACTCTCCAGCGCAGCTACTTGAATCATCTTGTTGTGGTGTCTGGATAGTTGGAAAGATATATTAGAAGCTGTTAATATCTGAACAAAATAAAATTATTCAATAAGTTCAAAGGCATAGCATGAAATAGACATCAATAGAGGGAACGACTTTCTACCTCTAAATCTATTGGCTCTATTGAATCCAAAAGATTGACATTAGGAGGACAGTGATCCAATGCATCTAGAAGCCTTCTAATACAACTGCAATACATATAATTCAGTTAGTGTGCATTAAATCAAAATAATGAAGTTTAAAGTTAAAAATAGCACACAAACCACTTACAATTTCACCTCTCTGTGTGTGTTTCTAAGAGAGTTGAATAGAAAGCATTGCTTCTGCTGGATGTCAATAGAAGCAAAGCTCTAGTGGTCACTGCATAAGGAAAAAAGCATTAAGAAATCAAAGACTATAAGAGTTCTTAATCTTGAAGAAAAATCCCAAAAGAAGTAGTCACCCACATACTTGTTATGGTATGGAAGTAGCAAAATATCGACATGATCAAAATCACAGTGTCTGAACCAATTAGAAATATCCATGGGAGTTTCCTTTGGATCTCTTAACTTGAAGGAAATGGCAGGATCAATAATATGAACTGTATGCTGTATACGAGCTTCTCATCATGCTACATTGGACAAAACAATAATTAGGATAGGGTGTAAAGGAGGAGGTACAATAAGGATTGTTTTGCAAACAAATGTAAAATAAAAGACACTTACTAGAGCATTGCAAGAATGATAGTATCTGAGCAATACTCATTCTTATGAGCCAATGCTGCCAAGCATGGTTTTGTCAAGTCAAAATTATTCTCTGAAGTTTCATCTTCAATATGGACAACTATGTTAGGGCCCAGCTCCTGCAACCTTCTCTGTATCTGCAGCTCCATCTGTACAGTCTCCATATCTATAGTAGACTTGGATTCTTCTATTTGCTGCTTCAGTGACTCCTCATAAGCAGCTTTCCCTCTGGTGCTCTTTGATTGGGTTACTTCAACAACCTTCACCTTATCTACCTTCAATTTTCTTGTAGGTGGAATTAATAATATGTCTCATTTTTATGTCCTGCAATTCCACAGGATGGACCAGCTTGTCATACCTCCATCTCACTCTAGACAAAGTGTTGAAGTCTTTGGCCATCAGAGTTACCCTGTGAGCATGGGTCTGCTACCAGCATTGCATCTTCAAAGTATTTCTCCAAGTAATCCTCTGCCATTTCCTGTAAGGAAAGAAGGGCAATCATGTTCCACCTGAAACAACCAAGGTGCCAACTATCACATATTTCTCTCACTAGTCTCTGAAAAGGTGCCTTGGGGATTGCAAAGCCTATAGCTTTTTGTTGCTTCCTGATCTCCTTTAGCACACCTGCAGAATGTTTCAATCTCTTGGACTTTTACTGGAGCAGGCTCATTGGCTTCCCCTTCCTGCCATGTGCAACACTAGATTCCTTCATATCTGCCCCAACTGCTGTTGTTGCAAGCCCTAGCCCCTTGTCAACCCTCCTTGCAATTGCCTTGGTTCTTGCCATCACTCTGAAAAGCTGCATACAAAGCAATGGAAAAATATTACAGCATGGAGAACATGGAATGATACAAGAAGGAAATGACAAGGTGGATAAAGCAACATTTATAAATTTGTAACAAAATGCGATTTTGATAATTTGAAATTCCTAACAGCTCACCCTCACGTTTTCCTGCAAATACTTGAAACAACATGCTATTACATTCCTATAGTGAATTCTCTATTTTTACAACTACAAAGAATATGGATTGAGTTTATGTAAGGAGTATACAGCCTTGAATAGCCTAGAAAGACAAAATCACAATGATAGGGGTGGATGAAGCAGCAGTTTTAAATTTGCAACAAAATGCGATTTGGGCTGTTTGAGATTCCTAAAGCCCCCTCCTCGCGTTTTACTGCAAATTCTTGAGGCAGCATACTGGAGCATGCCTTCAATCATTTCAGTGTGTTTCCAACTTTGTGCAAGATGGATTGAGTCTATAGAAGGCAAGAAGTGATCAAGCTCTCACTCAACAAGCCCAATTCAAAAGTCTTCCTGCTTCTCTTTGTAGTGGAAAAAGCTAAGGAATGCATATAATATTTATCATAATATCTAAGCTACATCACATCACTCAGTACCTTATCCTAATATACTATTAAACAAGAAGAAAAGGATATAGAGTGTCTTACTGACCTAGAAGCTATCTGTAGGTGTGCTGTGCTGGTGATGAACCTTGTGCTGGGGATGAACCTTGTGCTGGGGATGAACCCGTGCTGCTGGTTAGGATGCTGATGGTGTAGAGTAGGGAGGTAGAGAGGTAAGAGAGCTGAGTTAGGAGAGATTAAACAAGAGTGAATAGATTATTGCAAAATATAAATAAAGTAGCTAATAAATACCACAGGTGTGGAATGTAGTCGTTTTTTCACACGTGTGGATGGGACCCAGATCTTTTGGAATTTGAAATTTGACACGTGTGAAAGTCACTTTTTGCCTTGGAAATTGTGCCAATCATGATTTCATAATCAGATCCATTAACACTCTTCCCTCCCCGTCTTCCATCCCTGCCAGCACCCTCCCATCATCCTTTTCCTTTTCCCTCTGATCACTTCCTACCCAACACACTCCATCCACTCTGCAACTTGCCTGAAGACTACTACCACTGCCAGATCTCCAGGTTACCTAGGCTGCAGCTCAAGTTTGGAAGAGAGCAGGAGAATCACCAGGGCAACTCCAACAGTATGGAAGAGGAAAAGAAAGGTCAGAGATCTATATTCTTTTCAATGTTTTTTGATATATATTTCTTCCATCTATAGAATTCTTGAATCTTACTGCCTAGGAATCTGGTACATCACCCTAGGATTTGATTAGAGATGGATATGAATAGGACCTAGAAGTTTGCAACAAAATGCAAGGAGAGTGCTTTACATTTTCCAAATGGTCTAAATCGCATTTTCCTACAAATTCTTATATTAGATTTAGTTTTCATTTCTTCCTCTTTGTTTTGCTCTCTTTTGTCCTGGGGAATTCCTCCTAGTATCATTTACTGTCCAGAACAATGTAAGATGTTCCTAGCATTTGATTGGAGATGGATGTCAATAGAAATGGAGAATTTGCAACAAAATGCGAGGAGAGTACTTGACATTTTCCAAATGGCCCTGCATCGCGTTTTCTTGCAAATTCTTGTGTCCCTTTTGGTTTTCACTTCTTCCTCATTGTTTTGCTTTCTATGTCCTTGGGGATTTCTTCCTTGATGATGAGAAAAGTTTTTGCTTTGGAACAGTTGATTCTCAGGCCCCTCCTTTCAAGAGGAAGCTGGACTTTTCTGCTGCTATATTTAGACCATAGCAATCACCAGGTGATTCATGTGTGCTCATGACGAGATTTGTTTGGTGATATCCTATACATTCCCTGATTGCATATGTCAGCATATAGAATTCATGATATATAAATTTTTGTTCAGGCAAAAGCAAGAGACTGGAGCAGAAAGGTGAGTCTTCCCTTTCAAAACAAAGGGAACCAGAAGAGGACAAATCTCCAGATTTTCTCCTATTTGACTTTCTTCACAAGTGCAAGGCTCAGAGGAACTTCCACATATACCACAGTATTTTCAACAGGGAGTTCACTATGAGCTCTGTATTGGAGCATCACAAAGATTTTCTTTCAAACCATTGGGATACCTTCAAACAACTGACAGAGGCAGGAAGAATTGTGGAAGGTGAAAAGGTTTTTGTGCATATAAATCATATTGTCTCCATTGACAGGCTCAGGTACCATGTGAATAGAAGATTTCACAGCCTGCCTGAGGAACATAAATTCAGTTGTAACTTGCACACCACCAGAAAATGTAGAGTGCTTGAGGAAACCATGGCATTCCTTATGTACATTGTCTTCCATCAGCAATCTCTAGAAGAGCAAGGGCAGGAGGCTGAAGAAGAAGATATATCTGTAGAAGCGGAGGAAAAAGAGGATATTCCTGTGGCAACAGATATGGCAGAGCAGGAAGAAGATATCAACCTCAAGGATGAGGGGCTACAAGTGGCTGCTCTTGACCTTGTTCAACTGAGGAGTGAAACTCTTAGGGCAGCACAGCCAGTTGAAGACTTTGATGTTCAGAGCAGCAACTATGCAGTGCCCATGCTTCCAGGTGTCTTGATTGGTGGTAAAGATTATGTTTTCCTCCATGATATAGAGTGTATGTTCAATTTGAGGGAGGACTATGCCATTTCCCTTATTGCCCAGGCTTCAAGGCTTGACAAGGAGGTTGGCATAGAGGATGACCATTCACTACTGGATTTGGAAACAACTTTTGATCCTACAGAGGCCCTTACTATTTGTTTCAAAGAGGCTAAAAATTTCCAAGAGCCAGATGAAGCTGCCTTCCAGCTCACCTAGGAAGCTATGAATCTCTCAGCAGTTCACAAGGGAAAGCTTAAAGAAGAGGCTGGACTAGAGGGGAGAGGAATAAATCTTTGGAAAGATGAACTTCTTGTTGCTGATGAAAATGAGAAGGTATGATCTTATTACTTCAAATCAAATACTTTATCTTGTGTTTAAATGTTTTGTAGTTGTGTATTATTGTCTCACTCCAATCTTTTGATACACGGCAGCTACAAATTGAGGATGACACATTCCTTCACAGAACAAGTGGAAGCAGGCCGGCTGGGTTTGGCAAAATGTCAAGCCTAGCTCATTATATTCATGATCTAGGCAGTGCTAAGATCTTGATTTACCATAGGCAGTTGAGCAACAATGGAGAAGCCATTGTTTACTTCTTTAAATGTTTGTCTAGGGTTTTAGGTGGACATGATCTTCCATGGCAAAAGGAAAAGATCATTTTAATAGAGAGGTTGTCTGCCATAGATATATTTGGGGATTATGTGAATAAGCAGGCCTCTAGGGCCTCTTACTTTTTGTCTTACACTTCTTATGCATTAGCATGTGGTGTTAAGGAGCCCAAATGTCTGGAGGGCTATGGAAAACACAAGCTCATAAGGTTTCGAGAGCCATCCATGATTGCATCAGGCCACACAATCCAAGAAGAAGAACACGTGGAGATAGCTGAAGACAAGGATACCCCTCTCAGACAAGCAACAGAGGCAAGCATTGATAAATAGACAGACGACATCAAGCCAACAAGGAAGAAAAAGAGTCCAATCAAGTTCAAAAAGAGAGTTCCGACTGGCAGGCCCTGGGAGTAATAGGATTTAGTCATCAAATATAGCACAAACATTATGTTGAAGTTGAACTGATTTGTACAAAGTCTTTGATCCTCACATCAGCTCCTTGTCCGTAACGGACGATCAATCTAGACCCTTAGGCTAAGGTCCTTTATACCCATTTCTAATTAATTCCAATTGCACATTGGAAAGTTCTTTTTGAATTTTTATTCTTGGTATTTCCGTGTGGTGAAACACCCAATCTAGTGTTTCATGGTCTTCTGTCTTCACCTGTGATTATAGAAAACAAAAGTCTTACTATAAAAGATTTGAAAACATTGACTAAAATCAAGTGTGAAACAAAAAATGATCATACCTGGAACGAGCCTAACCACCATATGTGTTTCTCCGACTGCACACTAAAATACTTCGAACTCGCTTCAGTCAATGATGTATCAAGTGCTCCATTCATCAATGTAATAGTAATCCTTTCCATTTTCTTTTCCTTTACAACCTCACACTCATCCAGTTTGATAACAAATTCCAAAATGCCTTTGCACTCTTCAAATGTTATTCCATAAAACTCGACCATTCTTCTTTGAAGTTGTTGTAGATCTACAAATATATTGTTCCAAGGGTCATACACAGTGGTTCCTTTACCACCATGAAATATTTCTTCAATATGGATATATTGTCCAATAAACTCATCTATACTTTCATTCAAATGACCTCTTATCTTCCACACGGTTGCTGGATTTGGCAGTAAAACTCGTTTAATCCTTTGATCTCTCAAAGTTGAGGATATCGCATGGAAAATTGAACTATATCCCTTCTTGCTAACTCCACTAACATCAAGAGCCTCGTGGATTGTAGTACCATCAACTTGATTATTGGATATAAAGTCCTCTACAACATTGCGTTTGATTGTTTTGTATTTTTTTTTCTTCAATCAAACCTTTTGCTACACCAGAAGAAAGCAATCCTTTCATTTGTTTAACTGGAAGAAGGTTGGGATCTATATTTTCTTTTGCAGGCTCCAATAGTTTCCTATAGTAACAACACAATATGCCTATATTATTCAACACTTCCAATCTTGTTTTGCGTTAATGGACAAAATAGATATAGTCATTTGAGAGCATTTTTTAGTATAAAAAATGAAAAATTACAAACTAGCCTTGCTTCCTGAATTCTTTGCTTGCATCCACCAGTCTCAGCCTTCAAATTTGCAATGTTTTTAATCTTCCTGCTTCGTTGTCTGTCTCCAAGCATGGTTCTCTTCCTTCTTGATCTTGTCAACTCTTTTTTACTCTTTGAATGCTCCTCAATTTCATTCTGCAATAACTGCTGCTCCAATTTTGCACGAATGGCTATCTCTTGAATCCTAGCCCCCTTTTCTTGTAGGTACATCATTTTATATGTTTTTGTAAATGCAGACTGTGCTAAAATATAACCAAGAAGTCCATTTTGTCCATCACCCACAAACCTCAGTAGTGTGGTTGGATTGACAAATGGAGGTGTAGAGTTTTTTACTAGACATTTTGGATATATGCTTCCATCACACCATAATCATGGAAGTGTGGCGATATCCATACAATCATTAAGTTCAGTGATGGATTCTTTATGAGAGGCCTGTACACGTCATCAAAAGAGATGCAGAATCTTTGAGAAACAAAAAAAAACTAAGGAGATATTTAATGCAAAATCGTGTTAGTTAGACAAAAGATTATCTTATTCTTTTCTGAACTGACAGTTCGGTAGTCCTTACTGACAGTTCTGAGCCACGTTTCCATATTTTATTATTTTTGAGGTCTTTTAGGAGAGAAATAAATCAAAAAATAGTGAATTTCTTACAGGGCCCCAATGCCCAAAGAACTGAGTGCAACTTTTGCTCCCAATCAGTCCTATGTCCCTCAACAATATTTGTGAGTGCTGTGCAGAGAATCTTGTTAGTACTCTCAGCTTGACCATTGGTTTGGGGATGATAGGGTGCAAAACGCTGACCATGCTGAAGATAGTCCACTATGTACTTGCTCCAACTTGGTGTAGTTGAAATTTGGAATAATGTGACATTATGAATTGGTTGTTGAATTTGACATGAAGCACAGTTACGAACAAATTTTTCAGCATCCGCATGCGTGGTAGGCCACCATTACCCATCCTGAGTTATACATCGCACACAAGTAGAGCTGATGCATGGATTCCACCAATACCCTCATGTGCCCACTCCAAGATTTCCTCATATTGGTTAGGGTTAGGTATAAGCCGCAACACTCCATCATTACCCTGACGATATAATCTCCCTGAGATTAACCTAAATGGTCGCCATAGGTCCACATTAGGACCTGCTAGTTGTATCTACCCACTTGTCAAAATGTCTTGCTTAATACACTTAGAACTCTCATTTAGAACCCACATTGGCCTAAAACGATTTACATTGCACTTTGGCACAAAAATATGGAAAAATTATGTGCGTCTTTATGTTCCCATGGCTACAATCCCGCTCTCTGGCATTAATTGCTTCCGGTCTCCTTCCATAATCCGTGTTCCCGTGAGTGTTCCCGTGGAACATCCCTCACCTATAAATAGACCCTCATTCTTTCGTATTCTCATCTGTGAACTAAACTATGTCGGTATTACTCTAAGATAAGCTTATTTTCTATTATCCTCTAAAAATCCTCTACAAATTGAAGAGATTGGAGCTTCTCTCTCTCTTCAACCTTCTTTGGAGTCTTCATCAACATACCAAACCAATTGATTGGTTGGGGGCCTCTCCATTGACTAAAGAGTCAAGAAAATTAAAAGGAAAAGTGTGGTTTATGGTCTTTTTTCTTAAATCTCAAAATTTTTCTCACTTCTCAACCCCTCTCAAGCTTGAGAAGCATTCAATTGAATGGCTCTTTAATGCAATTGGAACTCTCTAATGAATTCTAGTGATAAATCTTGTAAATTTTACATTTATGCTTAAATTAGGATGTTTTTTAAGCATATCTCTCTCTCCCCCAAAGAATGGTCATTCCTATGCCCTATTTTATATTCAAATGATGCTTCTCATGAAGCAATTGTCAAATCTAAAAGTAATTTCTATGCTTGTCAAATTGGAGACAAAGGAAGTGGCTTTTTAATGCTTTTATGCTACTTAATTTATGAAAAGTTACTTTAGGAATCAAGTCCATAATTGGATATTGATCCTAATGATAGTTATTCTATCATATTGTATTATTAAAACTTTATGCTTTAAAAATTATTGAAAATTATCAATAATAACAGCGGAGCTATGGTAAAATTTCTGAAAAATTAACACAAATCATTTTCATTCATAATATGAAAAGAGGACTTCCTACCATATTCTACGATTAATCATCCTAGATTAATTGAATAATTCTCATCATAACCATGGAAATTTTGATTTTAATGTTTATGCTTAAATATTTATTTAAGAAAAAGAGGAATTTCTAGTAATTCATTTTTATGATAAAAGAGAAATTCCCATGACAATAGAAATCCATGTATTCCAATGAAGTAAGAGAAAAATTGGAATACTAAAATAATGTTTATTTTATTTAAAAATTAAAGAAGAATTTTAGTTAAATTTTTCTTTTTGCATAGATAAATTTAAATGATGAAAGAGGAATTCCCACCATAATTGGAATTCAACCATTTAAATGAGAAAAATGAAATTTCTAGTGTAAAGGAATTAATGGAGATTTATATTTAATTTTTAAGAGAAAATTTAGTTAAATTTATATTTTTGCATAGTTAAATTCAAATGATGAAAGAGGAATTCCCACCATATTTGGAATTCAATCATTTGAATGAGAAAAGTGAAATTTCCAGCTTAATGGAATTAATGGATATTTTTATGTTATTTTTAAGAAGAATTTAAGATGGATTAAATTTATGGTAAAAGAGGAATTCCCATGATAATAGGATTGTACTATCATTAAATGAGAAAAAGAGTGATTTTAAGTTTATTCAAAAAAATAGGTAATTGGTAATTAGTTAAAAGAAGAATTTTTATGATATTTAAGAAAAGATGGATTTGAATTAATTTTTGAGAGAGGGACGGATAGTAAACCTACTTGTCCATCTCTCGATTTGAATCAAGCAAAAAACTTCGTGACCAATTCGAGTTCCTAAACAAAGAATAGACTACCGGAACTAAACTAGTTTTTCCTTTGACCGAATTCACCAACAATCTAGTTAGACAAACAGACAAAATGATGGGAAGATTATCCTCATGAGAGATCAAGGATCCTCATTATGAAACTGGAGATTTCTAACTTACATGAATTCTGGGAGCTTTCCTTTGGCTTGATGGTTTGAGGGTTCTACTCTTGTTTGCAACAAGAGTGGCCACCAATTCTTTAGAAGAGGGAATGGTCAAAAACTACTGAATTATTAAGAAATTCACCGTTCTTGGCTCTTGGGAGGAGTAGAGTAACAGTGCATAAAACATTATTAAGCTTCAACAAAGGGGGAGGCTTGTATTTGTAGAAAAAAGTGAGCTCCTAACCAAGCAAACTGATTCTATAATTTTCCAGTTTAGTTTGATCAATTTTTAACCATTTTTAGGTCAGTTTAGCTTACTTTTTGGAACTAGACTTGAATTAGGAGAGAGGAGAGATGAAATATCTCAATTTTTAATGATTTAAAACTCCACCACATGTGTGAAGTAGGTGCCTCATTGATGAGAGGGGGAATCCCTATTTTGAGGTGTCAAAAATCCATTTTTTTAGAATTCCTTTGGTCCTTAGTCCACTCTTCATCTTATGTGAGTATTTAATAATTTTTAGGGGGATTTTCTTTATTTCTTCTATTTATCTTCTCCACACATTTGGATGAATCTGATTGGCCCCTCAAAATCTTAATTTAAAATTTTTTGAAAAATCTGGACTCCTAGGGTAAGGAGGCCGCTTGAACAGATTATACTTGATTTCTAATGCACCTTTTGAAAATCTTTTTGAACTTCTGTTTCGGGGGAACTTATTTTAATAAGAATACATATTTTTCCATCCAAAAATATTCAAAATCTGAATAACCTCTCTCTAGAATATTTTATCTCTCTAGGCCAAAACAGGTAGAAACAAGATCTTTTATATTTCTGAAGAGGGATTTGATTACAGGGGAAGATGCTGGACATCTTGAGAGGCTGGGGAGGAATCTTACATTCTCTCCCACTTGAAAAACGCGAGATGTCCTCATCTCACAAACTGGGGGTAATCCCGCAACAACAGCTCGGCTTCTTTCTCCCAGGTGGCATCTTCAAAAGGATAGAACTTCCATTTGACTAATAATTCTCTCAGAATTCTGTTCCTGAGAACCTTTTCTTGAACATCAAGGTTTTCTTCAGGTTGGAGTTCCATCTGCCCTTGGGTTGAAGAAGTTAAGATTTCATCATCAAGCACATGATTCGGGCTTGGTACATACTTTTTAAGAAGGCTGACATAAAATACATTATGTACTTTGAGATGAGGAGGCAGAAGAAGCTCATAGGCTAAGTCATCTACTTTCTTTGTAATCAGATATGGCCCATAATATCTGAGGGATAACTTCTTCTACTTCCCAAGAGATAGAGAACTTCTTTTGGGGCGTACTCAAATGAAGACCATGTATCTGCTTCTTTGAATTTTATGTCTGTCCTCTTCTTATCTGCATAATGCTTCTGCCTATCCTTGGCAGCTTTTATATCTTTGACTACATCTGCTGCTCCATGTCATCAAGCATCTGTCTGGACATCTCGACCCTAATCAATGGTGGGTCGGACCAAGTTAATGGAGTTAAGAAATCTTGTCCATACAAAGCTTTGAAAGGGCTCATCCCCATACTTCTCTGATAAGAAGCATTGTAGGCGAACTCGACTAGGTAAAGATAGCTTTGTGAATTGACTACATCTGCTGCTCCATGTCATCAAGCATCTGTCTGGACATCTCGACCCTAATCAATGGTGGGTCGGACCAAGTTAATGGTGGGTCGGACCCTAATCAATGGTGGGTCGGACCAAGTTAATGGAGTTAAGAAATCTTGTCTATACAAAGCTTTGAAAGGGCTCATCCCAATACTTCTCTGATAAGAAGCATTGTAGGCGAACTCGACTAGGTAAAGATAGCTTAGCCACTTCTTGGGCTCCCTACCACACAGCATGACCGAAGTATATCTTCGATTACTTGGTTTATCCTTTCTACTTTTCCATCGGTCTCAGGGTGGTAAGTTATGCTGAGATCCAAGAAAGTTCCTACTGCTTCAAAAAATGCAATCTAGAGTCTTGACGTGAATTTGGGATCTCGATCACTTACTATTCTTTTGGGTAGGCCATGCAATCTGAAGATTTCCTTGAGGAACACTCTGGCCACATCCACTGTAGTGTAGGTTTCTTTTACTGGAATTAGATGGGCAACTTTGGTTAGTTTATCAACTACCACGAAGATGGAGTTATAACCTGATTGCACTAAAGGTAATCCAGTAATGAAATCCATACTGATGCATTCCCACTTCATTTAGGGGATGTCTAATGGATGCAATTTCCCAGGCATTTTTACTCTCTCAGCCTTGACTTTCTGACAGGTCATACATTGACGTACATGATTAAGCACATCCTTTTTTAGACCATGCCAAAAGAAGCTTGTAGAGCGGTTCTCTCTACTGTGCAATATAGTGCTCATAGAGTACTACCGATCAACAAATGTGTTAAGAAACACAATATCAATCCGAGGACTCCACCCGATTAGTGCATAAAGGCTTATCCCATGAGCGAGAGCTCACATACACAAACCACCACTTGACGATTCAACCATTCAACACCTCAATCAATCTCTCAATCCCTTAAATCCACTACACTAATCAAGAGAACAAGCAATGCATAGCAATCTCTTAATCCCATTCAAACATTGATTAAATCTTAGCTTTCCCTAATGCCAGCAAACCCATAAGCGTGCATCTACTAATCCACAAGCTTAAGCAAGCATAGAATGTAACATTCACAAACCCACAAGCTCATAGAGAGAGTCTATCCATGAATAACTCATTGCCAATGAAGTGGGCAAGAGTTGCATCAATGGAGACTACACACACTCACTACAAGCATGCAGCATACACAAGAGAAAGAAAGAAGCATTCAACTAATCATAGATTAATCATAGAGAATGAAGTGGAGCTATACTCATTGGAGCTTGATGCTCATTAGAGTACAATAGAGAGAGAGTTAGATAGTTGCCATAGCTTGAGAGCTCAAGAGCTTCACTCAATAGCTTATGAGAATGGTAAAAAACGTCCCTTTTCTTTAGCTAACTGTTTAAAAGACAAATGATCGCCAGTGTTTACTTCTTATCACATCTTTCACAAACTTCAAGGAAAATTCAGACTTTCTGACAGACAAACTGACAAACTAAATGACAGCACTGGTGACAAACAGATTTACAACTAGATTGACGAATAGACTGACAAACAGATTGACAAATAGATTGACAACTGCATCTTGCATTCAGAAATCCCCCATAGCTACACAGAAAATTTGCCTAGAAAACATCTTCATCTTCGTCTTCTTTAAGTGTTAAGGGCTGCAGCCCCCAACAGGGAAAATGCCCACACATGACTCTCAAAATAGCATACACAGAGATTGAGAAAGAGAGAGAAAGAAAACTGAAAACTGAAACTGATTATTCAACTTCCCATTTTCATGCACGATTACAAGAAGGCTATGCCTTTAAAAAAGACTCCTAGGCGACTCTAACTGACTAACTGATTCTTTAGTGACTCTTCATATTCCAACCTAATGACACTTCCGATGACAACTTAAATGACACTTTTGATGACAACTGTGATGACACTTTTCTGCACACTTATACACTGGGACGCCCGAGGGAACAGTTGCGTAGCAATTGAGAACCCACAAATTCCCTTGAGAGAAGTCAAGTGCCTTTGTGCTTGCATACAAAATTATTTGCATTAAGAAATGAAACAAATTTTGAATTGGCATTGGTTCACTAAAGAAATCTCTATCTGCTTGTCCAAGTCGGTGCTTCATGTGGGATTGCATCTTTAGGTGGTACATCCGGTCTTCTTTGCCTGGTATGTCTCTCTTCTGATCGCTTTTCTCCTCTTTGAAATCATCCACTCGAATTTGCTCAAGAAGTATGCCTTTGGTCTCCAAGCACTTCTAATGCAGTCTCCATTTCCTCCCAAGATGATGCTTTATGCACTTTATGGATGATTTTATGAAACTTTGTGCATAGGTCAACCATACACCATTTCCTACATGGATCTTTATTTGAGCACTCATCAATTGCACACGGACAATCATCCACCTCTTCTTCTTTTTACCTCCCATTATGATCACATCATTAAAATACAACAATCATATTCAGCCCTCAAGAAAGATGCACCACACCAATCCGAGTTTGCTAAACGGAGAGCCACGGATGCTATACTGGGATCCGCAAAGTTCATTTAATTGGCTGCTTAAAATTGATTGAAATATTTTAAATTGATAATATTATGATTTCTCCTTGAAAAATTTGCCATAAAAAGTTACCTTCTGGCTACAAAACAGATTTAGTCTGCAAATCAGAAAAACTATCAATAGAACTGTCAACTGCATTGTCAAACTGCACTGTCAAAATCTGCCATACTGCCAAAACCGCATTGATCCTCCTTGCTAAGAACCTTTTCGCCTTACTACTGATCTTACAAAATAAGAATATGATTAGAGTTCTAAAGAGTGCTAAAAGAAGTGAGTAAAGACTAGTCAAAGTGAGACTAAGTGGTAGATAGTGCTATGCAAAGGCAAGTGTGCTTGTACACCGCAGGTTATGACTGTAGTCTCAATGTCCTACAAGTGTTTAAGTTATTCCTAAGTGGAAACCCTACTCCTAAATATGAGCAATGGTGATTGGACCTTTCTTTCTTTCTTTTTTTTTTTCTCTTTTTTTTTGGGTGTGTGTGTGTGTGTGTGAAAGATGATAAAGAGGAAGGTTCCATCCCAACGAGACCCAAGCAATGGCCAAGAGACCTCCCCCAAGAGAATCTAAAGGTCGCTAAGTATCTCAAGGGTGACAGACCCTTTTCTTTCTTTTTGACATAAGGAGTACCCCATGAAGATGATGGCATCGATCTCGAGGGCCCATAATGTACCCCAGAGTCCTACCAGCATCTATCAAGGCGAGAGTCCTTGAAGATCTTCTTCTTAATCTTTTACACGTCAGTGTTCACCCCATGGAAACCAAGGCATCGGCCCCAAGGTGCTAAGACAACCCAAGGTCCTACCAAGCATTCCAAATGGCTGTAGACACGTCATGCCTCGATTCACTTGTATATATTTTTTAGGATATTATTTTCGTAAATTTTTTATTAATCGTAGTACCTAGCCCATACCTAAGAGGTAGCTACCACTAGGGCTAACTAATATACTTCGAGAGCATAAGAACTTGGCATACTCCATTGGCATATATCCTACACCGTCTTCAAATAGAAATACCTTCTACTAAGTCCTCTAAGAATCTACAAATCACTCACCACATGGTAACAACTAATTTAAAACTTAAACCAGCCAACTGTGTGTGAACATGCAAACAATATATGCAAAAGTGAAGCACATAAAGAACAAAAGTGATCTTATTGTGGAGTTGATGAGCTTACCCTTGCACTGGTGGTGGATCCATGTCCACTTCTGCTCTGGAAAGATGGTATCAATCACTTCAGGATGCAAGGACAACCCTGTGCAAAAGCTGGCCTCTGGAGAAGGTGGTAGACGAAGGAGTGCTTCCTCACTAAAATATGGCATTGGTTCTATGGGAAGGTTAAGCAGACAATTCCGATTTTGGAATTGCTCAATATAGGTACTCAAAGTGATCCAAAATTGACATGTTGAGGCTGGGGGAAGGAGGGCTTGCAAGATAGGTGGTTACAAGTCATTTATGCATGTATCCCTCCATTGTTGTGCTTGAACCTCCTCAGGTAATCTACATTGATTTGGTCCTCGGTCTGGTACTCTCACATCAAGAAGGTTATCGCATTGGGGTGTAATTCCCACAATTTGTTTCATTAAGCCCGTGCCATATCATCGAAAGTAAGATCGGCATAGCCAACAAATGTGTGAAGCTTCTCCTATAATACGAGTCGTGCACACTCTTGACAATGTGAAAATGGGTGATGTTGTTGATAGAATAAAGTGACAAAGTGACGCCCACAGCAAATTTCACCTAAGGGAGCATAAAAGTACCTAGAATGAGTTTTGCTTTCCTGCATAAGTAGGGTAGCAATAAGGCCAAAGAATCTATCATGCATGATCTTCTCTCTTGCCTCAATAATAAAAGGATTTGACACTACAGTAATTGCAAGCAAGGAGGCTTTTTTGCTGAGGGCATATGCTACCATATTTTCTTTGCCTGGGCGGTACTTGATTTCAAAATCAAATTCCTACAAGGTCTGCATCCACCTTCTCTGGCGCATGTTGAGATCCTTCTAAGTGAAGATCCACTTTAAGCTCTGATGATCTCTCATCAAAGTCAATCTTTGACCCAGTAGTAGGTAATGTCTCCACAACTTTAGGGCATATACTATTGAAAGTAGTTCCAAGTCGTGGACAGCATAATTCCTCTCATGCTTTCTGAGTTTTCGGGATTCATAGGCCACTGCATGACCTTCCTGCATGAGTACCTCCCAGGGCAAAACCACTGGCATCAGTTATACTACCTCAAAGGGTAGAGAGAAATTTGGCAGCTTCAAAACGAGATTGGTTACCAAGGTGGTCTTCAGCTTATCAAAAGCACTCTGGCACCTGGCAGACCATTGAAACGGAATATTCTTCTTCAGAAGATTAGTCAGGGGGGAATCTATGAGAGCATATTTTGGAATAAAAATTCTATACCAACCAGTCAATCCCAAGAATCCTCTGACTTCTTTCACTGTCTTTGGTTCAGGCCAATCTATGACTACTTGGACTTTCGTGGAGTCTGGAGAAATTCCATCTTTGGATACCAAAAAGCCCAAGTATTCAACATGGTTGACAGAGAAAGTGCATTTGCTCTTTTTTGCAAAGAGTTGGTGCTTCCTTAGAATCTCAAGAACTTTTCTAACATGAGCTTCATGGTCAGCTGCATTCTTTGAGTAGATCAGAATATCATCAAAGAAAACAAGAACGAAATCATCCAACTATTCTCTAAGAATGTCCTGCATTAAGCGATTGAATGTAGCTAGGGCATTTGTTAATCCAAACAGCATGACAGTGAATTCATAATGCCCATACTGAGTATTGATGGGTTATTTTCGAGATATCTTGCTCATTAATTCTGATCTGATAATACCTTGATTTGAGATCTATCTTTGTGAAGATCTGGGCTCCACTTAGCCTGTCCAGAAGCTCATCAATTCTAGGGATAGGATACTTATTAGCTGATTGAGACCTCAGTAGTCCACACAGAGTCTTAGCGTTCCATCTTTCTTTTTCTGAAAGAGAACTGGTGCACCCCAAGGTGAAACACTGGGTCTTACAAACCCTTGTTCCAACAGTTGTCTACGTTGTTCCTTGAGTTTGATGGCTTCACGAACTGGCATTTTGTACATGCGCAAGGCTATTAGCTGAGCTCCGGGGATCAATTCTATGACATGATCTACTTCCCAAATTGGAGGCATCTCTGTTAGCTCTACTGGGAATAAATCATCATAAGCACTTAACCATTCAGGTTCTTTTAACTTTGAGTCTACCGGATTCATTTTGACAAGATAAATGCACTGCTTCTTTCTAAGTCCTTTTAGTAACTTAGAAGCCTTTACTAACTGTAGACTTGGGGATCGTGAATTTTCGGTTCCTTGAACCTTGTTTCCGTGAAGGTCACGAAAGGAAATGGTGACAGTGAATTTCCAAGGATCCCGTCAAAAACTCCCAAAGGTATAACTCTAAACTGGCAGTCAGTTAAATTCCCATCTAGATTGAACTCAATACGATCTATCTCAAGGTGAGTGAAAATAATCTTCCCACTTGCCAATTCATCTTGCATAGGTTTCCCTGATTTCTGATCTAAGACTAGCTTACGCAAGCATCCAAGGGAAATGAAAGAATGAGTACTACCTAAATCAATCAAAAGCTTAAAAGGCTACCCTAATACTCAGTTGGAGTATGAATGACGGAGAATTGACGGTTTAGCCCTTGGTTTTCAATTGCAGCATAAATCTGTCCTCTTTCCTCTTCCACTACTTCTGCAATTGTGACTGCTCTGGCTGCTACAGTCTGAGGGCAGAACTCTTTCTCTTTGGTTGCCTCAGTTTTGGGAAGAATTTTTTAGGCTACTTTGGACAGATGCAAATGGCTGAGCTAGAGTTCTCCTGGGATTTCCCTGATTTGGGCAAGATGATTGATAGGAAGGGGTTGGTCTTTGCACTCTCGGTCCTTGATTCCCTATCCCCTTGACATGGCAGGAGTCGGGCAGTCTTTCAGCTGGTGACCAAAACCCTAGCATCCAAAACACCGGTTTTCACTTCTGAGCTCATCCCTCTGAATCCTTGAAATAGGTGGGGCTATTGAGAAAGTGTTCTAGGGGAAGGGTCTTCCTTCACTTCTGAATCTTCCCGCGTCTTGATTTTGAATTGGGCCTTGCTGTCTCTTTGGGGGAGGAAAGTTTGAAGTACTTCCCAGGGTTTGGAATCTTTTAAAGTTAGAGGGTGTAAGCTTTGACGGGACCTTAAAGGCTTTGGCAAAGTCCTTTGCCATTCTTACTACTTCGGCTATTGAGACAGGTTTAGCATTCTTTACTAAGGGTCCAATGGCTCGTTCATTCCTCGAATGAACCTGGCCATCAGCTGCTCTTCATCCAATTTAGGGGAATATTTGAGAAGAAGAGCAAAAGCTTGATGGTACTCTTCAATTGTCCGGCTATCTTGCTTTAATTCCAAGAATTCATTCATTTTAGTTTCAAGGAAGCCCGGAGGACAAAACCTCTTTCTGAGGTAAGCTTTAAGATCGGTCCAGGTCTGGGTATTCTGGTCAAGACGGTTAGTCTCGCAGTGATTCCTCCAAGCGACCCTAGCCGTTTCCACAATCTTTAACCTGGAGAGAGCCATCTTGCTTCTCTCATTGTAGCCAATTACATCAAAGTATTCCTCCATTGCCTCAATCCCCTTTTCCACTACTTCACCTAACTGTTCCCCTTCACCCTTGAAGGGACTAGGTTGGGATCTGTGTAGTGCTTTTCGAACATCCGTATCTAACTCTTCGTCACGCTTAGAGGATCTGGTTGCCTTGCACGGATACGGTTTCCTTGCATGGGCCGTGCACCTCATGATTCTGACAAAACAAGATTTTTGTCAACTTAACTTTGACAACAGATTTATGATTATTTAATTTTTATGATTTATTCTTTAAACAGATAATTATTTCATCATACTTCATGAAATAAGATTAACCATATTCATAATCATGAAAATAATTTAGAATTTTTTTGCAAAACATCATTTATTATCAAAAGTTTTTGATATATACATAGAGCATCACAGCTCCCAAAATCACTGCCTCAATTGTATTCGCATAAAGAAGTGAAACTGCGAAGGAGACATGCCATGGTACACACGATTCATTACAGAAAGAGGTGTTGTAATTCTATCTCTAGGGATAAAGCGGCTAAGAAGCCTAAAAACTTGGCAGCATGAAGTTTTGAAGTTCTTGGGTGAATGATCAAAGAGTTGCACATGCTGAACAAGCCCTAACCTTATCAGAATCATGGCTAAGGAAATATTCTGCCTGAGCCTCTGATGCTGATTGGTACTGACATTTATACATCATCCTCCACCACAGAACCACATATACCGATGTCGCTCAAGAGGATCAGGAAAGTAAAGACTCTCAAAATGACGTGCGAGTCTCACTCTACTTACTCGGGTGGTAGCAGAGTTAGTGAGGTGCTCGAATGCAAAGGCTATCATATCCTGACTCTCGGAGAGTTCAGGAATGCCAGAAAGATTCGGGGTATCCATCTATAAATTAATATATATATGGATAAGGGAGAGGATATCTTAAGAAAAACTAGGTTATTTAGCTGTTTCAACTGCCCTCCCATTCCTCTTTGTAGATTGATACTGTATGCTAGGGTTAGAGGTTTGAGAGATGATGTGAGTGGATTAAAAACAGCTTTTGGAAGAGAGGGGTACGTTGCAGAGAAGGGTGCATTTATTGTCTCTGTATGGACTTGTTCCCATGAGGAGAGAGTTGTTTCTGAGGATATTGCGATGAAATGGGATGGCATTTGGCAAGAGGTTAATATGCAATTTGAAGAGGAGTTACAGAAAAAACATGAACTACAATTTAATTGTCTGGAAAAATGTTTTTTGTCTGGGAGGGCAATCACCGCACAATTGCATGGATGCAAGCTATCAAGGAGTCACATGAAAGAAATAGAGGTAAACACTGTCGAGTCCTTTGCACAGTGTTTGATCCCACAAAAGTAAGCGAAATTGCTCTTCTATCAAGCTTGCAAAGGATGAATGTGTAAGTGTTTACCACTTTTGTATTTTGTTTGAATGTTGCTAATGAAGTCTTTCTTCTTCCATGACTCACTAAGTCTCTTTGGTTGAGTAGTCTAAACACACATGCATTAGTTACAACAACCTTGAGGGACGAAATTGTCAATTGTGCAAATGCAGATGACTATTTGAGAGACTTGCCAGATAGAGATCGGAAGTTGATTGCACAAATCAAGAGAAAGAATACAAAAGGTGTCAAGCCTTGGTACCCTTTGACAAGGCGTTACTTGGCAAACTTGTTTATAATGTAAGTATACAATACGCATTCCTATGTTTTCATTGCTTTCAATCATCTTAAAATTTGAATGGTTCTTGTTTGTCTTAAAAAGGTTCAAATAAGTCAGGCTCTTGCAAAGAAAATGGATCAAGTAAAGCTTACTTTGTCTCAAAGTGACACTACAAGAGATCGGGCTCATACCCACGCTCCTAGCCGCGGAAAATGACTTGTGGAAAAAAAGTAGCGGGCCCGTGTATCAGCACGTGTATCATCGCGGCCAGAGACATGTGTGTAAACGCGCGTGTATAGACGCAGTCAGACGTGCTGATACGAGGGCTTATACACGCGTTTTGTTAGTTTAGCTGTGCTTATACATGCGCATATCACAGAGTATCCGTGTATATACACGTAACTTTTACAAAGTTGACACATCTATACACGCGAACAGAGAGCAAAATAAAATCCAGAGAGTGCTATTTGGTACGTGAATGCTGTTCCGGCATTCCAGCACCCAATAGCGCTCTCTGGATTTTTTTTTGGGTGCATTGCACCATCCACGAGGAAGATTTAGTGCATTGTCATTACACGATTCAAGAACGACATGAATGCATACATTGTCGATACATGATTCAAGACAGACATGGATGCAATACTATCAATTCACGATTCAATATTACTATCAAAATTTTATGTGTACACATATATACAAGGAAGTCCATATGTCGAAGTAGCTTCAATTATAAACAAATATATACAAAATCAAATTGGTTTGTCTAAAAAAGCCCATGGCTTCAGTTACAAAAATATATATACAACCAAATCCTCGATATGGAATGTGATACTGTAAGTCTCAGTACTACTCAGACTTATAGTATCAGACCCAGATGATGACCTGCTGCTCCCTCCATCTGGGTCTGAGTACTACTTAGATGACCCAGATGATGACCCGCTGCTCCCTCCATGATCAGATGAGCTCACATCGGTATACATGTCCGATGAGTAGTGCTCACGTCCAGCAGGAGCAGTGGCCGGCGGCGGCGGGTGGATCATCAGTGGCAGGAGCATCAGCAGGTGCAGCAACAGCTTGTGCCTGTTCAAGTAATATATCGTCGTATATAAGTATATATATATGTAATTCAATAAACCAAAATCATTCGTTTAGAGTTTTCAAGTACCTGTCGACCGTATGGTCTCATGGCCATCTCAAACTGCACATCCGTAATACATCCCTCGGTTTTGAAGAGGGCCCACGTGTCACTTCTACTATGCTGGCGAGCATACCCAGTATCGTGGGCTGTGGGCTTCCTCCCCATAACCCGTCGCTGTAACATAATCAACACAATTTGTAAGATTAAAACAATCATAGAATCAATGAATTAAGTAAACAATCAAATAAAGTGGCAAGATACTTACGAACTCTGCCTCCCATGACTCGATGCCGCCAGATCCAAAATGCGAAGATCTAATGGTCTCTATCTGGATCCCTCGTGCCTCCACATGCTGCCTGCTCTTCACGCCACCCTCTGCTCATTTCTTTGCCTCCTTCCACTCGTGTTTGTGTGCAGTGGTGCAGGTTTCTCGGCGGCAGGATAGCCACCCGTAGCTACATTTAGCCCATCATCGTACGCGAGTTTCTTAAGGTGAGATCTTTTATTACTTAAGATCTCCCTTATTCGCGTCCTTCCCCATACATCCGAGAATGTCGCATGTGGGGGATTGGGGTATCGACTATGTACATCATCTATCACCTCCCCAACTAATCGGCTATTTTGATCTTTAAATTTAATAAAATAATTTCTCTACAAGTCTGAAACTACCCCACACGCATGTACTCCACTACCTCTTTCCCCCTCGCATCCATCACTACCCTACCACCCCTATTCGTCACATCATAGTAAATCACTACCGTGCCACCCCTATTCGTCACATCATAGTAAATCACTCCCTCCACCTCTCTCACCTCCTCCTCATCCTCTCCTCTAACTCTTCTCCCTCTATCTCCTCTCTCACCGCGTGCCCTACTACCTCCCCCACCAAAGCACCCATCGCATCCTCCACTCCCACTCTTTTTACTGCGGCGTTTGCTCTCCTCTATACTACAGGTGGAGTCACGACTAGGGGATTCTGTACGTGATTGTGTACGTGACTGTGAGTGAGTACGTGATGGTCGCTGTGAGCTCTGACATGACTGTGCCTAGGACGGTGTGCGTGAGTGTGTCTGGGACGGGGTATGTCTCCTCGGTGGGCATGGAAGAGGAGAAGCTGCATGTCGTCTCGCCGGACTCGCAGGCATAGACGGCAGTGGTGACATGGATACTCGGGGGCGGGGTGACCATACCAGGGAATCCAAGAGGGGAATGGGCATACATGTACTCTGTAAGCTCAACTGGACCAGGATGCGCCCAAAATGATTTAGCATCTCCATCATCCAAGTGTCGTACGCAAATGGACGAAGAACCTGGATCCATGAAGAATCTACAAAAATAAAAGTATATACATGAAGAATCTCCTTTGGATGACCAAACATGCAAGCTGGACAAGAGGACAAGCAAGACACGCAAGCATGGGTGAACTTTAAGGACGAACACAATCGCATGTAAAAACCCGTCCAAAAACGCGTGTATCTGCGCGTGAACAATCTGTGCAAACAGGGTACACGCAGACATACACGCGCTCGTACACGCAGCCTGCGCAAAAACTTTTTCAAAAACGACAGACCACCGACAAATCTTTCTTTAAAAAAAAGCCCAGACTGTCACTATCTTTCACAAAAATACTGAAGCAGGCATGACCAGAGAAGGACAGAGACAATCGCATAAGGAAAAGAGACAATCGCATAAACAAATGGAAGTAAAGAGACAGGACAAAGGACAAGCTGACTCACCTCTGGAAAAGTGAGTCTTCTTTTCACCCGTGTCTGCTCCTTGCACTTGGCTTTAGTTCTCTGTTGTTGGAAGAGGGAAGATTTGGCAGCGACGAAGGAGAGGAAAGATGGAGTTTGAAAATGGTTTTTGGAGAAGGCGCGGCGGGCTATGTGTTAGGTATAGACAGGTGGTCGCGTGTAGGAGCACGTGTATAATAAACAGCCGCGTTCATACATGCGATTATACACAGCTAGACGCGCTGTTACACGTGATTTAAAACAGTGAGACACACTATTACACGCAATCAACACAGGATATAGAGACTTTTTATACTTTCATTAAAAACTGATTATGATTATGTGTTTGCTCTTTTGTACATAGGATGTCATCAACCTCCTCAAGCAGTTCTGGTGAGGATGAGACAATGCATCATCGTAATCGCGATGTGTGGTTGGGACAAAGGATCAAGTGTATGTGTAACCGATGTCAAGGATGCATGGTATGAGCGCATCGAATTACCTTGAATCCCATCTCCATGTATGGAGAATGGAATCAAACAGGCTTAGAGGTGAGTAGATGTAAATTGATAGTATTCAAATGACTCATGGTGTCCAAATTAATGGAGTTGTAATATATCTACTCTAATTGAAGCAGGATGCAGTACCACACCCTAACATGGTGCCCTACGCGCGGCGAGAGCATGCAAAGCATTGACGAGATGATGCTGGAGCTTCGGGATCTATTGTCAGAGATGAGTGGGAAAGGGATGACAATAGCCTTGCACCCCACGAAGTTGTGGAAGAGGAAGTGTTTGATGATATGGTGTGGTATCTTTTTAGGGATGATCCCAAAGGTATGGACGACGATGATATGGAACAAGAGCATCTCTAGAAATGGGGCCTCAAATTTGTTGGCCCATTTAAGCCCCTAGCTCGTTTCAATGGTCACAAGTATATCTTAGTAGCAACAGACTACAACATCAAATGGGTAGAAGCCCATGCTCTTTGGGATAACACGGTACAATCAACTGACAAATTTTTGTATGAGATGATCATCACTTGTTTCGGATGCTCGATCGAGTTGATTAGTGACAAAGGCAAGCACTTTGTCAATGATGTCATCAAAGAACTGGTCACCCAACATCTCATCATTCATAAATGCTCCATAGTCTACTATCCGCAAGCCAACATTCAAGAAGATGAATCAACTAACAAAATCCTCAAGAAGATCCTCACAAAGTTGGTCAATCAAAATCACAATGACTAGGATGGGCATTCAGAATAGCCTATAAGATCTCCACCAGAATGACCCCCTTCAAATTAGTATATGGCACACTGAAGTAGTCATACGAATGGAATTCCTAGTGCCAAGTCTTTGCATTTCCATTACAGAAAAGTTAAGCCTGGAAGAGTCCCTTCAACATTGACTGGACCAGCTCCTTGCACTAGATGAAGTTCGCCTCAAGAGATTCTATGTCACCATAGTTGTTCAAAAAAGAAGGAAGAAATGGGTCAACCATTACTCCAAATTTTGGATGTTCAAAAAAAAAGATCCAGTCCTGCTATTTCAGTCTTGCATGGTCCACATCCCCAAAATCTGAAGCTCCAGTAGACAAGACCATTCTGGATAGTCGAAAAGTTGTATCACGACACTTTCCTTCTCAGCACACTCAACGGCAAACATTTTCAAAAACCAATCAATGGCTCGACTACCATGCGTCAATGCCATCGAATCCCTCGTTAAGGTGACATAACCACCAATCCATTACGTGAGCATCCATCACCATCATGATGACACCCCTCTCCAAACAATCATGAAAGATTTGCCTCAAGTACTCAACTGACATGATGCAATCTAATCAAATAGTTTCAATTTCTGTGCACCAATGCTACATGGTAACTCTTTTTAAACCGGGCCCCTAGATTCGACTAATATGGGTGTATCTATCTGTTTGAATGTAGCACCCCTTCTCACGTCAAGTTATAACCCTTTGCCTACAACCACCTTTAACATTTCCTCTCACCTTACACATGTTCTACATATACAGCCACCATGAAGAATACCATATACATACCCAAAGCCAAACTCCTAACCTTAGAAAACCCAACCCCCATATCCAAAACTGAAGTACCACCTGTCTATACATCCACATCTCATGAGGCACAACATACTCCCAAAATCCAAGAACCCGTAGTTCCTTCTTCTGTCTTTAACTTCACAACCTGTAGTCATCACCATCACCCTAGAAAAGAAGCCACCACCTACAACGGCAGTCTTGGCCCTCTTAGAAGTTTCCATCATGAAGGACAATGTTCTGGTGCCACTAGTCAAGATCTTTACAATGAAGGGAGAAGTCGAGGACATCCAAAAATGGAACTACCTTCTTTGCAACACTACAAATCAAAGAATGGGTTCTCAAAGCTCACTCATGGCTACGCCAATAGCCAACACGGTAGTCATAACTCTATTGACAAAGATAGTTACTTTGGTAACACAAGGTAAATAAGTCAGCATTCTAAAAGATGGAGATATAGCAACAATGACACCAAAAGACCATATACAAGACAACAGTATGATTCTAAAGTTACTAATAGTAGTAGTAACATGGAGGAACATGCAAACACAAGCGCTCATATTTAGGGATCATGGGCAACTCCTCTACCTCCTATCTTTGTGCTCCTACTACCCGAGGTTGCTGGATTAGCACTAGAATAGGTAGAGCCATCCTCACCTCAGAGCATCACCTTGCACTCTGAAGTAAGTGGTCAAGAAAGTAAAGCGGCAAAAGCAGTGGAAGTGAAGATACCCCATCAAAACCTGCCAACACTAAATCTGCACACACCTATCAACATGGGAAGGCTGCAGCTGTTGGAAGTGCTGAAGGATTACTCCACCGCTCTCTAGAAGAACTACAACCAACTGCATGACCGGCTAATCTCCATGATAATGCCCGATAAAGACCAGCAACAAACCGACAACCACAACACCACCGAGATCCTTGCTGACATCAAGGAACTCAAGGCAAGCACCCTGGGAAGAAGTCATAGTTCTACCCCGAAATTTTTCTTTGGGAAGTCTACTTACGGGAAGTAATCCCCAGAATTTGTCCAATGGAAGGCATTCATTATCACTACTACATGTTAGCCTAATACCGGCGCTTATACCGACATCATTCAACGGGGTCTAAAAAAGCCCCGTCATCGGTATAAACGTCGGTATACGCACCGGAACCACAGCGTCGATATAAGCATCGGGTAACAATACCGGCATCTATACCGGTGTCTATACCGACGCTCATCGGCGATAATACCGACGCCTATTCCAGCATCTATACCGGTGTATATACCGTGGTGTATACCGGGGTGTATACCGGGATCTATACCGATGCCAGTACCGGCAGATATACTAATGAATATACCGGTGCACATATCGGGGAATATATCGACGCTGTACCAGAAATTTTTTTTTGGGCAGAATAGTGTTGCCTGGCTGTTGCCTGCAATGAACAGGATCAACAACAGCAAACAGACAGCACCATTCTGTCTAAAATAGAGCACAAAAACAACCGTGCTCGTTTTTTTATTTTCTTGATCGACAAACAAGAAATTCAATTAAACATTAATACTCAAGAATGTTTTGATCATATACCATTAGTTTGAAGGTCATCTTACATCATGGTAATGCCTCCCAATTGACGGTCTCTCCTTCTTCTTCAAGCATCATGGTAATGCCTCCCAATTGACGGTCTCTTCTTCTTCAAGCATCTCAAATAAGGCCACAAGGCCATGTTTGTGAGCGTACTTCTCCTCTCGCCTACTTGGTGGGCGATTCATGGCCAACTCCTGTACAAACGATTAATAATTATAACTTTTAGAAATCAACATTTAGCCCACATACATACATTTACATAAATAAAATTGCTACAAATACTTACGAATTCATGGCGCATGGTTTCGTAACCACCACTCCCAAGATGAGAAGCCCCTACTATTTGGAGTCTTGCCCTTGCCGCCTCTCTTTGTTGTTGAAACCTCTCTGGTGTCTCGGTGAGCTCCTGAGCAATGCCTGCCCATCTAGCCAAACAGGTTTCTCTTTCCCCTCTCTAAATGCGTCCCTCGCCTCTGACCTACGATGCCCCATCAAAATGCGAGCTGTATACTGTATCCACTCATTAGAGACGACAGTCATAGGGTCAGATGGCTGAAACTCTTGCTTTATCTTTGTATTTATATAATTTTTCTTCCCCTTATCTTGCTGATCCCATTTAGTCATGACAGAGTCGTGAAACTGTATAGTGCACAATTGTCGAATGTGTGTCTTCATTGCCTTCCCTGCACTATTCATTATTGGTGTCCCATCCCTAATTGTGTATATCTTGCTGTTGTCATGGTCATGTGCACCCCAGGGAGTGGAAGGTGACCCTATGGGTGTGCTATTAATAGATGAGAGCGAAGGACGACGCTCACGTGGTGGTGGTGTCACAGCATCTGTGGCACTACCACCACAACAACCTCCCCCTAAAGACCTACTACGTGAGCGCCGTCTATGTGAAGAGGTGGTAGATCGAGCTGTAAGAGGAGTGGAAGGCTGTGTGGTATGAGGTGTGGGAGCTGCTGTCGTACCCACAGGTGTGGGAACTGGCGTCGGGAAGCCAGATGGTGAGGCAGATGTCCTTGCTCCAGAACCCCAATAACTCTGAGCCATGGCTCTCTGCTCTGAAGTCATGGACGAAAGAAAACCATATAACTGCCTGGGGACTCATGCCCTACGGTGTAGGATTAAATGAGAAATCAGGACTGTAGTCGTAGGGCGGTGAATCTCCCATGGCCTGTTGGACAAAAAACCATATGACAAACTTGTGCGAAATGAAAATTACACGGTAAACAATGAAAGAACCATATGACAAACATTAACAATGATAAACAACATTGGTAAAACTATATCAACTTGCTCCTACATTAGTGATTATGATGGTAAACATTAACAATGGTAAACAATGAAAGGACCTTCAATGTCATAAAACCATTACAAATATGTCATAACTATTTGCATAATCATTAAGATACATCATTTTAAAAATCATTATCTATTCTATCATCCTCATTAAGATCAGTAGCCCCAAAGAGATCTATGTCTATGTACATTTGAGCATCCTCATCATTAAAAGTCCCTTGATGAAGGATGTCTTCATCATCTATGTCTTCTTCCTCAACATGTTTTTCAGCTTCCTTGGTTTGCACCTCTTCATTTGGATCTTGCTCTAGTTGCTCCTCTTCATTTGCTTGCTCCTCTTTATTGTTGATATCGGCTTGTTCTTGCTGCTCTCCACCACCCTGTGCATCCAATAACTTATACATTAGCTTATCTCCTCTCCATACAAAATTAAGATGAATTTGAACAAGGATGGAGAGAGAAGCTATCTCTATTCATAAATAGCTATTTATAAAGGCCTTATGCAAAAATCTATATGCATAGATTCTGTAAATAGAGCCTACACATTGAGCTCTATACGTAAGTCTTATGCAAGCTTTATGAATAAGGTTTATGCAATCGTATGCATAGTAAGGCTTGTAAGCCTTAAGTATAAGCTTGAATAATAAGGCTGCAAGACTTATGCATAAGCTCTATGCATAAGCCAACTGCATAAGTCTTATGCATAAGCTCTATGCATAAGTCTTATTCATAAGCTCTATGCATAAGCCATATGCATAAGTCTTATGCATAAGCTCTATGCATAAGTCTTATGCATACGCTCTATGCATAAGCTCTATGCATAAGTCTTATGCATAAGCTCTATGCATAAGCTCTATGCATAAGCCAAATGCATAAGTCTTATGCATACGCTCTATGCATAAGCCTTATGCATAAGCTCTATGCAAGACTTATGCATAAGCTCTATGCATACGCTCTATGCTATAAGCCTTATGCATAAGCTCTATGCTATAAGCCTTATGCACTATGCTAACCCTTAATCCCATCACCCAATGGTGTAATAAACATGATCTTGTTTTACATGGATAAGAGATCTTACCTTGATAACATATATAAACTCTATGAATAAAGAGAATACCTTATGCATAGAAAAACAGAGCATAAGAAATATATGTTATATGTATAAGAGAGTATAAACATTCAAAAAGCTTATGCTTTCCATCCATGCAAGGCACTCTACATCAAAAAAAGCTTTATGCATAAAAACATAACGCATGTGAAGCCTTATATGGATAAGCTCTATGCATAAGCCTTATATGGCTGAAACTCTTGCTTTATCTTTGTATTAATATAATTTTTCTTCCCCTTATCTTGCTGATCCCATTTAGTCATGACAGAGTCGTGAAACTGTATAGTGCACAATTATCGAATGCGTGTCTTCATTGCCTTCCCTGCACTATTCATTATTGGTGCCCCATCCCTAATTGTGTATATCTTGCTGTTGTCATGGTCATGTGCACCCCAGGGAGTGGAAGGTGACCCTATGGGTGTGCTATCAACAGATGAGAGCGAAGGACGACGCTCACTTGGTGGTGGTGTCACAGCATCTGTGGCACTACCACCACAACAACCTCCCCATGAAGACCTACTACGTGAGCGCCGTCTATGTGAAGAGGTGGTAGATCGAGCTGTAAGAGGAGTGGAAGGCTGTGTGGTATGAGGTGTGGGAGCTGCTGTCGTACCCACGGGTGTGGGAACTGGCGTCGGGAAGCCAGATGGTGAGGCAGATGTCCCTGCTCCATAACCCCAATAACTGTGAGCCATGGCTCTCTGCTCTGGAGTCATGGACGAAAGAAAACCATATAACTGCTGGGGACTCATGCCTTGCGGTGTAGGATTAAATGAGAAATCAGGACTGTAGTCGTAGGGCGGTGAGTCACCCATGGCCTGTTGGACAAAAAACCATATGACAAACTTGTGCGAAATGAAAATTACACGGTAAACAATGAAAGAACCATATGACAAACATTAACAATGATAAACAACATTGGTAAAACTATATCAACTTGCTCCTACACAGTAGTGATTATGATGGTAAACATTAACAATGGTAAACAATGAAAGGATCTTCAATGTCATAAAACCATTACAAATATGTCATAACTATTTGCATAATCATTAAGATACATCATTTTAAAAATCATTATCTATTCTATCATCCTCATTAAGATCAGTAGCCCCAAAGATATCTATGTCTATGTACATTTCAGCATCCTCATCATTAAAAGTCCCTTGATGAAGGATGTCTTCATCATCTATGTCTTCTTTCTCAATATGTTTTTCAGCTTCCTTGGTTTGCACCTCTTCATTTGGATCTTGCTCTAGTTGCTCCTCTTCATTTGCTTGCTCCTCTTCATTGTTGATATCGGCTCGTTCTTGCTGCTCTCCACCACCCTGTGCATCCACATTACCTTGTTGTAGCTCAAATTCTTCAAAAATTTGCTTACTGCGGGGGGCGACTTGAACCACAAATAGCCAGCGTGGATCTTTTGGATCCGCTTTAAAGACAACCTGCTCACAATGCTCTGGGCGCACAAAAGTATCTTGCTGATCGGTCCATACGTTTGTGGAGTCCACTTGGATGAGGCCACTCTTGTCTCTACGTACAGTTGCATGTGGCCCATTCATGATTACCTTGAACCACTTCACATCAAAGATAAACAACTCAAAACTTCTGAAGCCAACCTTTAATATATCTTGAATGGTTCCAAAGTAATCAAGCATTCCAGTAATTGTGTTATCATCACTTGCACTTGCATGACTTTCTTGAACAAACTGTGCTGTGACACCACAATCAAAGGTGATGTGGATGCACAGGGTGTTTCCTGACCTTCTTCCATTCCCTCGGGTGCTGTTAATTGAGCTCCATCTGTCACTCCCTCCTGTGATATCCTCATCCTTTGTTGGGGATGAGAATTCACAGGCGCAATGTTATCAAGATGCGGCTGCACACTTGCTTGGTTGTACGATTGAAACCGTAAATTTTACAAGCGCTCCATTGGAAATATGCCAGCGTCATGAACATGCTGGTTGCAAATCCTTCGTTTTCGAAAGATTTGGTACTTACATCGCATGCATGGACACGCTATTCTCTCTTCAAGATTGAGAGGCTCCATCTAGCAGGATAACATGTATATGCAGCTCATTAAATACAAATCATTATGCATTACACAAAGCATTATGTAAACCATAAAACAGGGCTTCTTTTTCCCAGCCGTGTGAGGGAGATTTTAAAAAATAACATTTAAAGCGTCAAACGGGCTTCTTTTCCCCAGCCGTTGAGGGAGACTTTAAAAATATTTAAAAAAGCGTCAAACGGGCTTCTTTTCCCCAGCCGTTGAGGGAGATTTTAAAAATAACTTATACATTAGCTTATCTCCTCTCCATACGAAATTAAGATGAATTTGAACAAGGATGGAGAGAGAAGCTATCTCTATTCATAAATAGCTATTTATAAAGGCCTTATGCAAAAATCTATATGCATAGATTCTGTAAATAGAGCCTACACATTGAGCTCTATACGTAAGTCTTATGCAAGCTTTATGAATAAGGTTTATGCAATCGTATGCATAGTAAGGCTTGTAAGCCTTAAGTATAAGCTTGCCAAAAAACCCTTGAATGTCATTAAAAAATATAACAAATTTAATTTTAGAAATAACAATACACCCAGGAATTCCATTGAAGAAATTGCAAATTGAAAAGAGAAGAAATATTTGTATTAATATGAAAAGGATTTCTTTTCCTTTACATTTCTTCACAAAAGGCCAAGTATACATATGGTGAATACATATATACAGAATATCTACATTTAGAAAATAATAACACCTTTACTCTTGGGTAACATTGAGAGAGGTACAAAATCATGGCCTTTGTTAATAGCCTTCTTAGCATCATCAGAGCTGTTGTGATCAGATTGCGTTGACTCCTAGGCTCGCCATCATCATTGATTGTTTCTATATCTTCTTGGAGGGCTCCTTCAACTAGAAAATACTTGAAAAGAACCATTATCTAAGAAAAAGATTTAGTCAATGTCTTCACATTGAGTAATTTGTGGCATCTTCATTACTTTCTAGATTAGTTATTTTCCCATCTCTTGCTCATTCCATTACCTGTTTTTATGTATCTTCTTCAAGGGCTCCTTCAACTAGAAAATACTTAAAAAAAACCATTATCAAAGAAATAGATTTGGTCAATTTCTTCACATTGAGTAATTTGTGGCATCTTCATTACTTTCTAGATTATTGCTTTTCCCATGTCTTGCTCATTCCATTACCTATTTTTGGAATGATCCATTGAGCTAAAGGATAGTATTTGCCAGTGCGAACCATCCGCAACAAAAGTGGACTGTAATGTTGCCCCAAGCCTATTGGAAATATAATTATCCATGTAAACATGTTTCCCTAAGCCTATTGGCAATATAATTATCCATGTAAACATATGCATAGTCAAATAAATTAACCCAATCCAAGCATACCTTATTCTTAAGTTTAGCTTGACCATAAAGGGCATATATCTCATGCCCCCTTGAAATTTCATCAATAGACACATTGTAGCAAAAAAACTTGAAATGTGGTTTTTGCAAATCCTTCATAAAATACCCTAACATGCCCTCGTAGGTATGCAACCAAACTTGCTTCAGACTCTTGCACATGACAATGCCACCTGCAAGCTTTGCAACATCCCAAGCCATATGCTTTTTACTAAACTTTTGACACTAATCAATGATGGAGTCATGATTCTCACAACCATCTGAAAGTGAACATGACTTAACATTCCTCCAAACAACCCACTCATGCATTTAGCACATATAAATTCATCAAGTGGCTTGCCAAAATGTTATGTCCAAGTTCCCACTACCAACACCAACAGTAAACGATAACTCTAATATTTTGTATACTTTAGGCTCTTTATTCTACACACTAGGCTCTAACACATCCCTGTATTGATCTGAGAACCATCCAAACATACAAAATGCATGTCACACAAATGTGACACATAATATACAAAAAACTAGAAAAACAACCTGAAGAACGTGCTTTCTTTTTCAGCATGTGTAGATTTCTCATGGCTTTTGAACCCTGTGATGGTGTTATTATCCTTGGGAAACTAGGATGAGCGAAAGCACCACCACCATTCACCACTGGAACAATAGAAACAAATGGTGCAACATGACCAGGACTATCCTTGGCTTTTGAACCCTATGATGGTGTTATTATCCTTGTTGTGGGAAACTAGGGTGAGCAAAAGCACCACCACCATCCACCACTGGAACAATAGAAACAAATGGTGCATCATGACCAAGACTAGTAGAAGACCTAACACCAGCCCTAGGACAAGATTCTGTAACACATTGAACACGAGAACCATGTACTGGACCAGAAAGAGAAACAGATGGTCCAAGAGAAGCCCCCATAGGAGCAAGACCAGGTGCCATAGGAGAAAAAATAGGTGTCCCTAACAGAAGACTGACGAGTTGAGTGCAAACACTGACAAGTGTTTATCAAATACACCAATGGAGGCTGTTTCAAAGCCATAGTACACCCTTAAGAGAGATGTAGAGAAGGAATCAAAATTATAATAGACCTTATAGAGGAAGCACCCGAGTAGTGTACTAGGTTTACAGAGCAACACGAAGAATCATTCTATATAACACACATAAGAACGAGAACGAAAGGACCTTGAAGAGAACGAAACCATGAACATGAGATGCACCAATAGCCATGCATGATAGCCCAGTGGGGAGAGACGAGCCCATGACAACCACGAATATACCACCCTAAACCATAAAGATGACATGCACCACAAACCCTAACCAGAACCAAGCAACAAGGTGTCCAGAACCAAGCAACAAGGTGTCCAAACATAATCGAAAGTAGTTGGAAATTACGTGCATGGGAGCCAAGTGACAAACTCAATCACATGGAGACGATAAGGCCAAGCAGTGGACATTGAGTTGTATAGCAGCTCCACCATTGAGTCGGCATGGAGAGATAAACCATGAAGGTGAAGGCAACTAGAGAAGACAGCATGGAGATAACCACCCACCACCATGCACGATTACAGATAATGAGCCCATGATAACCATAAGCAACATTAAATCCACCACCCTAGCAGTAGCTGCCACCATAAACCCTAACCGTAAAGTAGGTCCATGCGCCACAAACCCTAACTAGAAACAAGCAACAAGGCATGCAAACAAAATTGAAAAACCAAGAAGGAGCCACGAATTACCTGCATGGGAACTAGTCGACAGACTCCATCACCACTGGAGACGAGACGATGAAGCAGTGGGCATGCACCATGAAAGTGAAGAGACAAACCATGAAGGTGAAGTTGACTGGAGAAGAAAGATGGAGATAAGCACTCACCACCACCACCAACTCCCTACTCCCCTAATGTTAATTAATGGATCCACTTACCCACCTACTACCCCAGTCCTCTAACGTTAATTAATGGTCCCAAATAGTCATATTAGATCTTAGACAAATAAGGCATATTATAGTAAAATTAATCCCAAAAAATTATGTTGGGTGCCTATTAAGGTGCAGTGTTCTTTTTTCGTTTTTTTGAGGGGAATAGGGGAAGTGCTAAAGTGGTGTAAGGTATCATCTCATGGTAAACAAGCCCCTTGCTTGTTAGCCGTGTGAATCAAAAACTAGTAATTGTATATTAGTTTCAAAAAGAAAAATGTGGTGCTAATAAAATAGCTCTAAACACAAACCCCAAACTAATAAATTGTCATTTAAAAAAGATTACTGAGTCTAAAACTACTTTTGCAAGCCGTGATCTTTTCAACATCGTGTTGGTTTTCTATAGGCGTCTTTGTTTAGTTTTTCGACAATGTAGAGGAAAATTTGAGAATACGAGTTTATTAACATGTTTAAAATGGTCACAAGTAATCTTCTTTTTTTAAGGATCGGATCTTCGTGTAGACAATTTTCACTCCAGCTTTCTCTTAATGGCGTGTGGCGGTTTGTATCTCTCTCTCTCACACACACTCTCTCTTCAACACACACGCGCCCTCGCTCTGTCGCCTCCTTTCCATCTCTCTCTCACCCATACACTCTCTATAATCAAGATGGGCCATTGAATCCACAAGTGGTGGGAACAAAGTGAGCTCCTGATGATCAAAGGGAAAGAGAAGCTCTGATATTATGTCGGCTTCATGTAGAAAGTTGATGGGCTCAGGCTGCTGCATCTCCAACATCTGCATAAAATAATTAACTCACAAAATTACGTATATTAAGCTGCAGCTAACTTCAAGTTGTAACTTGTAAACATAATACTCAGTTGAGCTTGGCATTAGTTAATAAAATCAAATCATAAGGTTGGAAGAATTACGAGAAGAGTTGTTTATATGATATGCATTGGTAACCCTTGGAAAGTGATATTATAAGCTGGAGAATGACGAAAAGTATTACTATGTGTTTTGCATTGCTAACCTTATTGTAAACTATGATCCTTTGGAGAATTACTGCAAGATTTGCATTGCTAACCTTTTGGAAGCTTGTTCCTTAGGAGGGTTAGCAGAAGTATTATTTTAAGATTTGCACTGCTAACCGTTGATTTACGGCGCTTGGATCAACTGGATTAACTCCGTTGCTGCTGTGGAGAGGGATTCTTTTCAAGCCTGTAAGAGATTGAACCACTGAGCGGAATTTGGCGGCATATGTTTTCACCACCTTGGGTTCCACTATTTTCACGATATGAACTGCAGGCCGCAAGCGATCCATCTTCGGATTATTGGTATTATTAATATTATGGAAATTAATTAGTAGTTGCAAATTACGTGCATGGGCACACTCAATCGCATGAAGACGAGAAGGCCAAGCAGTGGACATCGAGCCGAGCGCCATTGAGTCGGAATGGAGAGAAAGCATGAAGGCGCCAAAGGCGACTACAGAAGAAAGCATGGAGATAACCACCCACCACCATGCATGATTAACGATGATGAGCCCATGATAGCTGATGATAAACACAAGCAACATTAAGTCCACCACCCTAGCAACCGTAAACCCTAACCGTAAAACAGACATGCACCACAAACCCTAATTAGAAACCCTAACTAGAAACAAGCAATAAGGCATTCAAACAGAATTGAAAAACCTCTTAATAAAAACCCAAACTGAGCTTTTTAACATGCCTGTCCCCTTGCAGCCCTCCACGCAAGAGCAATTAGGCCCCTTGCTGCCCTCAACATTCCCACCCATCAACAAAGGCATAGGTATGAAGGAGGAGCCACGAATTACCTGCACGAGAACCAGTCGAGACAAACTCCATCGCCACTGGAGACGAGAAGGTGAAACAGTGGGCATGCATAATAAAAGAGAAGTGAAAAACCATGAAGGCAAAGATGACATTATCCCACTGCTCTAAACTTATTTCAGTAAAATTAATTTAAAAAAAAACTATGTTGGATGCCTATTAAGGTGAAGTGTTATTTTTTCTTTCTTAAAAAAAAATAAAAAAATTAAGGGAATAGAAGAAGTGCTAAAGTGGTAAAGTATAAGCGTAGATATCCTAGGACCATATCTCATGGTAAACAAGCCCTTGCTTGTTAGCCAAACTAGTAATTGTATATTAATTTCAAAAAGAAAAATGTGGTACCACTAAAATAGTTCTAAACACAAACCCCAAACTAGTGAATTGTCATTTAAAAAAGATTACCGAGTCTAACACTACTTTTGCAAGTCGTGATCTTTTCAACACCGTCTTGTTTTTCTATAGGCCTGTTTGTTTACTTTTTTGGACAATGTGAAGGAAAAAATTGAGAATACGAGTTTATTAACATGTTTAAAATGGTCACAGGTAATCTTCTTGTTTTCAGGATCGGATCTTCGTGTAGACAATTTTCACTCCAGCTCTCTCTTAATGGCGTGTGGCGGTTTGCAAATCCCTCTCACGCACACGCGGACGCGCGCTTTCGCCTCCTTCGCATCTTTCTCTGTCACACACGACACTCTCACTCTCTCACACACGCGCGCTCTGTCGCCTCCTTTGCATTTCTCTCCCTCTCTCTCACACACATATACACTCTTTCCCTCTCTTACACAGACTCTCTCACGCACATATAAAACACTCTCTCTCTTTCTCCCGCGTGCAGATTGCTAAGGGCTGTATTTATATACCTCTTGAACTGTAGCTGTAGCACAGACTTTGGGCATGTTGTACTGATCGGCACCAACAATATACACATTCATGGCTTTCAAGTATAATATGTTGTATTCAGTCATACCAGCAACATAGACGATGTCTTCTAAGCATATATTATAATTGCATACTTTGCCAAAGTTATTGACCGGATTAGACTTCATGCAAGGGCATATTCAATCACAAAACACTGCATTGTAGCTATAATCAAGATGGGCCATTGAATCCACAAGTGGTGGGAACAAAGTGAGCTTCTGATGATCAAAGGGAAAGAGAAGCTCTGATATTATGTCGGCTTCATGTAGAAAGTTGATGGGCTCAGGCTGCTGCGTCTCGAACACCTGCATAAAATAACTCACAAAGTTACGTATATTAAGCTGCAGCTAACTGTAAGTTGTAACTTGTAAACTTAATACTGAGTTGAGCATTAGTTAATAAAATGAAATTATAAGGTTTGAAGAATTACGACAACAGTTGTTTTATTGATACGCATTGCTAACCCTTGGAACGTGATATTATAAGCTACGATCCATGAAGAAAAGTATTAATATGTGTTTTGCATTGCTAACCTTATTATAAACTATGATCCTTTGGAGAATTACTGCAAGATTTGCATTGCTAACCTTTGGAGGGTTAGCAGAAGTATTATTTTAAGATTTGCACTGCTAACCTTTGATTTACGGCGCTTTGGATCAGCTGGATTAACTCCGTTGCTGCTGTGGAGAGACCTTTTCAAGCCTGTAAGAGATTGAACCACTGAGCGGAAATTGGTGGCATCTGTTTTCACCACCGTGGGTTCCACTATCTTCACGATGCGAACTGCAGGCCGCAAGCGATCCATCTTCGGATTATTGGTATTATTAATATAATGGAGATTGATTAGCTCTTATAATAATTCGAAGTAGCCTTAGAAGCTACATTAAGTAAGACGATGGAAGAAACGCCGAAGTTCTGATGGGGTTTTTAAGGACGGATGATTGTTGACGGAGTCGTCGTTAATAACGTAACGAATCACGGTCTCCCTCAGCTTATTGACCAGGTTTCCACGCGTCTTTGGCGAAGCAAAATCTGAAAATCTAGTACACACTAGTCCGCATTAAATTTGACACTGGCCCAGACCCATTCGTCCACTCAACTGGGCCAACCCAAACACCCTTTTTCAACCCCATTACACAAAAAAGACAAACATTCTAGAGACTCTCATATGTCATGTCGTCATACGAGAGGCAAACCATCCTCACGACTTTGAAGAAATCCCTTCTACTCCATCAGCACATTTTTTTTCAACCAATCTAAATAAGGACAACTCCTCAATCTACTCTTCCCAAAATGTACACTACAAGCTTATTTTATAACTAAAACATATAATAAATCAATCCTTAAAATAAGGGCAATGAAAAATCTTAATGTTTTTTTCATAATTCCACTAGCCGGTAAAAATACATTAAGTTGCTGTATTTTCCAATCACTTCTCCCATGCCCACACGTGCGGGACTTGGACATGCAAAATATCTAGCTGAGGAGGGATGAGTGGGTTTTTTCACGAGGTTTCCATCTCTGTAAATCCCTAACATTCCCACATATTCATCATGTGTGAGTTCCAACTTCCAAGTCTTACTTGGACCTTGAGTCTATGTTACAATTGTGTCTTATCTTTGGTCCATAAAACTGTGCTTAGGTCCTTTTTTCTTTCCCATGTCTATATGATATGTGCACACTTGCACACACTTTTGTGCATGCTCACAAAAATGTGTGCATGCACAAATGCACACGTGCACACACATGCATGCACAAACACACACGTGCATGTACATGTACATCCATCATGCGTGTGGGCACACACACATGTGCTCTTGTGTATGCAAGCACACGTGCATGCATGCACGCACACTCACATGTACAAATCATGTGCACAAAGACATACACCCATTTCAATGTCTTTCTGTGCACCATGTCTCCATATTTATATCTGAAACACAAATGCCAAGTGCTACTTCATCTAAATTGCCATTAAAGTACCTTAATCCTTTCATCTACCTGGAGTGAGGCAATATCATTATCTAAACTAAATGCTTCTTGATGTACGTGCTTTCTACTTTAGGCCACCTAAAAATCATATTAGTCAAAACTTCCAAGTTCATATGGTACTCAATCAATGAATACTTTCTCAAACCACTTGAATATTCACAAGCTCATATGCTTTGACTATTAGTACTCAATCAACCAATTTACTTTGTCAAACCATTTGAAAATATGGTAGATATACTCGATGATTCTAGAAGCAAGCCAAAATGTAATAATGTTATGGATGCACTTTTGTACTAAAATCATGTATATCATGACCTTCCAAATGTCATTAATAAAAGGCATGATATAGACACACGTGAGCAAAGTGCCATTTTTATCAATCCTCGAGACCAAATTTTCCATGGATCTTTTAAGATGAGTTTGCATAATATCAATCCCCAAGAGCAAATTTTCCGTGGATCTTTTAAGATGAGTTTGAATAATATCAATCCCTTGAGTTGATTCATGTTTCATTACCTAAAAATGAAATTGAAGCTCCGTTTCGATGATCAACATAGGTAACATGAAGTACTATTAAGTCATATATTTAAGGATATACTTTCTGGCCTCAACATTGCAAAATATCATATGAAAATGCCACTACTAGCATATATAATAAAAATTCACATTCTAAAATTTTTGGGGATGGTTTCAAATTATTTTTCCTTACCAATGAATGCCTAAATTTACATTTTGGGTGAAAGCACGTATAGGTCACCTAAAAGGGAATGTCGAGGACATCAGTTTTTTGGCACTTAAAAGTAGGCTTTGAAAAGTACTAAAAAGTCCAAATTTTACAAATTCAAGCTGTTGGTCACGCTAGTAATTGCATGGCGATTTGGCAAAGGTTAGTTGTCACACACACATGAATGCAACCTGCTGAAAATAGACCTAGTGTGGCCCTGCTCTGTCACTCTCTGTCTTTGGCAACAATTATACTTACACAGTTGAATGCAATTTACTGAAAGTAGACCTATCTCTCTCTCTTTCTTTCTGTGAGTGAGCTATGCTACATGTATCTCTTCCCACGTGAATGAAGCTCTCTCTCTCTCTCTCTCTCTCTCTCTCTCTCTCTCAGGGCGAGCTACGCTATAGGTCTAGAATCTTCCCACATGAATGAAGGTCTCTCTTCCTACACTCTCTAGAGATTTTCATCTCTTGCTATAGGTCTCTCTTCCCACATGAATGAAGGTCTCTCTTTCTACAGTCTCTAGAGATTTTCATCTTTGGTCATAGATCTTCTCTGCGGGTCATTTGGAACATTTGATTAGAAGTATATGGTTCATTAGTACTTTACCATTGCTAGAAGTATCATCATGCAGGTATGAACTTTATACTTGCTTACTCTAAGAAGTAGCATAATCACCACACGACGTGTTTTCAGCACTACTAAAAAGCACTTCATCACTGCTAGAAAGTACTAAAAAAATGATGTTCATGTTGCAGGGAAAGTACTGTTGTGAAAAGTTCAACACTACTGAAGAGTACTGCTGCACAACACTACTGAAGTCCTTGAAAGTACTACAACAATGGCGCAAATTGAAGAAATGGAAAACAACTCAATTCAATAGTACTTTATCATTGCTAGAAGCATCATCATGCAGGTACGAAACTTTATACTTGCTTACTCTAAGAAGTAGTGTAATCACCACACAACAGTTCTTCAGGACTACTGAAAAGCACTTCATCACTGCTAGAAAGTACTAAAAATGGTCTTCATGTTGTAGAAAAAGTACTGCTAAAAAGTACAACACTACTGAAAAGTACAACACTATTGAAGTCCTTAAAAGTACTACAACAATGGTGCAAATTAAAGAAATGGCTAGTAGCTCAATTCAATAGTACTTTATTCTATTTTACGACGGGCTTCAGCTTTTGGGTCGAGTTGGGTTTCGGCCATAGCAGCACCTTGGTGGTGGAAACTTTATACTTGCTTACTCGAAGAAGTAGCGTAATCACCACACACAACAGTTCTTCAACACTACTGAAAAGCACTTCATCATTCACTGCTAGAAAGTACTAAAAAATGGTCTTCATGTTACATGAGAAGTACTGTTGAAAAGTACAACACTATTGAAGTCCTTTAAAGTACTACAACAATGGTGCAAATTGAAGAAATGGCTAGCAGCTCAATTCAATAGTACTTTATCATTGCTAGAAGCATCATTATACAGGTATGAAACTTACTTGCTTACTCACCACCTATCCTGCTACCACAACCACCTCCACAAAATATTACCCCGATCAATCAAGTTTTGATCAAAGAACTATTGGAAGAAAGTGAATATCGGTGTGAGTCTGAACTTAATCAAGACTATTACGAGGAGACATAGGATATTGTCCCCGACTTCTATGTTATGCTAAGAGCAACATGAGTGCACGTGTTTCAAACCTCTGACCAATGGAAAGGGAAATATATGATCATAACAACTCGGAGGCCCACAATATAATGCTTTCATTTCCAAGGACCTCTTAGAGTAGTAGAGTTCCCACACAAACTAGGTACTTCTACTTAGTATGAAGCTCCACAAGAAGCTATCACAGCTCCAAAGTGTGGAGTTGACCACTTGATTAAGTACTGTCTATATAAGGCAAACAGGGAATCATCAAGTTCCACAAATGCTTCAACAACTCTTTGCTTGATTAGTATATGACCATGACATATTATAGCAATATTAAATGTGCTAACATGTGCCCAAATCCACCAAAAAACAAAGACAAGGTGCATGTTAATGAGACATCGATTCCTACCTCAAAAAAAGGTAGGAAAAGACTACTAAAAAGGGTAGGCATCGGATGACTCAATGGTCCTGATCCATGATGGTTTGAATGAAGGGACAATAGAAACAGGTCCCAATGGGATCACATCAAGAAATTGTCTCTATATAGATAACTCCTAAACAAATGGCCCTAGAAAGGTGAACCACCCCAAAAGGCACAGCAGAATATCCTAATGTAGAACCAAAAAATTGAAAAACTTGAATTAGGAGATTGCTTAGAGAGGCTAAAGAGAAAAGTGAACAAAAGCTTAAAAAATATAAAATCCTTGAAATGGTATAGGATCTCAGATATAGAGTCCTCCGATCAATCACCTCATCATTGAAATAAATGCCAAGTCCCTTCCGAGCAGCCATGTTCACTGAAAACAAATTCTTCGAAATACGTGGCATATGTAAAACATCATGTAAAGTAGCAGAGGAACCAAAAGAAATGTTACCAACTCCATGGACAAGTAAGGAGGTGTCATCTCCAATGCGTAGAGAAGAAGAAAGCGGTTTGTAATCCTCCATAATGTGAGAATGTTTGGTCATATGTGACAAAGCGCCACTATCACCAATCCACTCAATTTCTTCATGTGTGGCACTCACCTCTGCATCAGAAGTGATCTCTGTGACCACAAGGAAGGAATCCTGTGAAGAAATGGGAGAATCTATAACTACCATGTATGCCACTTTGGCATTGCCCTCCTCTGGAACCTTATCCTTGCATTTGTCCTTGGAGTCTTTGTCAGCATCTTTGGAGGTGTCCTTGGCTTTGTACTTGGCTTTGGCGGCTTTGGAATCATTACGCTTTGCAAAACACCGAGCCTCCATATGGCCATGCCTGCCACAATAGGCACACTCCTCTTCTTTCGAACCTTTGGATTCCTTAGAACCCTTGCTTTTGCCCGAATGAATAAAACAATGAGCAAGGGGCCTATTTATAGCCCTTGGAATACATGGGGAACTCGCCGACTGCTGATCGGCCAGTCATAATGCCTTAAATGCTTATTAAATTGGTCCTCCTCCTTGCACCTGCTCTGCTGCCCTTATTTGCTGGTTCAGCCGACCACGTCTATGGGCAGCCGACATCACCTATCCTGCAGCCGACACACTTCTGGCAGCCAACCGACTGCATCACCCCTCCCTGATCCTAGTTTGTCCTGCTCCAAGTCATCCACAGATGCTACACCTGAGGTTCCTAAATTCTCGTTCTTCCTTTCTATTACTCGCTCATACTCTTTATCTGGCTGCTTCTTCTGGAACTAGCCCTGAGAATGTCCATGGCATCTATGATGCACATGACATGGTGACAAAGGGCCACACACCTGCTCCTTCAAGAAGCAATTGCGTATAAAACGACCAAGTATGGTAGTTGGTAGCAGTCAGCTTCATGGAATTACTCACTTGAGGGGTGAATAGGATGGCACATGGGAAGGGGTTGGGATGAGGGTTTGTGGGAGGGGAGAAACAAGAGAAGTGGTGGTGGTGGGGAATATGGAAGGAAAAGAAGCAGGAATCTGGGAATAAGGTAGAGAAACAGGAAGCTCGAAAGAAGATCCCTGTGAATTTGGGGCTTGGGATCAGGGAGAAGAAAAGAGAATCCCCGAATGAGAAGAATGACTATGACCAGAAGCAATATCTCCGATAACGCAACAAAATCCTCCTCTTCAACAAAGTTGATCAGAAAATCAACAAACTCCTCCTCGAAAGCTGAGTGCAGCCAAGAGAAAGGAAGGAGAAGAAGGGATGGGAGGGTGGGAAACCAAAAGGAGAGGTAAGAAATGACTCCCCTGCATGGCCTCACAAATCTGGCCAGATACAGCATGAAATATGCACATATCTGCCCAATCTGGAGATGATCATGCCAACAATGAACACAGAGATTTTGAACATCTGGAAGCTTGGTTTTATCAATGTCCTGCATGTTTTGTATCTTCTCCACCATGCGGTCTGTTAGCTCATAAATCAGCCCCATGGTTGCTCCTCCTCGATCTGCTAATCGAAGAATCTTCAAGATGGGTACACATCTTGATAATCATCTTGGCATCTTTCCAAAAAGAGGGTCCTAAGATTATTCCTGTAACCTCCTCTGTAGCCAACATATTCAGCACACAGTTCATCGTTCCTACCTCCTACATAGAGGGAAGCCGGCATTGAAGGGTGGACCTCAGCATTGGAGCAAGGAACAGTCCTCATCATCACCATTCAACCTATCCCTCTCATCCCGAGAAGGATCTTCATCTAGGACAACATCATAGATCTATTTAGATCTCATTGTAACCCATTCATCTAATATAGCTGCATTGCATTGACACTAATTGTCTATCTCTTAAGCATCATTAAGTGAAGTTTAGTTAGCCTAAGGTTGTGATTACTACAATTAATCCCTCACATGTCACATTGGTATCAGAGCGTTACAAGGTAGCCAGTCTTAGATCATTTTCATTCCATCATTCATTCAGTCAATCATCAAGTTAATCGCTTCCGCAAGGTTAAATCCAGTTCTCAAAATCTTGCAAGCCATCCTTAGGGATTTCCCCTTAGGCATGCATTAGTAACCCATCCATCTACATTCTTGCTCAGCATATATGGTTGCACATGATTTGCATAGCAGTCATCCTAGCAATCAATCTTACATTTGCAAGGCTTACATGTTTTGCCCATGAGTTCTATAGGGAAGAATGACATCCATCATCAAAGGAGTAAATGGTGTTTTGAGCTTCAACTGGCAACAGCAGGGAGTTCTATTTCACATAAGAAGACAGAAGTTTGCTCCAACATCGCCTCAGAAGGTTCAAAGGTTCAGGAACGACGGAGATGGTGTGTGAAAGGATTCTACAGACAGGTCAAGGGTGACTTAGGTATTTTCAAGCAATTTTAGCAACATTTGCCATTCAGTTCCCGCAGTAGACAAGTCTTTGGCTCAAAGGATTCAAATCCTACAGTCGACCTCAGTCCCGACAAAAGAAGTCAGAAAAGGGCAGTGGTTTCACTGGAGAAGGACCAGGAGTATACCACCCAGTAACAGTTTAGCAGAGGGGAATGTCACGTGCACACCCATGAGGTGTACAAGTGGCATGGCATCATCAAGCATCCGTAAACATTAAGCAGGACATTTAAGCATTAATCCAAGTATTATTTAGGCATATATCAGCATAAGCATGTGTATGGGACTATTTCAGTACCATCTTCAGCACATAAGGCATTCATAGCATCTAGGGCATTTAATAGCATCAGGTCATGGGCATTTATGGCAGCCAACAACAGTCATTGGCAGCCAACAGCAGTTCATAGCATTTATTGTAAGTTGTGAAGGTACAGAAGGCTGGCCGATTGGAAGAACTCTTCATCTACCCATTTAGCATCAATGGAAAGATAGTTCTTAAACTTTACAAGGTAATGCCTGACAACTTTGCCTGCAACAAGCTTGCATTCCTTGTGATACACAATCTTCTCTAACTGCAAGATCTCCTCAAGCTCATCCACTTCTGGTGGATCCTCAATGACCATTTCAATGGGCTCCGACCCTACATACTTGTCTTGTGACCTTGCAATGGCTGTCCGCACTTGAGAAAAAGTAATATCCAAGTCTCTTACATACTCATCAGTTGCAAATATCTCATCCTTTGTGCGAAAGATGGATGACAAAACCACCTTACCATAAACAATCTCAAACGGGGCCTTTCCCGTAGATGCATGTACCGTGTTGTTGTATGCAAATTCCACAAGCGGTAAGTACTTCTCCCAAGAAGACTTCTGATCCGCCACATTACATTTCAAGAGATCCAACACGGCTGAATTTACAGCCTCACTTTGCCCATCCGTTTGAGGGTGATAAGCTAACGAGAAGTCCAATCTGGTGCCCATGTTATCAAATAGACCCGCCAAAAGAGACTTGTAGTCCTGGGATCTCTATCTCCCACAATGGACTTCGGCATTCCATGATGTTTGAACACTTATGCAAGATATATTTTAACCATATGCTCAGATTTGATGGTTCTTTTGACCGGCAAGAAGTGAGTTTGCTTGCTAAACTTGTCTACAATTGTCCAAATTGCATCATTACCCTGTTGGGTCTGTGGCAAGTCCATAATGAAATCTATTGTAATACTTTTCCATGGCTGCATGGGAATAGGCAATGGCTGAAGCAAACCTGGTGCCTTTTCCCTATCAAATTTCATCTTTTGACAAGTGATACATGCGCGTGCATGTGCCTCTATGTCCTTCCACATACCTGGCGAAAAGGAATACCACTCAATCATGTGCGTAGTAGGCATTATGCCTCTATGACCAGCATATGGAGGAGCATGGCACTCATCCAAAACCTTTTGTCTCATGTCAAACACCACACATAGGCAATTATCTTTCATGAGAAAACCCTCTTTGATCAGATAAGAGGCATGTGCATAACCAGCCAACAAATCAGCCCAACTAGTGGCAAAATCAACATCCGTATGATACAAATCACGCATGGCAGACAAGGATCCATGAGAGGCAACCGAGATAGCTACTACATACGGCTTTCGTGACAATGTATCTGCCACTACATTCTTGTTTCCTAGGGTGTGCAAGATCTGAAAATGAAACATAGAGAGGAAATTGGCCATCCTCATATGCTTCTCTGACAGTTTAGTTTGGTAAGTAATGTTTCCATATAGTAAGTGCATGAATTACAACCAAGAGCTCTTTCTCATAAATGCCAAGATATAGCTCTGCATCATGCAATCTACAGCTCTCATAAGCCACGGCATGTCCCTCTTGATTTAGGACAACTCCTATGCAATTTCCACATGCATCACATTCCACACTAAAACGCTTTTGCAAATCCGGAATGATCAACACTAGACCACACGGAGCACTTCCGGTATATTCACTGTGACAATGCTTGCATATCCATCTCTTGGAGCCGCCCCATCTCCCCTTATTATCGACAGTGATGTCCACTTGCTCCCATCCAAGAAATTTCTTCCATCCCACTGCTAAAATTGAGAAATTGAAGAGAAAGAAAGGAGTTTGAAATTTGAAAAAATTAAAGAAGATGGCTAAAATTTGTGAAATTAAACTCAAAATTGGGAATTTTGAGCAAAATTCTGAAATTTTGGCCGCATGGTGAGAAACCCTAAAATTTGAAAAAAAAATAGGGTTAGAAAATTTGAAAAAAAAATTAGGGTTTGTAAAATTGGGAAAAAATCTATGCAATTAGAGGATGGAGTTGCTCAAAATTGGGACAATTTCAAGAACCAACTAAAATTTGGAACTAATTCCATAATTGGAAAAAAAATTAAAATTAGGGTTTGCAAATTGGGAGAAATTAATTCAGCTGATAATGATATGGGGATGAAGAGGAAGAATAGAAGAGGAGGAGAAGAAGATGAGGAAAGAAGAAGGGAGAAGAAGAAGGAGAAGAAGAAGAAGAAAGAAGAAGAGGGAAGAAGAAGGGGACAGGGGTGGCACACAATGCAAGGGGGCAAGATAGAGACGGGCGGCTGAGACAAAGGAGGGAGGCGAAGAGCAGGAAGGAAAAGGGAAGCGAGAGAAAAAGGGGGAGGCAGAAGCGTTGCACTTCGCAAGGAGAACGATGGCGGCAAATGCAAGCTCCACGACGACTCACGAATGCGACGAAAGTGAAACGGTAGACCCAAAACGGCTAAAGTCCCAAAAAAAAAAACCCTTACCTCACGTTTTTTATGTAAGAAACGTTTCTTATTGTAAGAAACGTTTCTTATTGAAAGAAACGTCCTGTGCGTTTCTTTTCAAGAGAGACGCGTTTCTTTGCTGCTATGGCAGTAAAGGGATGATGCCAATCATCCAAGATCAATCATCAAGCTTCGCAGGAGGGGATGTCACATGCACAGATGTGAACATGATTAAATCCCCTATTTTAGCTAGGATTAGGAGTCTTTTAGGCATTGGCTAGATTTTTTGGTATGCTGCTGTCCAAGGACCTGGCCGACAGCAATCGGGTAGAGGTAGGGGCAGTTTCATGAGCCTATAAATAGCAAGGATCAGTTCAGTCAGTATTCATCTGATCCATGATGGGCTTAGGTTTCCTTTTGGAGGCCATGTTGGCTAGGATCTATGTACATCTTGATACATATATACAGGAAACACTGTTTCAGCAACATCTATCGCTCTTCTCTCTATTCACCTTTTTGTTTTGTTCAGTTCTTAGGACAGGCAATTCTCCACATGCTACAATCACATTCCGATCTTTTTAGTCTTTCTTCATCTTCATGTCCCACATGCGTGTGAATCCTAGAGGAAACATTTTGAGGAATACCATGGGTTGAAGAGCCATGATCCTCTTGTTCCTTGCTCATTACCTATGTCAGCAGAAAAACCTGTCCCAATTGTGGACAACTCCAAGGACAAAGGGGAAAAGTAAGGGCTTTGCATGGTTTGCATCCGAATTGGGGGCTGAAAGAGGGCTGATGCGGGGCTAGTTCATGCATCAACATGTCTTTCCCCTGTATCACCTATCATGAGATAGTAATACAGCTTTAGCCACCTCCATGGCATCTGGTCATGCTTTCTCCGTAGGCTCTCCTGCAAAGGTAGCTCCAAAGCAGCTTAGTATGAGACCTAGTAAATAGTGTGCTCCCCTTCCTTTGAGATTGCTACAACAGCTCATTATTCTCTGCCCGCATCATGCAGGACTGTCCTCTCCATGTGGCTATATAGGTTAGCAATCTCATCTTGCATGGCTGCCGGCTGGAGACTGAAGTAACCTGAGTGTTCTGGCTCTCACGAACAACCCATGCCCACAAGCAGTCAGCAATTATGAAGCTAAAATTCTGAATGCATAAAAACCCAAGCATCCACACAAGCAATCATGCAGCCACCAAACACCTATGTGAGTGACTCTAAATTTAAAGTAAATAACAGGATTTCCAAGTTGAGAACCGTTTCCACCCTTTGCAATGGAACTTGAGCTCATGTATTGCTTGATGCAAAAGTTCAAGGCTATGAATTCACATAGGGAGATGCAAGCCATACATTATGATATTCACTTACAAGGAAGATCATACCACAAAAAGAACCACTTTAGACATTGTTTTTTTTAATTCCATCCTAGTCACAACACCAGTGCCAAGTGCGGGTGGCAAAACATAACGCTTCAGGCCAAACAACTTCATCATGCATAGCATCAAACTACGGCGTCCCTAATCATGGCATTAGTGAGTAGGACGGGTGCATGATCAAATGCTTCAGCCATTAACTCGATCTAGCATAGACTGTCATCTATGTCTACAACATGCATAGAGATGCCATGTCATTCATAGGCTTAGACTTAGGCAACCCCACTCGTGTCATCTTTTCACAAGACCAATAACTTTATTTGGCAAGGCATAGAGCACAAAAGCAAGTGCAGGATCATTTTGGTGTTTATATTCTGACATAGAAACCTTCGTGCTGGATTTCTATTCTATTATTTCACAATGGCAGACTCAGCCATGATGAAGGCTAGGTTCTGTGCTAAGCAGTACAGACAAAACCATGTAAAACTCAGCAAGCGAAAATAGAAAATCGCTTCATCTCTGAGACTATCAAAGGTATGTGAGCACATGAGATTTTCCATGTATGCAAGTGATGCAATCAGCAGAAGACAAAATAGATAACAAATAAATAAATAAATACCAGGGAATTTCTTGGAAAGGCGCCATTGGTGCAGCACATGACTGAAAACGTTGATGAGCGATGTTGCGATGAGAGCTTGCGACGCCCAACAAAAAGATCCGAGCCGTTGATCGGAGGGGCGACGCAGCCACCAAGGACTGCCATGTTTGCAGCTTGGCTGCAACAGGAAAACGTTGATTGTATTGCTCTATGCAAGAGCTTCCCCTGTCTGCTCTCTGAAGGCTCACCGCCCACCACACTAGCAGACAAATGCACCGGTTTACCCGCTTCCGACCGCCATCAAGTCTAGACCCTAAAGGTACCATTTCACACGTGGGTGCCTCCCACAAAGTTTGTAATGCCATTTCACATGTGGGCACCTCTCATATGTGCCCACAATTGGATGCAAGATAGATCTTGCCCCTTCTTCACGTCCCTCTCTTTGACAAATTGATCATTGTGATCTCAAACAAGGGATTCTATAATGAGGATGAGAACACGCTTACAATTTTTTTTTGGGGTTTGGTCGCATATATAATTGGTCCTTTCGTCACACATGTTGCAAAAAAGTAGTTACACAAGCAAAGGAGGGGAGACTTTGTATACCTAATCCATCCACATATTTGACCCTCCAAGTATCACTAGCTTGCCCAAGAAGAAAGCATTAAGTTTCAAGGTTGTAATACCTTTCAAAAATAGGATGTTTACCACTCAACTAAAGAGTGGTAAAACTTTTACCCCCTCAAAAGAAGATTTCATTTTTCAAAACTCATATAGTCAAAAAATTCAAGCATCGGAGACCTATGATCGGACTACGCAGAGACTCTTTCCTCGTCCCAACCCCTCCTCCTCTTGCTTAGCTCCGACTTCTCCTTCTCAAACTACCCCATCCCCCAAATAAAAATAACAATGTGCACGCACGCACTCACACACACACACACACATTTTTTCTTGTTCTAGAACACCCCTTCATAGCATAATGATTGTAAAACATTAGGATACAATATAGGATACAATGATGGGTTACATGCGCCTTCTATTATTATACAAAGAAATTTTGGTTGCGCCAAATCTAAGAAATTCCATGACACTGTGGAATGAAGGGATGTAATGCATGAAAAATATGAGTAATCACCATGTAAACATGATGCCTAAGTGTGTTTAGTCTCTCACCAAGAGAATGGAAATAGCCTTCCACAAGCCAAGAGAGAAGCCATGAGCTCCAAGAAACATAAGTTTCCATTTCTAAAAATGATCATCAAAAGTTACAACCATGGTCCAAGTCCCCTCTTTTATACATGGACTTGTCCCATTATTAACCCTATTGAATAAAGTTCCTACTTTATTACAAACCATCCCTTCCCAAAGATTTTGTCCTCAAAATCAATAACATGTACAATCTCAAAGTATGAGACTCTAATGTAATCAATGGGAAGTGGTTAAGAGTTCTCAAGTACATCCAAAGCACATATACAATGAAAATCCGGATGTATACAAGTCCACAAAGCTTCAAGCCCAAAGTGTATGAGTGGGACTGTTATGACAGCCCTTCTAGTCGATGAAGACCCTTGAAAATCCTTCATTTAGACTCCATATATTGGGCTGAAAATGATATGTACACTCAGCCATATGTAGCCCACATCATAATCTTTCATTAGGATACGCCATGAAGCTTGTTGGAGTAGAAAAATAGGCCCAATAGTAGACCTTCCCAAAGCTGTCCAGAAATTACAGCATGTATACTTCTTTGTGTTGAGTTTGAGAGAGTTGATGGATTTAGAGTTGATGAAGCTATGAGTGCTCCCAGAATCCACAAGAATATGTGCAACCCTCCCATTGATGGTCCCCACCAACCTTAGTGTGCTTGGGTTCTTGCAACCCGCCAACAACTCTTCTTGTGAGATAGAGCATATGCAAGCTGAAATTTCTGCATTGGTAGGCATGTCTCCGTCCACAAGGCTTTCCTTAACTCCACTTCCCGGATCAAATGGAAACTCACCATCCTCCGTGATGAAAGAATGGTCTTCAAGTGACTCCTCATGTGCTTCTTCATTGCAATCCTCCCATTCCTCAACGTCATGAGAGTCATCCCTCATCCATGAGGATCATAGTGGCCATAATCTTCTTTGATTTGCACACATGCCCAGGTGACCACCTCTCTTTGCACTTGAAACATAGCCCATTGCTTCTCAACTCCTCAATCTTTGGATCATCCATTCTTTGAGTCTTCTTGAAGGGTTGAAAGGGCTTCTTCTTCATGAAGTCACTACTCTTTTTGGCATCAAATTGATGTATCCCATTCTTTGGCTGTCCACCCCCAAATGATGTAGGAGTTCTTGGATTAGAGGATGGTAATGTAGAGGTAGGACCTTTCCCAAAATTGTAAGAAGTAGTGGTGGGTTTGAGTGTGTCTTTGGTGAAGGTCATGGGCTGAGACCTCTTGTACTTTGGCTCATAGAGTTCGGCTAACCTCATAGCTTCTTTGAGAGAGCTAGGCCTTTGAGCCGTCACATCCGCCTTAATGAAGTGTTCAAGCCCATGCATAAACTTTTTCATCTTCATGTCTTCACTCAAGCCTTCCACGTACATTGAAAGCTTCAAAAATCTCTTGATGTAACCTCTCACCATCATCCCCTTTTGAGAAAGCTCATACCATTCTTCATGGTATCGGTCAAGCAGTAAGGGTGAAATGAAGGCCAAGTTCATCTCCCGCTTCAATCCTTCCCAAGTTGATGGCGTGTTCCCTTGTTTGACCAAGTGCCTCCACCATTGATGAGCATAATCTTCAAGATGTAAGGAGGAAAATTGTACCATATCACGCTCACTTTTTAGGTAAAGTTGGAAATAGGTGTCAAGCTTGGTAGCCCACTCCTCCAACTCTTGCGGAGATGACCCGTCACCTTTGAACTTTGATAGTGAGATTTTGTCTTTGACATCCTTAGAAGATATGTGGGATGGGTTATCATGTTGGGTAGAGGGCTTGAATCTTTGCATCTTCGAGTATGACTCCATAAATTGTGCAAAGTCTTTGTAATCCCTCTTGATGATATTCGACAATTCCATCCACTTCTCGTGAGCATCCCTTTGTCTTTGGGCAAAGGACATTTGATTCCAATCGAGTGCAATCTCCTCATCATTCACAAACACCTCATCCTCTTCCCTTGAATGCATTGCCCTAGAAGAGGTAGGACCCTTTGATGCATTGAGGTGAGACAAACCCGAATGAAAAGAAGGAGGAAACATGTCCTTGACAAGAGGTCTCCGTGCATCCGCCATGAATCCCCGAGTGGATGCTCCCAATGGATCCTCTTGTACGGCCTTCATGGAATCCTCATTCAAAATGCCCTTGCCTTTTCTTTGCTCATAGTCACCATAATTCCCATGCTTTTCTTGTGCTTGAGACTTCCCAAACTTGTCCTCCATCACACCAATCCGTGAGGATAATGTTTCAAAATGAGAATCAAGCTTGGAGTCTAAGGTCTCCAACCGTTGTATAAGCATTTGCATGAGGGTGTCATGGTTAACCGCCGCTTGTGTCCCTTGAAAAATTTGATTATGTACATTGCCCCCATTGTTGTCATTGATGAATGCATCCCTTGCATCCATATTACCTTCCATGTCCTCATCACCAATGATCATTTCTTGCACAACATCCCCACCCTTGCGTGGTCTTCCCTTCGGCATAGTGAAGAAATGCAAGATGTTGGTAGAATGCCCAAATGATGTCGGAATTGGACAAATGAAGGTTCTATGGGTAGGTAATGGTGTCTACTATCCTCCCAAATGAACACAGTAAGAATTAGGTGTGGGCAAGTACTCTCTGTTTTAGGGTTTGTGCGGGACAGCTGAAAGTAGTAATTTGGCTCTAAAACGCAAAATATATGTCGGTATGCTCACCCTTACTCCACCATCTAGGATCACGAATTCCTGGTACCCATGATGGTAGATTAGAATCTACTACATTTGTGACATCATTCTCATAGTAACATCCCAAATTGGTTCAATAGGAATTTTCACCTCTGATGATAGAAATGCCATCATAGGTTGGTGACATCCCATGGTTCCCACACTACTTTGCTATCCCTTAGTAGGATTTTGATCTTATTTTTAGATCAAGGACTGTAGACCTCTTCCGTGGCTTTAAACATTCTATTCATGAGGTCATTCTCTGACTCATTTAGGGAGTAAGCTCCTGTTCATCCCCTCTTTTTTGAATTGGCTTTAGAATGTCCAATTTTCTATATCTGAGATCCTATACCATTTCAAGGATTTTATATTTTTTAAGCTTTTGTTCACTTTTCTCTTTAGCCTCTCTAAGCAATCTCCTAATTCAAGTTTTTCAATTTTTTGGTTCTACATTAGGATATTCTCCTGTGCCTTTTGGGGTGGTTCACCTTTCTAGGGCAATTTGTTTAGGAGTTATCTATATAGAGACAATTTCTTGATGTGATCCCATTGGGACCTGTTTCTATTGTCCCTTCATTCAAACCATCATGGATCAGGACCATTGAGCCATCCAATGCCTACCCTTTTTAGTAGTCTTTTCCTACCTTTTTTTGAGGTAGGAATCGATGTCTCATTAACATGCACCTTGTCTTTGTTTTTTGGTGGATTTGGGCACATGTTAGCACATTTAATATTGCTATAATATGTCATGGTCATATACTAATCAAGCAAAGAGTTGTTGAAGGATTGGTGGAACTTGATGATTCCCTGTTTGCCATATATAGACAGTACTTAATCAAGTGGTCAACTCCACACTTTGGAGCTGTGATAGCTTCTTGTGGAGCTTCATACTAAGTAGAAGTACCTAGTTTGTGTGGGAACTCTACTACTCTAAGAGGTCCTTGGAAATGAAAGCATTATATTGTGGGCCTCCGAGTTGTTATGATCATATATTTCCCTTTCCATTGGTCAGAGGTTTGAAACACGTGCACTCATGTTGCTCTTAGCATAACATAGAAGTCAGGGACAATATCCTATGTCTCCTCGTAATAGTCTTGATTAAGTTCAGACTCACACGGATATTCACTTTCTTCCAATAGTTCTTTGATCAAAACTTGATTGATTAGGGTAATATTTTGTGGAGGTGGTTGTGGTAGCAGGATAGGTGGTGAGTAAGCAAGTAAGTTTCATACCTGTATAATGATGCTTCTAGCAATGATAAAGTACTATTGAATTGAGCTGCTAGCCATTTCTTCAATTTGCACCATTGTTGTAGTACTTTAAAGGACTTCAATAGTGTTGTACTTTTCAACAGTACTTCTCATGTAACATGAAGACCATTTTTTAGTACTTTCTAGCAGTGAATGATGAAGTGCTTTTCAGTAGTGTTGAAGAACTGTTGTGTGTGGTGATTACGCTACTTCTTCGAGTAAGCAAGTATAAAGTTTCCACCACACCAAGGTGCTGCTATGGCCGAAACCCAACTCGACCCAAAAGCTGAAGCCCGTCGTAAAATAGAATAAAGTACTATTGAATTGAGCTACTAGCCATTTCTTTAATTTGCACCATTGTTGTAGTACTTTTAAGGACTTCAATAGTGTTGTACTTTTCAGTAGTGTTGTACTTTTTACCAGTACTTTTTCTACAACATGAAGACCATTTTTAGTACTTTCTAGCAGTGATGAAGTGCTTTTCTGTAGTGCTGAAGAACTGTTGTGTGGTGATTACACTACTTCTTAGAGTAAGCAAGTATAAAGTTTCGTACCTGCATGATGATGCTTCTAGCAATGATAAAGTACTATTGAATTGAGTTGTTTTCCATTTCTTCAATTTGCGCCATTGTTGTAGTACTTTCAAGGACTTCAGTAGTGTTGTGCAGCAGTACTCTTCAGTAGTGTTGTACTTTTCACAACAGTACTTTCCCTGCAACATGAAGACCATTTTTTTAGTACTTTCTAGCAGTGATGAAGTGCTTTTCAGTAGTGCTGAAAACACGTCGTGTGGTGATTATGCTACTTCTCAGAGTAAGCAAGTATAAAGTTCATACCTGCATGATGATACTTCTAGCAATGGTAAAGTACTAATGAACCATATACTTCTAGCAATGGTAAAGTACTAATGAACCATATACTTCTAATCAAATGTTCCAAATGACCCGTAGAGAAGATCTATGACCAAAGATGAAAATCTCTAGAGACTGTAGAAAGAGAGACCTTCATTCATGTGGGAAGAGAGACCTATAGCAAGAGATGAAAAACTCTAGAGAGTGTAGGAAGAGAGACCTTCATTCATGTGGGAAGATTCTAGACCTATAGCATAGCTCGCCCTCAGAGAGAGAGAGAGAGAGAGAGAGAGAGAGAGAGAGAGAGAGAGAGAGAGAGAGAGAGAGAGAGAGAGAGAGTCACCAAGAGAGACCTGTAGCATAGCTCGCTCACAGAAAGAGAGAGAGAGAGAGAGAGAGAGAGAGAGAGAGAGAGAGAGATAGAGAGCTTCATTCACGTGGGAAGAGATACATGTAGCATAGCTCACTCACAGAAAGAAAGAGAGAGAGATAGGTCTACTTTCAGTAAATTGCATTCAATTGTGTAAGGATAATTGTTTTTAAGACAGAGAGTGACAGAGCAGGGCCACACTTGGTCTATTTTCAGCAGGTTGCATTCATGTGTGTGTGACAACTTTAGAACCTTTGCCAAATCGCCATGCAATTACTAGCGTGACCAACAGCTTGAATTTGTAAAATTTGGACTTTTTAGTACTTTTCAAAGCCTACTTTTAAGTGCCAAAAAACTGATGTCCTCGACATTCCCTTTTAGGTGACCTTACGTGCTTTCACCCAAAATGTAAATTTAGGCATTCATTGGTAAGGAAAAATAATTTGAAACCATCCCCAAAAATTTTAGAATGTGAATTTTTATTATATATGCTAGTAGTGGCATTTTCATATGATATTTTGCAATGTTGAGGCCAGAAAGTATATCCTTAAATATATGACTTAATAGTACTTCATGTTACCTATTTTGATCATCGAAACGGAGCTTCAATTTCATTTTTAGGTAATGAAACATGAATCAACTCAAGGGATTGATATTATTCAAACTCATCTTAAAAGATCCACGGAAAATTTGCTCTTGGGGATTGATATTATGCAAACTCATCTTAAAAGATCCATGGAAAATTTGGTCTCGAGGATTGATAAAAATGGCACTTTGCTCACATGTGTCTATATCATGCCTTTTATTAATGACATTTGGAAGGACATGATATACATGATTTTAGTACAAAAGTGCATCCATAACATTATTACATTTTGGCTTGCTTCTAGAATCATCGAGTATATCTACCATATTTTCAAATGGTTTGACAAAGTAAATTGGTTGATTGAGTACTAATAGTCAAAGCATATGAGCTTGTGAATATTCAAGTGGTTTGAGAAAGTATTCATTGATTGAGTACCATATGAACTTGGAAGTTTTGACTAATATGATTTTTAGGTGGCCTAAAGTAGAAAGCACGTACATCAAGAAGCATTTAGTTTAGATAATGATATTGCCTCACTCCAGGTAGATGAAAGGATTAAGGTACTTTAATGGCAATTTAGATGAAGTAGCACTTGGCATTTGTGTTTCAGATATAAATATGGAGACATGGTGCACAGAAAGACATTGAAATGGGTGTATGTCTTTGTGCACATGATTTGTACATGTGAGTGTGCGTGCATGCATGCACGTGTGCTTGCATACACAAGAGCACATGTGTGTGTGCCCACACGCATGATGGATGTACATGTACATGCACGTGTGTGTTTGTGCATGCATGTGTGTGCACGTGTGCATTTGTGCATGCACACATTTTTGTGAGCATGCACAAAAGTGTGTGCAAGTGTGCACATATCATATAGACATGGGAAAGAAAAAAGGACCTAAGCACAGTTTTATGGACCAAAGATAAGACACAATTGTAACATAGACTCAAGGTCCAAGTAAGACTTGGAAGTTGGAACTCACACATGATGAATATGTGGGAATGTTAGGGATTTACAGAGATGGAAACCTCGTGAAAAAACCCACTCATCCCTCCTCAGCTAGATATTTTGCATGTCCAAGTCCCGCACGTGTGGGCATGGGAGAAGTGATTGGAAAATACAGCAACTTAATGTATTTTTACCGGCTAGTGGAATTATGAAAAAAACATTAAGATTTTTCATTGCCCTTATTTTAAGGATTGATTTATTATATGTTTTAGTTATAAAATAAGCTTGTAGTGTACATTTTGGGAAGAGTAGATTGAGGAGTTGTCCTTATTTAGATTGGTTGAAAAAAAATGTGCTGATGGAGTAGAAGGGATTTCTTCAAAGTCGTGAGGATGGTTTGCCTCTCGTATGACGACATGACATATGAGAGTCTCTAGAATGTTTGTCTTTTTTGTGTAATGGGGTTGAAAAAGGGTGTTTGGGTTGGCCCAGTTGAGTGGACGAATGGGTCTGGGCCAGTGTCAAATTTAATGCGGACTAGTGTGTACTAGATTTTCAGATTTTGCTTCGCCAAAGACGCGTGGAAACCTGGTCAATAAGCTGAGGGAGACCGTGATTCGTTACGTTATTAACGACGACTCCGTCAACAATCATCCGTCCTTAAAAACCCCATCAGAACTTCGGCGTTTCTTCCATCGTCTTACTTAATGTAGCTTCTAAGGCTACTTCGAATTATTATAAGAGCTAATCAATCTCCATTATATTAATAATACCAATAATCCGAAGATGGATCGCTTGCGGCCTGCAGTTCGCATCGTGAAGATAGTGGAACCCACGGTGGTGAAAACAGATGCCACCAATTTCCGCTCAGTGGTTCAATCTCTTACAGGCTTGAAAAGGTCTCTCCACAGCAGCAACGGAGTTAATCCAGCTGATCCAAAGCGCCGTAAATCAAAGGTTAGCAGTGCAAATCTTAAAATAATACTTCTGCTAACCCTCCAAAGGTTAGCAATGCAAATCTTGCAGTAATTCTCCAAAGGATCATAGTTTATAATAAGGTTAGCAATGCAAAACACATATTAATACTTTTCTTCATGGATCGTAGCTTATAATATCACGTTCCAAGGGTTAGCAATGCGTATCAATAAAACAACTGTTGTCGTAATTCTTCAAACCTTATAATTTCATTTTATTAACTAATGCTCAACTCAGTATTAAGTTTACAAGTTACAACTTACAGTTAGCTGCAGCTTAATATACGTAACTTTGTGAGTTATTTTATGCAGGTGTTCGAGACGCAGCAGCCTGAGCCCATCAACTTTCTACATGAAGCCGACATAATATCAGAGCTTCTCTTTCCCTTTGATCATCAGAAGCTCACTTTGTTCCCACCACTTGTGGATTCAATGGCCCATCTTGATTATAGCTACAATGCAGTGTTTTGTGATTGAATATGCCCTTGCATGAAGTCTAATCCGGTCAATAACTTTGGCAAAGTATGCAATTATAATATATGCTTAGAAGACATCGTCTATGTTGCTGGTATGACTGAATACAACATATTATACTTGAAAGCCATGAATGTGTATATTGTTGGTGCCGATCAGTACAACATGCCCAAAGTCTGTGCTACAGCTACAGTTCAAGAGGTATATAAATACAGCCCTTAGCAATCTGCACGCGGGAGAAAGAGAGAGAGTGTTTTATATGTGCGTGAGAGAGTCTGTGTAAGAGAGGGAAAGAGTGTATATGTGTGTGAGAGAGAGGGAGAGAAATGCAAAGGAGGCGACAGAGCGCGCGTGTGTGAGAGAGTGAGAGTGTCGTGTGTGACAGAGAAAGATGCGAAGGAGGCGAAAGCGCGCGTCCGCGTGTGCGTGAGAGGGATTTGCAAACCGCCACACGCCATTAAGAGAGAGCTGGAGTGAAAATTGTCTACACGAAGATCCGATCCTGAAAACAAGAAGATTACCTGTGACCATTTTAAACATGTTAATAAACTCGTATTCTCAATTTTTTCCTTCACATTGTCCAAAAAAGTAAACAAACAGGCCTATAGAAAAACAAGACGGTGTTGAAAAGATCACGACTTGCAAAAGTAGTGTTAGACTCGGTAATCTTTTTTAAATGACAATTCACTAGTTTGGGGTTTGTGTTTAGAACTATTTTAGTGGTACCACATTTTTCTTTTTGAAATTAATATACAATTACTAGTTTGGCTAACAAGCAAGGGCTTGTTTACCATGAGATATGGTCCTAGGATATCTACGCTTATACTTTACCACTTTAGCACTTCTTCTATTCCCTTAATTTTTTTATTTTTTTTTAAGAAAGAAAAAATAACACTTCACCTTAATAGGCATCCAACATAGTTTTTTTTTAAATTAATTTTACTGAAATAAGTTTAGAGCAGTGGGATAATGTCATCTTTGCCTTCATGGTTTTTCACTTCTCTTTTATTATGCATGCCCACTGTTTCACCTTCTCGTCTCCAGTGGCGATGGAGTTTGTCTCGACTGGTTCTCGTGCAGGTAATTCGTGGCTCCTCCTTCATACCTATGCCTTTGTTGATGGGTGGGAATGTTGAGGGCAGCAAGGGGCCTAATTGCTCTTGCGTGGAGGGCTGCAAGGGGACAGGCATGTTAAAAAGCTCAGTTTGGGTTTTTATTAAGAGGTTTTTCAATTCTGTTTGAATGCCTTATTGCTTGTTTCTAGTTAGGGTTTCTAATTAGGGTTTGTGGTGCATGTCTGTTTTACGGTTAGGGTTTACGGTTGCTAGGGTGGTGGACTTAATGTTGCTTGTGTTTATCATCAGCTATCATGGGCTCATCATCGTTAATCATGCATGGTGGTGGGTGGTTATCTCCATGCTTTCTTCTGTAGTCGCCTTTGGCGCCTTCATGCTTTCTCTCCATTCCGACTCAATGGCGCTCGGCTCGATGTCCACTGCTTGGCCTTCTCGTCTTCATGCGATTGAGTGTGCCCATGCACGTAATTTGCAACTACTAATTAATTTCCATAATATTAATAATACCAATAATCCGAAGATGGATCGCTTGCGGCCTGCAGTTCATATCGTGAAAATAGTGGAACCCAAGGTGGTGAAAACATATGCCGCCAAATTCCGCTCAGTGGTTCAATCTCTTACAGGCTTGAAAAGAATCCCTCTCCACAGCAGCAACGGAGTTAATCCAGTTGATCCAAGCGCCGTAAATCAACGGTTAGCAGTGCAAATCTTAAAATAATACTTCTGCTAACCCTCCTAAGGAACAAGCTTCCAAAAGGTTAGCAATGCAAATCTTGCAGTAATTCTCCAAAGGATCATAGTTTACAATAAGGTTAGCAATGCAAAACACATAGTAATACTTTTCGTCATTCTCCAGCTTATAATATCACTTTCCAAGGGTTACCAATGCATATCATATAAACAACTCTTCTCGTAATTCTTCCAACCTTATGATTTGATTTTATTAACTAATGCCAAGCTCAACTGAGTATTATGTTTACAAGTTACAACTTGAAGTTAGCTGCAGCTTAATATACGTAATTTTGTGAGTTAATTATTTTATGCAGATGTTGGAGATGCAGCAGCCTGAGCCCATCAACTTTCTACATGAAGCCGACATAATATCAGAGCTTCTCTTTCCCTTTGATCATCAGGAGCTCACTTTGTTCCCACCACTTGTGGATTCAATGGCCCATCTTGATTATAGAGAGTGTATGGGTGAGAGAGAGATGGAAAGGAGGCGACAGAGCGAGGGCGCGTGTGTGTTGAAGAGAGAGTGTGTGTGAGAGAGAGAGATACAAACCGCCACACGCCATTAAGAGAAAGCTGGAGTGAAAATTGTCTACACGAAGATCCGATCCTTAAAAAAAGAAGATTACTTGTGACCATTTTAAACATGTTAATAAACTCGTATTCTCAAATTTTCCTCTACATTGTCGAAAAACTAAACAAAGACGCCTATAGAAAACCAACACGATGTTGAAAAGATCACGGCTTGCAAAAGTAGTTTTAGACTCAGTAATCTTTTTTAAATGACAATTTATTAGTTTGGGGTTTGTGTTTAGAGCTATTTTATTAGCACCACATTTTTCTTTTTGAAACTAATATACAATTACTAGTTTTTGATTCACACGGCTAACAAGCAAGGGGCTTGTTTACCATGAGATGATACCTTACACCACTTTAGCACTTCCCCTATTCCCCTCAAAAAAACGAAAAAAGAACACTGCACCTTAATAGGCACCCAACATAATTTTTTGGGATTAATTTTACTATAATATGCCTTATTTGTCTAAGATCTAATATGACTATTTGGGACCATTAATTAACGTTAGAGGACTGGGGTAGTAGGTGGGTAAGTGGATCCATTAATTAACATTAGGGGAGTAGGGAGTTGGTGGTGGTGGTGAGTGCTTATCTCCATCTTTCTTCTCCAGTCAACTTCACCTTCATGGTTTGTCTCTTCACTTTCATGGTGCATGCCCACTGCTTCATCGTCTCGTCTCCAGTGGTGATGGAGTCTGTCGACTAGTTCCCATGCAGGTAATTCGTGGCTCCTTCTTGGTTTTTCAATTTTGTTTGCATGCCTTGTTGCTTGTTTCTAGTTAGGGTTTGTGGCGCATGGACCTACTTTACGGTTAGGGTTTATGGTGGCAGCTACTGCTAGGGTGGTGGATTTAATGTTGCTTATGGTTATCATGGGCTCATTATCTGTAATCGTGCATGGTGGTGGGTGGTTATCTCCATGCTGTCTTCTCTAGTTGCCTTCACCTTCATGGTTTATCTCTCCATGCCGACTCAATGGTGGAGCTGCTATACAACTCAATGTGCTTGGCCTTATCGTCTCCATGTGATTGAGTTTGTCACTTGGCTCCCATGCACGTAATTTCCAACTACTTTCGATTATGTTTGGACACCTTGTTGCTTGGTTCTGGACACCTTGTTGCTTGGTTCTGGTTAGGGTTTGTGGTGCATGTCATCTTTATGGTTTAGGGTGGTATATTCGTGGTTGTCATGGGCTCATCTCTCCCCACTGGGCTATCATGCATGGCTATTGGTGCATCTCATGTTCATGGTTTCGTTCTCTTCAAGGTCCTTTCGTTCTCGTTCTTATGTGTGTTATATAGAATGATTCTTCGTGTTGCTCTGTAACCTAGTACACTACTCGGGTGCTTCCTCTATAAGGTCTATTATAATTTTGATTCCTTCTCTACATCTCTCTTAAGGGTGTACTATGGCTTTGAAACAGCCTCCATTGGTGTATTTGATAAACACCAGTGTTTGCACTCAACTCATCAGTCTTCTGTTAGGGACACCTATTTTTTCTCCTATGGCACCTGGTCTTACTCCTATGGGGGCTTCTCTTGGACCATCTGTTTCTCTTTCTGGTCCAGTACATGGTTCTCGTGTTCAATGTGTTGCAGAATCTTGTCCTAGGGCTGGTGTTAGGTCTTCTACTAGTCTTGGTCATGATGCACCATTTGTTTCTATTGTTCCAGTGGTGGATGGTGGTGGTGCTTTCGCTCACCCTAGTTTCCCACAACAAGGATAATAACACCATCATAGGGTTCAAAAGCCAAGGATAGTCCTGGTCATGTTGCACCATTTGTTTCTATTGTTCCAGTGGTGGATGGTGGTGGTGCTTTCGCTCACTCTAGTTTCCCACAACAAGGATAATAACACCATCATAGGGTTCAAAAGCCAAGGATAGTCCTGGTCATGTTGCACCATTTGTTTCTATTGTTCCAGTGGTGAATGGTGGTGGTGCTTTCGCTCATCCTAGTTTCCCAAGGATAATAACACCATCACAGGGTTCTAAAGCCATGAGAAATCTACACATGCTGAAAAAGAAAGCACGTTCTTCAGGTCGTTTTTCTAGTTTTTTGTATATTATGTGTCACATTTGTGTGACATGCATTTTGTATGTTTGGATGGTTCTCAGATCAATACAGGCATGTGTTAGAGCCTAGTGTGTAGAATAAAGAGCCTAAAGTATACAAAATATTAGAGCTATCGATTACTGTTGGTGTTGGTAGTGGGAACTTGGACATAACATTTTGGCAAGCCACTTGATGAATTTATATGTGCTAAATGCATGAGTGGGTTGTTTGCATTAGAGAAGGGAGGAACGTTAAGTCATTTTCACTTTGAGATGGTTGTGAGAATCATGACTCCATCATTGATTAGTGTCAAAAGTTTAGTAAAAAGCATATGGCTTGGGATGTTGCAAAGCTTGCAGGTGGCATTGTCATGTGCAAGAGTCTGAAGCAAGTTTGGTTGCATACCTACGAGGGCATGTTAGGGTATTTTATGAAGGATTTGCAAAAACCACATTTCAAGTTTTTTTGCTACAATGTGTCTATTGCGAGCCTAGGAGTCAACGCAATCTGATCACAACAGCTCTGATGATGCTAAGAAGGCTATCAACAAAGGCCATGATTTTGTACCTCTCTCAATGTTACCCAAGAGTAAAGGTGTTATTATTTTCTAAATGTAGATATTCTGTATATATGTATTCGCCATATGTATACTTGGCCTTTTGTGAAGAAATGTAAAGGAAAAGAAATCCTTTTCATATTAATACAAATATTTCTTCTCTTTTCAATTTGCAATTTCTTCAATGGAATTCCTGGGTGTATTGTTATTTCTAAAATTAAATTTGTTATATTTTTTCAGGACATTTAAGGGTTTTTTGTCAACTTATAATTTCTTCAATGGACTTTGTGGAAGTATTTTTATTTTTTATTTAATTTTGCTATATTTTTTAAGTATGTTTAAGGCTATTTAGGGGATATTTTTTAAGTGATTAGTGTGGCTATTTTTTAGTTTGTTATGCATTTTTTGAATGCATGCCCCGATAGGGGCATTAATTAATAAATGGTGAAAAGTGAATAGGTGAGTGTTAAAATAATCACCTTTAAGAAAAGCAATTCTGTCACCTTTTTAAAAAAATAACCATTAAAGAGTCACCTTCAACTATCCCCTTTCAAAATCCTCTTGAAAGCAAGGGGATTATTTACCATAAGATATGATGCCAGGATATCTACATATAATACTCCATGTATTTATACCTTACACCACTTTAGCACTTCCCCTATTCCCCTCCAAAAAAACACTTCACCCTAAAATAATCACTTTCAGAAAAATAATTCACCCTTCAAGAGAGTCACCTTTAAAAAAAACAACCATGAAAGAGTCACCTTCAACTATAACCTCCTCTTGAAACTAAGATTGGCCTTATCATAAATGGAATATTCCAATCATCATCACATCACAATCTACATCATTCAAACAATACCAACATATCATGCCCATTACCTACGGATGGCACCTTGTAAAAGCCAACAACCAGGTTTGATGGACATAAAAACATGCCACTCAATGCCACTTTGTCTCCATACTTCTATATTGGTCCTCCCTACATTTTTAACACGACTAGTCTAGTCCAATCTAAGAGATTTAGGAAAATGCTAGTTTACATTTTGATTATATTCAATCTAATACTACCAATCCTCAAAAAATCAAGGCCAAATGTAGTCACTTGTAGCTAGCTTCTTATATCCATGTTGCATGGTATGTCACCTACGTAGCTCCATGTATCTAAAATAGGGCATGCTTTCTGGTTTTTTGAATTAGAGGCATAAATAAGTACATTAATGTGTACTTTATCACGGCCAAGAAGGATGCACAATGAAGGTGCCAAAAATTTGAAAAGAGACACAGAGAGAGAGAGAGAGAGAGAGAGAGAGAGAGAGAGAGAGAGAGAGAGAGAGAGAGAGAGAGAGAGAGGAGTGGGCCCAATTTCCAAGTCAATGAAGTAGCACTTGAGGGAAAACAATATTGGGATATATTCACTACAAATCTCCCTTGGCCACATGCCCTTAAGCAAAAACTAAACAAACGCTTATTTTTACCAAGGCAAACTTTTAAAAAAATGGAGGTGAAAAAACCAAACTAAGTAAAGAATGCTTTTGTCAAAGTTTTCAACATGATCACCAATGTCCGAGATAATAACTTTTAGTGACTCTTGCACTAATTCTTCTCAACATGAGTTGAAGAGAAAATAGTAGTTTTGAATAAACATATTTTTCATAGTTTGTCAGATTTGACTATATCATGAAATTATCATTACAATACTAGGAAGATTTGGGTGTATAAGAAAAATTCCCATGCTTTTTAAAAGTTTAAAAAATGGATTACATTGGTTGAAATTGAGACATGAGAAAAATTAAAGAAATTTAGAATTATGGACCAAGGAGGAGAATTCATGTTTGATGAATTTTTGGGTTTCCATAAGGAAAGAAGCATAGAGCAATAGATTACTAGTGCTCACACCACTCTGCAATAAGATGGTGTTGCATATTGCAAGAAATCGTGATATTGTAAAGATGGCAAGGAGACAGTTAATGTAGGAATCTACCTAAATTCTTTGAAGCTGAGGCAATTAACACGATTATGTAGATTATGAACATGGGTGTAACAAGGGACATCAAAGGGATGAGTCCATTACAAGCCTAATCCAGTAAGAAACCTTCAGTTACACACTTGAAAGTTTTTGGGTGTGAATGTTATGTACATGTTCCACATGCTCATCAAAGAACCAAATTAGATGCCAAAATCTAGAAATGCATCTTCTTGGGTTACATCATGGAGTGGAAAGGATATTGTCTCTATGATCCTTAGGAAAAAAATATCATAATGAGTCGTCGTGATGTGGTAGTCAAACCACATCAGCTGTTGGAGAGGAAATATGACTGCTTATTCCCACTATGGCAACCTACTGAGATTCACTGGTTATGCACACAGCATACACCGACGAACACTTGCAAATCTAATGCAATAAACACAACACATAGATTATTGAACACTACTGGGCTGTTTTCTTAATAAAACAATGTGAAACCACGATACGTTAACAGATAACTATAACATATGCAATAGAACAAAAATATATAGAAACGTAACAGGAAGATGAATGTACACGAGAGAGAGATAGCAAAAAAGGGGGGGATGATCTTGCTTATATCAATCCAAAATTAAAATAATACAATCGATAGCCAGCCTTTGCAAGGCTGTGGATTCATCCTTTTATAGTGCCTTCTTATAATATCTACCAGTATTGTGATGATAAGATGCGTCGACTAAGTGTTTAAGGAAGCCCTGTTTCCTATAATAAAGTAGGCAGGCCCTGACAGTTGGCGGTGCTGACATGCGGCTGTTTGGCAATAGTTCTGGTGTTGGTTGACGTTGGCTCGTGGCTTAGGCTAGCCTACGGCGGCGAACACTCGGCACACCTAGTGGGATGATGGACTTTCAAATCCCTCGACTCAAACCCACAAAATTGTCATCTTCGGAAGACTGCTAGATGTCTTTCATTTGGGTGAGTTCTGATCACCAGAGTCGGTGATGATGTTTGGTTCGGTGCTTGTAGAGGCCGGATCCTGAATGTTGTGGTAGCATATGCACATCTTGGACAAGTTGATCCGGAAGGCAGAGGATACACTACAAGAGCTTGAGGGCATACCGACGGTAAAATACCGATGCAAATGGCGAACGTCGGTATGTCCGTCGTAATGTTGGAGGAGACAAGTCGGGCGGGGTATTTTCAAATTTTCGTTTATCGACGCGTATACCGAAGCACATACCGACGGTTATTCTGAAGCATATACCGACGCATATTCCGAAGCATATACCGATGCATATTCTGGAGCATATACCGACGCTCGTAAGTTTTTTACAGCCGAGAGCGTATTTTCTCTGTTTTTTGCAGCGTTGCAGAGAAGGTATGCAATGTCTCTTTCTCTCCCTCTCCTCTTTTTTCCTCTCTCCTCTTTTCTCCTTCTTTCTTCTTTTCTCCTCTTCTCCTTCTCCTAATATGTTCTTGCTTTTACTTTTTAATTTAGGAATTAGAACGTTTAGGGTTTTGTGTTTTTTTGGCTCTCTATGCATGTTGAGAGCTCTCTATGTATGCATAGATCTCCTAATGCATGCATAGAGATTTTAGGGTTTTGTATTAAATCTTATTCTTGTGTTTAATTTACTAATTATTTTGTTTAATATTTTGTTTTGCAGCTCTTTCACCAATCTTTCACCAATCCTCTCCTTCAGCTTCGCAAAAAAGAGGTAGATCCTCTTTCGATTTTTCTTGTTTATGCTTTTTTCTACGTATTATTGCATCCCTGTTTTATGGTTTAGGGTTAGTTTAGGGTTCTTGTAAGCTTATACATAGGATTAATTCAATATCTATGCATAAAACCTATCATAAGCTTGCAATCTCTATGCATAGCCTTCTTGCAAGCTTTATGCATAAGCTCTATTCATTGTGAAATCTCTATGCATAAGCTCTATGCATAGGCTTTATGCATAGAGTTTGCAAGCTTATAAAATCTCTATGCATAGGTTTCTTGAAAGCTTGCATGGACATTGTACATAGAGCTTGCATAGCCTTCTTGTTGAAAGCTCTATGCATAGCCTTCTTGTAAAAGCTCAATGCATATGCTCTATGTATAGGCTTTATACATAGAGGTTGTAAGATTATGAAAGCTCTATACATAGGGCTTGTAAGCTTATGCAAGCTCTATACATAGAGTTTATGCATAGAGCTATATGAATCTAGCTGGGGAAAAGAAGCCCTGTTTTATGGTTTACATAATGCTTTGTGTAATGCATAATGATTTGTATTTAATGAGCTGCATATACATGTTATCCTGCTAGATGGAGCCTCTCAATCTTGAAGAGAGAATAGCGTGTCCATGCATGCGATGTAAGTACCAAATCTTTCGAAAACGAAGGATTTGCAACCAGCATGTTCATGACGCTGGCATATTTCCAATGGAGCGCTTGTAAAATTTACGGTTTCAATCGTACAACCAAGCAAGTGTGCAGCCGCATCTTGATAACATTGCGCTTGTGAATTCTCGTCCCCAACAAAGGATGAGGATATCGCAGGAGGGAGTGACAGATGGAGCTCAATTAACAGCACCCGAGGGAATGGAAGAAGGTCAGGAAACACCCTGTGCATCCACATCACCTTTGATTGTGGTGTCACAGCACAGTTTGTTCAAGAAAGTCGTGCAAGTGCAAGTGATGATAACACAATTACTGGAATGCTTGATTACTTTGGAACCATTCAAGATATATTAAAGGTTGGCTTCAGAAGTTTTGAGTTGTTTATCTTTGATGTGAAGTGGTTCAAGGTAATCATGAATGGGCCACATGCAACTGTACGTAGAGACAAGAGTGGCCTCATCCAAGTGGACTCCACAAACGTATGGACCGATCAGCAAGATACTTTTGTGCGCCCAGAGCATTGTGAGCAGGTTGTCTTTAAAGCGGATCCAAAAGATCCACGCTGGCTATTTGTGGTTCAAGTCGCCCCCCGCAGTAAGCAAATTTTTGAAGAATTTGAGCTAGAACAAGGTGATGTGGATGCACAGGGTGGTGGAGAGCAGCAAGAACGAGCCGATATCAACAATGAAGAGGAGCAAGCAAATGAAGAGGAGCAACTAGAGCAAGATCCAAATGAAGAGGTGCAAACCAAGGAAGCTGAAAAACATGTTGAGGAAGAAGACAGATGATAAAGACATCCTTCATCAAGGGACTTTTAATGATGAGGATGTTGAAATGTACATAGACATAGATATCTTTGGGGCTACTGATCTTAATGAGGATGATAGAATAGATAATGATTTTTAAAATGATGTATCTTAATGATTATGCAAATAGTTATGACATATTTGTAATGGTTTTATGACATTGAAGATCCTTTCATTGTTTACCATTGTTAATGTTTACCATCATAATCACTACTGTGTAGGAGCAAGTTGATATAGTTTTACCAATGTTGTTTATCATTGTTAATGTTTGTCATATCGTTCTTTCATTGTTTACCGTGTAATTTTCATTTCGCACAAGTTTGTCATATGGTTTTTTGTCCAACAGGCCATGGGTGACTCACTGCCCTACGACTACAGTCCTGATTTCTCATTTAATCCTACACCGCAAGGCATGAGTCCCCAGCAGTTATATGGTTTTCTTTCGTCCATGACTCCATAGCAGAGAGCCATGGCTCAGAGTTATTGGGGTTCTGGAGCAGGGACATTTGCCTCACCATCGGACGCCAGTTCCCACACCCATGGGTACGACAGCAGCTCCCACACCTCATACCACACAACCTTCCACTCCTCTTACAGCTCGATCTACCACCTCTTCACATAGACGGCGCTCATGTAGTAGGTCTTCAGGGGGAGGTTGTTGTGGTGGTAGTGCCACAGATGCTGTGACACCACCACCACGTGAGCGTCGTCCTTCGCTCTCATCTGTTGATAGCACACCCATAGGGTCACCTTCCACTCCCTGGGGTGCACATGACCATGACAACAGCAAGATATACACAATTAGGAATGGGGCACCAATAATGAATAGTGCAGGGAAGGCAATGAAGACACGCATTCGACAATTGTGCACTATACAGTTTCACGACTCTGTCATGACTAAATGGGATCACCAAGATAAGGGGAAGAAAAATTATATAAATACAAAGATAAAGCAAGAGTTTTAGCCATATAAGACTTATGCATAGAGCTTATCCATATAAGGCTTCACATGCATTATGTTTTTATGCATAAAGCTTTTTTTGATGTAGAGTGTCTTGCATGGATGGAAAGCATAAGCTTTTTGAATGTTTATACTCTCTTATACATATGACATATATTTCTTATGCTCTGTTTTTCTATGCATAAGGTATTCTCTTTATTCATAGAGTTTATATATGTTATCAAGGTAAGATCTCTTATCCATGTAAAACAAGATCATGTTTATTACACCATTGGGTGATGGGATTAAGGGTTAGCATAGTGCATAAGGCTTATAGCATAGAGGTTATGCATAAGGCTTATAGCATAGAGCTTATAGCATAGAGCTTATAGCATAGAGCTTATGCATAAGTCTTGCATAGAGCTTATGCATAAGACTTATGCATAGAGCTTATGCATAAGACATGCATATGGCTTATGCATAGAGCGTATGCATATAAGACTTATGCATATGGCTTATGCATAAGACTTATGCATAGAGCGTATGCATAAGACTTATGCATAGAGCTTATGCATAAGACTTATGTATAGAGCTTATGCATAAGACTTATGCAGTTGGCTTATGCATAGAGCTTATGCATAAGTCTTGCAGCCTTATTATTCAAGCTTATACTTAAGGCTTACAAGCCTTACTATGCATACGATTGCATAAACCTTATTCATAAAGCTTGCATAAGACTTACGTATAGAGCTCAATGTGTAGGCTCTATTTACAGAATCTATGCATATAGATTTTTGCATAAGGCCTTTATAAATAGCTATTTATGAATAGAGATAGCTTCTCTCTCCATCCTTGTTCAAATTCATCTTAATTTTTAAGGAGAGGAGATAAGCTAATGTATAAGTTATTGGATGCACAGGGTGGTGGAGAGCAGCAAGAACAAGCCGATATCAACAATGAAGAGGAGCAAGCAAATGCAGAGAAGCAACTAGAGCAAGATCCAAATGAAGAGGTGCAAACCAAGGAAGCTGAAAAACATGTTGAGGAAGAAGACATAGATGATGAAGACATCCTTCATCAAGGGACTTTTAATGATGAGGATGCTCAAATGTACATAGACATAGATCTCTTTGGGGCTACTGATCTTAATGAGGATGATAGAATAGATAATGATTTTTAAAATGATGTATCTTAATGATTATGCAAATAGTTATGACATATTTGTAATGGTTTTATGACATTGAAGGTCCTTTCATTGTTTACCATTGTTAATGTTTACCATCATAATCACTACTGTAGGAGCAAGTTGATATAGTTTTACCAATGTTGTTTATCATTGTTAATGTTTGTCATATGGTTCTTTCATTGTTTACCATGTAATTTTCATTTCGCACAAGTTTGTCATATGGTTTTTTGTCCAACAGGCCATGGGTGACTCACTGCCCTACGACTACAGTCCTGATTTCTCATTTAATCCTACACCGCAGGGCATGAGTCCCCAGCAGTTATATGGTTTTCTTTCGTCCATGACTCCAGAGTAGAGAGCCATGGCTCAGAGTTATTGGGGTTCTGGAGCAGGGACATCTGCCTCACCATCTGGCTTCCCGACGCCAGTTCCCATACCCGTGGGTACGACAGCAGCTTCCACACCTCATACCACACAGCCTTCCACTCCTCTTACAGCTCGATCTACCACCTCTTCACATAGACGGCGCTCACGTAGTAGGTCTTCAGGGGGAGGTTGTTGTGGTGGTAGTGCCACAGATGCTGTGACACCACCACCACGTGAGCGTCGTCCTTCGCTCTCATCTATTGATAGCACACCCATAGGGTCACCTTCCACTCCCTGGGGTGCACATGACCATGACAATAGCAAGATATACACAATTAGGGATGGGGCACCAATAATGAATAGTGCAGGGAAGGCAATGAAGACACGCATTCGACAATTGTGCACTATACAGTTTCACGACTCTATCATGACTAAATGGGATCAGCAAGATAAGGGGAAGAAAAATTATATAAATACAAAGATAAAGCAAGAGTTTCAGCCATCTGACCCTATGAATGTCGTCTCTAATGAGTGGATACAGTATACAGCTCGCATTTTGATGGGGCATCATAGGTCAGAGGCGAGGGACGCATTTAGAGAGGGGAAAGAGAAACCTGTTTGGCTAGAAGTGGGCAGCCATTGCTCAGGAGCTCACCGAGACACCAGAGTGGTTTCAACAACAAAGAGAGGCGGCAAGGGCAAGACTCCAAATAGTAGGGGCTTCTCATCTTGGGAGTGGTGGTTACGAAACCATGCGCCATGAATTCGTAAGTATTTGTAGCAATTTTTTTTATGTAAATGTATGTATGTGGGCTAAATGTTGATTTCTAAAAGTTATAATTATTAATCGTTTGTACAGGAGTTGGCCATGAATCGCCCACCAAGTAGGCGAGAGGAGAAGTACGCTCACAAACATGGCCTTGTGGCCTTATTTGAGATGCTTGAAGAAGAAGGAGAGACCGTCAATTGGGAGGCATTACCATGATGTAAGATGACCTTCAAACTAATGGTATATGATCAAAACATTCTTGAGTATTAATGTTTAATTTAATTTCTTGTTTGTCGATCAAGAAAATAAAAAAACGAGCACAGTTGTTTTTGTGCTCTATTTTAGACAGAATGGTGCTGTCTGTTTGCTGTTATTGATCCTGTTCATTACAGGCAGCCAAGCAACACTATTCTGCCCAAAAAAAATTTATGGTACAGCGTCGGTATATTCCCCGATATGTGCACCGGTATATTCATTGGTATATCTGCCGGTACTGGCATCGGTATAGATCCCGGTATACACCTCGGTATATACACCGGTATAGACGCTGGAATAGGCATCGGTATTATCGCCGGTGAGCGTCGGTATAGACACCGGTATAGATGCCGGTATTGTTACCCGACGCTTATACCGACGCTGTGGTTCCGGTGCATATACCGGCGTTTATACCGATGAGACGGGGCTTTTTTAGACCCCGTTGAATGATGTCGGTATAAGCGCCGATATTAGGCTAACATGTAGTAGTGATAATGAATGCCTTCCATTGGACAAATTCTGGGGATTACTTCCCGTAAGTAGACTTCCCAAAGAAAAATTTCAGGGTAGAACTAGTGACTTCTTCCCAGGGTGCTTGCCTTGAGTTCCTTGATGTCAGCAAGGATCTCGGCGGTGTTGTGGTTGTCGGTTTGTTGCTGGTCTTTATTGGGCATTATCATGGAGATTAGCCGATCATGCAGTTGGTTGTAGTTCTTCTAGAGAGCGGTGGAGTAATCCTTCAGCACTTCCAACAGCTTGCAGCCTTCCCATGTTGATAGGTGTGTGCAGATTTAGTGTTGGCAGGTTTTGATGGGGTATCTTCACTTCCACTGCTTTTGCCGCTTTACTTTCTTGACCACTTACTTCAGAGCGCAAGGTGATGCTCTGAGGTGAGGATGGCTCTACCTATTCTAGTGCTAATCCAGCAACCTCGGGTAGTAGGAGCACAAAGATAGGAGGTAGAGGAGTTGCCCATGATCCCTAAATATGAGCCCTTGTGTTTGCATGTTCCTCCATGTTACTACTACTATTTGTAACTTTAGAATCATACTGTTCTTGTATATGGTCTTTTGGTGTCATTGTTGCTATATCTCCATCTTTTAGAATGCTGACTTATTTACCTTGTGTTACCAAAGTAACTATCTTTGTCAATAGAGTTATGACTACCGTGTTGGCTATTGGCGTAGCCATGAGTGAGCTTTGAGAACCCATTCTTTGATTTGCAGTGTTGCAAAGAAGGTAGTTCCATTTTCGGATGTCCTCGACTTCTCCCTTCATTGTAAAGATCTTGACTGGTGGCACCAGAACATTGTCCTTCATGATGGAAACTTCTAAGAGGGCCAAGACTGCCGTTGTAGGTGGTGGCTTCTTTTCTAGGGTGATGGTGATGACTACAGGTTGTGCAGTTAGAGACAGAAGAAGGAACTATGGGTTGTTGGATTTTGGGAGTATGTTGTGCCTCATGAGATGTGGATGTATAGACAGGTGGTACTTCAGTTTTAGATATGGGGGTTGGGTTTTCTAAGGTTAGGAGTTTGGCTTTGGGTATGTATATGGTATTCTTCATGGTGGCTGTATATGTAGAACATGTGTAAGGTGAGAGGAAATGTTAAAGGTGGTTGCAGGCAAAGGGTTATAACTTGACGTGAGAAGGGGTGCTACATTCAAACAGATAGATACACCCATATTAGTCGAATCTAGGGGGGTTTAAAAAGAGTTACCATGTAGCATTGGTGCACAGAAATTGAAACTATTTGATTAGATTGCATCATGTCAGTTGAGTAATTGAGGCGAATCTTTCATGATTGTTTGGAGAGGGGTGTCATCATGATGGTGATGGATGCTCACATAATGGATTGGTGGTTATGTCACCTTAATGAGGGATTCGGTGGCATTGACGCATGGTAGTCGAGCCATTGATTGGTTTTTGAAAATGTTTACCGTTGAGTGTGCTGAGAAGGAAAGTGTCGTGATACAACTTTTCGACTATCCAGAATGGTCTTGTCTACTGGAGCTTCAGATTTTGGGGATGTGGACCATGCAAGACTGAAATAGCAGGACTGGATCTTTTTCTTTGAACATCCAAAATTTGGAGTAATGGTTGACCCATTTCTTCCTTCTTTTTTGAACAACTATGGTGACATAGAATCTCTTGAGGCGAACTTCATCTAGTGCAAGGAGCTGGTCTAGGCAATGTTGAAGGGACTCTTCCAGGCTTAGCTTTTCTGTAATGGAAATGCAAAGACTTGGCACTAGGAATTCCATTCGTATGACTACTTCAGTGTGCCATATATAAATTTGAAGGGGGTCATTCTGGTGGAGATCTTATAGGCTATTCTGAATGCCCATCCTAGTCATTGTGATTTTGATTGACCAACTTTGTGAGGATCTTCTTGAGGATTTTGTTAGTTGATTCATCTTCTTGAATGTTGGCTTGCGGATAGTAGACTATGGAGCATTTATGAATGATGAGATGTTGGGTGACCAGTTCTTTGATGACATCATTGACAAAGTGCTTGCCTTTGTCACTAATCAACTCGATCGAGCATCCGAAACAAGTGATGATCATCTCATACAAAAATTTGTCAGTTGATTGTACCGTGTTATCCCGAAGAGCATGGGCTTCTACCCATTTGAGGTTGTAGTCTGTTGCTACTAAGATATACTTGTGACCATTGAAACGAGCTAGGGGCTTAAATGGGCCAACAAATTGTTGAGATTCAAGCTCGATGTGAGTGTGAGCCAGCTATGCTATGTGCTGGCAGATTAGGTAGGAACATGTGTGAGACATAAATGACCGCGTGTCCAGCTGGTCATAGTGTGTGGACATTAGCTAGGGTTAGTAGAGTGTGGACACAACTCATTGTGTGTGTGTGGATTATGGATTAGTGCATTATGCTTTGTGTGAGTGTGGACATGGCTTCCCTCTATGGTTAGGGTTTGCAATAGACATTAGGGTTTGCTCCTGTGTGTGTGTCTTCTCCTCCTCTACCGTTCTTTTAACATGGTATCAGAGCCTTGTGCTGTTTATTAGGGTTTATAAGTGAGTGAGTGAAGAGGGAGAAGAAGAAGCTGTGAAAAGAAGCTATGAAGCTGCCATTGGAGCTGTGAAGCTTGGAGCACACCAAATACTATCAGATCTGAGAGCTTGGCCTACCGGGTAAGGTCTTCTAAACATCCTTGAGCGGATTGCAGGTGAAACAGGCAAAGGCAAAGCAAAATAGAGCAAATCAATGCAAAGAAAAATTCTGGTTTTTGAAGCTTTCCATTAAAGCTTGGGAACATTGATGTATGGTGGAAATACATGTAAATCTGGCAAAGCAAACATGTATCTGACAATGAGAGATGTATTGGCAACTTCTATGCAAGCCCTACTGTGATTTTGGAGCAATTTACATGCATTTAATTGAGTGAAATTACTGGTTTTTTGAGCTCTCACAAAACAGAGAGAAGGAAGTCCAAAATTGATGCATTTGGAGTGAGTTTTGCTAAAATCCAACCATTGATTGGTTGCACACATACCCAAGTGTGTTGGGCACCTATATCCATCATCAATTTCCATTTCAAACCTTCCCAAATCCCCTAAATGCAGGCGGCGCAGACTGCAACAGAGAAACAGAGTACATTTTGGTCATTGACTCTACGAGGAGGCCAATTACTCATTGGATACTTGACATATTTCAAGTTTGTTTTAGCAATTGGATGCTTTACACTTTGGAGAAGAGGGCTATGTGATTTTCTTGGTCAATGATGCTTAATTGAGCTGGGAATGAGCTGATTAAAACAAGCTGTCCACTGGTTGCAGAGAAACAGAGCATTTTAATCGAGCAATTAATCTTTGGTGTTTTACAATTGGACAAATTCCTCTTACATGGAGTTGATGCACACTATTGCTAAGCCAATGAATGCCTGGTTGCTCAATTTGGTGAAATATTGAAGAAACTAGAGCCAAATCATTACTGGTTTTTCTGGTTTTTCTGGTTTTTTCAAAAACAGAGAAAGGGGTTTTCAAAAATCGATATGTACACATGTCAGATAGTGTTGATACTCAACATTGCGGTTCATTAGGTGTCAATGCAAGTTGCCCATACTTGATTGAACCATTACATTGTGATTTGGAGCCTTGGAAGGCGTGTACATTCAGGGTATTCTGCACTGCGTGAGTCAGTTCATCTTAGATGATTACAGGTTGATTTTCTACATCAAATTTAGAGTTTGTTGGCTATCTTGGAGTATCTGCAACATTCATTGGAGTGTGGTTGAGCTGAGGAAGGCTCACTTACAGATTTGAAGTGTGCGGAAGGTGTATGCATTGAGCGAACATGTCTGACAATCCAGTTCAGATTGTTGGTGAAAAGCTGGATAGGAAGAACTTCCAGGCATGGAAGTACAGGATAAAGAGTTTCTTGAAAGGGAAAGGATTCTGGAATCTCATTACAGGTGCTGAGCCAGAGCCTAAGCTACCTCGGCAACCTACACAGCAGCAGCTTATTGCTCACAGGCAATGGTCAGAGAGAGCATTCAAAGGAGTATACATGATTATGTGCAAGAAATCAAGAAGTTTGCAGATGCATTGGCCACAATAAATGCCCCCATGCCTGATGATGATTTGGTGGATATTACCTTGCGTGGTCTTGGCAAGGAATACAAATCCTTTGATACATCTATCTCAGTGAGGAGTACAGGTCTACCCGACTTTGATGAGTTGGTTTCCCTCTTGTTGGTTGAGGAAATCAAGCTCAATGATTCATTTCAGGATGCATCTACTAGCCATGATGACGGCAGAAATCAGGCATTTTACTCGCAGAGAGGTTTTAGAGGCAGGGGGAGATTTGCATCACGTGGTCGTGGATGGCAGGATAGACCTCCACAACAGAATTTTCAACCTTCTTTTGGTGCTAGAGGTGGTCGTGGTTATGCACCTCAGCGAGGTAGAGGTACCCCCCGTGGTCGAGGACGTTGGCAAGGCCAACAAAATTCTATGCAAGATGTGGAATGCCATTATTGTGGCAAATATGGTCATATGGCGAGAGATTGCTTTCGCAAACAGAATGATTTGAGAGGGGGAAGAGCACAGCGTGGTGGTCATTATGGTGGGAACTATGCACAACATGGTGGCAACTATGCATCAAGTAGCAATGATGGAACTGCAAATCATTTGTTTGCCATGAAGCATGTTGTGGGTTCTATGACAACAAATGCTGAGAATGATGATACATGGTATATGGACTCAGGAGCATCAAATCATATGACATGCCATGGTGAATGGTTTGAGCACATGAAGCCAATGGATGTCAAAGGCTATGTAGAAACAGGTGATGATACCCAGCATGTCATTACACATGTTGGAAGTGTACCATTGGTCATGCATAATGGTCAGACAAAGTCTATGTCAGATGTGCTCTATGTGCTGAATCATTCAAAGTCCTATAGTTGGGTTAGTGGATGTTGAAGACTCTCTGGTGTCCTTGTAAGGACAATCCTTAATCATCAGGTGATCAATTCTGCACTTTATGCAACTCAACCCAAGGTGTGTGTTGACTTGAGTAGTTTGTGGTTTTGTTGTGTTAACCTTATGTGGACACTCACCCACTCATTAATGTCCTTGAAAATGGTAGAATTGCAAAATGGGGCTCTCCTTGCTAGGGGGATTAATATCTTGGCTCTTTGATTGCACTCTTTCACCGTATTGTAGCTTGGAACAATGGCACTGATGCATTTCCTGCATTAGAAAATACTTCAGGGTGACCCCCAATCATCTTCTAACTCCTCCAAAGTTGGTCTAGGCTTCCTTGCATAATATCCTTCCTCTGGAACCTCCTTAATAATAATTTGATTGAATGACATTATACAAGGTGCTGGTGGTTGTGGTGGTAGAATAGGTGGTAGTTTAGGTACTTGAGGTACTTTATACATTCCCCTTGTTTGTTCCCCTTGTTTGGTTTTGCACATTTGGAAGATTTCCCCTGCACAAGCCCTTGTCCAGGTGGTGCAAGTAAAGCTAACTAGTGCCGTTTGGTGGGGAACTGAGGCACTTGAGGTACTTGCATCTTTTGTGTTAAATCTAGGTACCTACACATACTGGTATTGTGAGGGGTGCTAGCAGTGGAAGTAGCACTTCTTGCGCGGGGCAGGGTCCCACACTCAGGGCCTCGCCCATGGATAACCAGACAAGAGACTAATCCATCGATTCTCCCAAAACCGAACCTGGAAAAACTTCCCTTGCCCGAAAAGCACGGGCGATTGCTTCAAGATAATTTTTCACTAATGTAGTCAAAAGCCTTAACTAAATGATCTGATCTGGCCGAACCCGTAAGTCCCATAGTTAGATCAGGAAAAAAATTGTACTTGGATCATAGAGACCAACGCTTTTTTCCTCATTGAGAGGCACAGCCGTTGATTCTTTTCCATAGAACAATTTTTATCCAAGATTTACCTCATCCATCATACTATACAAAAATTGAGTCTCGTTTTATGGATCCATCAATCCAGCCTCCCATGGGTTAGCCAACCACCCAGCCACTGTAGTGTGATGGGATCCAATTAGGAATTTTGTTAGGTTTTTCCTAGGTACCAGGGAAAAGAGTTCTCGAGGCCCCTAGCTGGATATTCATGCAAACATAAAACTAGTCACACCACTTACACACCCAATATGAACTTGCCTTTTTCACAAATTCAACAATCTTTAAAACAATCATTTAATGAAACCATAGTGTTATTGATCATAATTCTCTAATTCTCTAGTTGAATTGTAATTTCTAATTTATTCCTTCATCGGTGTACCTATGGCATCATTGGCAACCAGAACGCTCACCACCTATTCTCTCAGGGGCTTTTTCAATAGTTCCTAGCACATAGTACCCGACAATATAATCACATAAGAATATCCAGATGGAATCTCCATTGAAGATTAGCAAGATCAACCAACAGATCCATATAAAAGAGCCATGGACTCATCCATTGAGGACCAGCAAGGTCAATCAACCAGATCCATGCCCGAATTCAGAAAACAACTCTTACTCTTGTTCCAATATCTTCCCCGACGTACTTGTGGGTATCTTCGGCGACCCAGAGCCCGAGCATCGTATGGTCAGCACCCTCTAGGATCCTTCCTAGTGCTTCACTCATAGGCCGCTTCCTTGGTCCCTTATGCACTGTACCGAAAGCTCACCATTTAAATCAAACCAAGGCTAGTCAAGACCTCAGCCGGACCTTGCTACGCGAGACGTCCTCCAACGAGTCTCCGTCAGTAGTTGCAACTTTAGCAGATAGGTCTCCACGACCTCATTCATAAGACGGTCAAAATGCTTTCCTAGCATTCTTGACAAAATAGTCATTTAAAAACAGATTTCACATACAAATACAGTTCCAACAATATTTCCATCTTTTCTCATTACTCCGCATCCTTTCACATTAGTCCCCATCTTTTCTCATCTTACCACAATTTTATGTTCTTCATCGATCCCTATCACATCACATCACTCCCACATCAACTCACATCCAATCGTATCATTCACACATCAATCCACATCATCCATACATCCATCCATATCATCCACATCGATCCACATCATCCATATCATCCACATCGATCCACATCGATCCACATCATCCATACATCCATCCACATCAATCCACATTATCCACACATCCATCCACATCTTCCATACATTCAGCCACATCAATCCACACGTCAATCCACATCATCCAAACATCCATCCACATCATTCATACATCAATCCACATCATTCATACATCCATCCACATAAGCCACATCAATCCACACGTCAATCCACATCATCCAAACATCCATCCACATCAATCCATATGTCAATCCACATCATCCAAATATCCATCCACATCAATCCATATGTCAATCCACATCATCCAAACATCCATCCACATCAATCCACATTATCCACACATCATACATACACCAATCCACATCATTCACTCATCATACACACACCAATCCACATCATTCATACATCCATCCACATCAATCCATATTATCCACACATCAATCCACATTCATTTCATAAGCATTCTTATTCTCATCTAATCATATCTTTTTCTAACTCATCACTTATTTCCTCATGTATCCTCATCAGATCTCATCCACTTGTATCTACCCATATATCTCATCACTTCACCCCTTATTGTTCATTCACATCCTGATTCACATCACATCCATTCACAACCCTTATCATTCATTCACATCGCGATTCTCATACTATCACATTCATTCACATCATATATCATACTAACTATTCATTCACATCCCGATTCTCATACTAACACATTCATTCACATCCTATATCATTCACATCCCGATTCTCATACCAACACATTCATTCACATCCTATATCATTCACATCCCGATTCTCATACTAACACATTCATTCACATCCTATATCATTCACATCCCGATTCTCATACTATCACATTCATTCACATCCTATATCATACTAACATATTCATTCACATCCCGATTCTCATACTAACACATTCATTCACATCCTATATCATTCATTCACATCTCGATTCACATGCTAACACATTCATTCACATCCCGATTCACATGTTTACATCCTAACTCACATGATATCACATTTATTCACATCCCTTATCATTCATTCACGTCTCTTATCATTCATATCTATCCAATTTACATCACATCTCATCACCTCAATTCTCGTTCATATCCATCACATTTACATCCACATGTATTCTCCCACATACATCCACATCCATACTTATCACATACACATCCACATCTATCCTTTCACATACATCCACATCCATAATTATCACATACACATCCACATCTATCCTTTCACATACATCCACATCCATTCTTTCACATACATCCACTTCTACTCTTCACATACATCCACTTCTATTCTTTACATACATCCACATCCATCCTTTCACATACATCCACATCCATCCTTTCACATACACACATACATCCACATCAATTCTTCATACACATCCACATCCATTCTTTCACATACATCCACTTCTATTTCCATCACATCCATTCTTTATTCATTCTCATCTATCTGATTCATTTCACATATAATCGCATCTCTCATTCTCATTACTTCTATTCTCATCACATCCATTTATAGAATGTAAGAGAATTCTTCTTTTTTGATATAAAGATTCTTTACACATCTATTTATGCATAAGAACAACTTTAGTGGGAAATAACACTTTTATAAAAATCCGTTAATGCATCTATTTATGCATAAATTCAATTTTAAGGAGAATAACACTTTTGAAATAAAAATTAATCTTTTATGCATCTTTCTATACATAAATTCAATTTTAATGAGAATAACTCTTTTGAAATAAAAAATAAATTTCTTTATGTCTCTTTCTATGCATAAAATCAAAATTGATGAGGATAACTCTTTTGAAATTTAAAAAAAATTCTTTATCCATCTTTCTATGCATAAAATCAAAATTGAGATTTTGAAATAAAAATAAATTTCTTTATGCATCTTTCTATGCATAAAATCAAAATTGATGTGAATAACTCTTTTGAAATTTTAAAAAAAACTTCTTCATGCATCTTCCTATGCATAAAATCAAAATTGATGAGAATAACTCTTTTGAAATAAAAATAAATTTCTTCATGCATCTTCCTATGCGTAAAATTAAACTTGATGTGAATAACTCTTTTGAAATAAAAATAAATTTCTTCATGCATCTTTCTATGCATAAAATCAAAATTGATGAGAATAACTCTTTTGAAATAAAAATAAGTTTCTTCATGCATCTTTCTATGCGTAAAATCAAAATTGATGAGCATAACTCTTTTGAAATAAAAATAAATTTCTTCATGCATCTTTCTATGCATAAAATGAAAATTGATGAGAATAACTCTTTTGAAATAAAAATAAGTTTCTTCATGCATCTTCCTATGCATAAAATGAAAATTGATGAGAATAACTCTTTTGAAATAAAAATAAATTTCTTTATGCATCTTTCTATGCATAAAATAAAAATTGATGAGCATAACTCTTTTGAAATAAAAATAAATTTCTTTATGCATCTTTCTATGCATAAAATCAAAATTGATGAGAATAACTCTTTTGAAATAAAAATAAATTTCTTTATGCATCTTTCTATGCATAAAATCAAAATTGATGAAAATAACTCTTTTGAAATAAAAATAAATTTCTTTATGCATCTTTCTATGCATAAAATCAAAATTGATGAGAATAACTCTTTTGAAAAAAAAAATATTTATGCATCTTTCTATGCATAAAATGAAAACTGGCAAAAAAAACTCTTTTGAAATAAGAATAAATTACTTTATGCATCTTTCTATGCATAAAATAAAACTTGATGTAAATAACTCTTTTGAAATAAAAAAAAATTCTTTATGCATCTTTCTATGCATAAAATGAAAAATGATGAGAATAACTCTTTTGAAATAAAAATAATATTCTTTATGTATCTTTCTTTGCATAAAATCAGAATTGATAAGAATAACTCTTTTGAAATAAAAATAAATTTCTTTATGCATCTTTCTATGCATAAAATAAAAATTGATGAGAATAACTCTTTTGAAATAAAAATAAATTTCTTTATGCATCTTCGTATGCATAAAATCAAAATTGATGAAAATAACTCTTTTGAAATAAAAATAAATTTCTTTATGCATCTTCCTATGGATAAAATCAAAATTACACTTTTAGAATACATAATTGGTGGGGATTACTCTTTTTGGAATAATAAAAGATAAAACTTATTTCACCAAATTTTATAAATTTTTGCCATAACCTCTTTTGTATGGCTGACCATTTTTCAATTTTTTCTAACTTAAAATTACTTAAAAATTATCCCCAAATGGTTTTAAGCACTCTACACGAAACAATATGAAAAGTTTAATTCCAACAATTAGATTACTTACCTAGGATAAAGAAGGGCAGAATTTAAGAAAGAAGCGAGGGGGAAAGCCTTTCCAACAAGAAGGCATAGCATCTGTTTATCATTTTAAGATAACAAAAATTTAGAAAACCATTAAAAGAATAAAGAAAAAGTAAGATTTCTAACTTACATGAAATTCTGGGAGCTTTCCTTTGGCTTCATGGTTTGAGGGTTCCACTCTTGTTTGCAACAAGAGTGGCCACCAATTCTTTAGAGGAGGGAATGGTCAAAACTTAATGAATTATTAAGAAATTCATAGTTCTTGACTCTGGGGTGGAGTAGAGTAACAGTGCATAAAACACTATTAACCATTTACAGAGAGGGAGGCTTCATTTATAGGAAAAAGTGAGCCTCTAACCAAGCAAACTGATTCTAGAATTTTCCAGATCAGCTTGGTCAATTTTTTACCACTTTTAGGTCAGTTTAGCTCACTTTTTGGATCTAGTTGAAGCAGGAGAAAGGAGAGATGAAAATATCTCATTATTTGTGAGTTTAAAACTCAACCACGCATGTGAAATAGACACCTCCTTCATGAGGGAAAATTCCCCACACTGAGGTGTCAAAAATGCATCATTTCTCTAAATATCTCTTCTTTTTTAACTAATATCCTTGTCCTTTGTCAACTCTTCATCTTATGTGAGTATTTACTCATTTTTGGGGGGATTTTCTTTATTTCTTCTATTTATCTCCTTCTTACATTTGGATTAATCTAATTGGCCCCTCAGAATCTTAATCTAAATTTTTTTGAAAATCTAGATCCTCAGGAGGATAAGGCTTTTTGAACAGATTATAATTTATTTCTAATGCACCTTCTGCAAATCTTTTTGAACTTCTGTTTTGGGAAATTTTATTTTAATAAGAAGAGATATTTTTTCAGCCAAAAATATCTAAAAATTGAATAATCTCTCTCTAGAAAATTTTCTCTCTCTAGGCCAAAATAGGGTAAAACAGGATCTTTCTTTTATTTTAGAGAGGGAAATAATTATAAGATCAAAAGGGGAGGTTCTTACACCTGCACACCTCAAAAGTCGGAGGGAGGAATCTTACAGGTATCATGGTTCCCAAGTTGCATATAGTGTGCACAATACATCAATGAGTGAGGCCTCAAATGAGGCTACTTAGTGCTCATATGGTTTTTTCAAATTATGTAACACCTTATTAATTCTCATCGAGGGTATAAGTGCTGGTTTATGGGTGTCTACTTTACCTATTTTAGCTTTATCTTTTCTAGGAGTGCAGTGCTTAGCTTATCTAGCGTCATATTCTTTATACGTCTCTTTGAGGTGGTTGAACTTGTTTATGGGTGTCTACTTTACCTATTTTAGCTTTATCTTTTCTAGGAGTGCAGTGCTTAGCTTATCTAGCGTCATATTCTTTATACGTCTCTTTGAGGTGGTTGAACTTGTTTAGCCTAATGTATGCAATGGAGATATTGTAGTAATATATTTGGTATCATCAAGTTATGGTAGCTCAAGCACGTTATCCTTAAAGTTGATGGCTAGCTTGCAAAAATCATCAAGTAATGTTGGTTTAGCCAACAACAAGTAGTCGTGCATTTTAGTATCCCTAAATCTCCTGTGGAAGCATGGTAGCAATTGCTCATTTTTAAACCTTTCCCTAGGTTTACACCTAGACTTTAGGTTCTTTAGAGATAAGAGATTTAGCCTCTCAATGACTCATTCTCTTCTCGATTGATGTTATACAATTAAGAAATAAGCCTCCATTTGTCTATGCTTCGTGTAAAACTAGGTACGAACACGCTCTTAAGCTGTGCAAAGGTAAGCTTATTTTTTGGCTTAAGCGATCGATACCACTGATGTGCTTTCCTTTCTAATGTGTAAGGGAAATTTCCAATATCTTTTTTTGGTCATTGATCAGTCCACAAGTTTCACATGCCAATTTGAATATTTCCAAGTGTTGTATGGCATTGCCATCACCTAAAAACGTTAACATTAAGGTTGCCACATGGTTGGGCTTGAGTGGTGTTTCTCTTTGCTATGTTGGTATAGTATCTAACTCCCTAGTAGCCCCGCTTCCTATTTCTTTAGCCATCCTTAATAGATATGTGGATGTTGTGACTCCCATATGAGGGGCTACTCTCATCGTCTCCCTTCATGTGGCCTCATACAACATTTTTTCTATCCCTTCCTACCTTGGCCTCTTGTGGCTTCAGCATGTCAATTCATATGTATCCTCAGGTCAAGTGGTGTTGCCCAGGACATTTTCCATGTTTTTTTTAACATTTTCATCCATGAAGGCTGCCCCACCCAGGCTCCCTTTTTGTTGTATAACAACAAGCCTCTCATGTAGTCCTAGAATTTTAGGATCCATAGCATTGCATCTACTTGGTGTAACTTTTCTCTATATCACCTTGTAATAATTTCTCATTTATTGAGAGTGGTGCTACGAGGGGTGATGAGATCACCAACAAGCCTTTTTTTTGGGAAAAAGATCCTTATATTAGTTAATGAAAAAACAACCATAATGGGCTAGATACAACCCCGTAGGTCTAGATACAAACTCACCTCATGTATGGGGCAGGAATCAAATGACCATAAGGGAAGAGAAACTTCTCCTTAGGTTGGTTGCTCTATGAGGAGAAGGCTATCTCATACAGGGGGAAACAATCACACATGTGGTCTGTAATACCAAGTGGGGTCACCACCTTGATCTATGAGGAAAGGGCCAGGCCTCCAAAGTCTCAAGAAAGCTTCTCGTTGCTTTCGCATGCAGTCAGAACCTCCTTATATAACTTCCACGCAGGGTATAAATAATGTTGAGCCAAATGCTCTTAATGGATCAGTAGGTGGAGTGTGGGTACCCTCAATTGCCTCGTTGCATCTAGCCTGCCAAATCTGCTGCCAAATCTGCCAGGCTGGAATGCTACTACAAATATCCCATCTCTAGCATGAGTCTGGTCGCCAATGGTCTATAGCTAGGGCTGCAGACTGGTACTACTAAAATGTGCTAATGAGAGAGCTAAAGGGCTGCTCTGCAGAGATTGGTACTACTAAAATGTAGTGGTGAGAGAGCTAAAGGGCTAACCCTCCCCCATCCTCCTCTCATAATCCCTGACCACCTTAGCCTTTGTGGCCCAAACATTATTGCCCCATGTAATGATTCGGGTTGAGGCCTTGTTCATAGTAGTGAAAATGTGGAGAATCCACCACCAAATGCTATTGAAGTTAATTGAATGATAGTAAAGAATTACATTAATTTCCATTTATGCTTAAGTCTAATGGCTTTTATGTAATTTCTCTCTCTCACTCAAGAAATGGTCATACTCATGACCTATTCTCAATCCAAATGAAGCTTTTCATAAAGCTTTTCATAAAGCTTTTCCTTAATCCAAGATTAATCTATGCTTGAGGCCAAATTAATGGCTTTTTTCTATACTTTTAGTATATGTATTTCATGAATATTGATGATTCAATCCATTATGGATTAAGGGTCCAATTAGGGATCATTCTAATCATTCTCTTAATGATAAGCTTTATCTTTTAAAATAATTGAGATTTATCAAACATAGCAGCGGAGCTATGGCAAACTTTTTGTAAAAATTACACATAAAATAAATTCATTCAAAGCATGAAAAGAGGACTTCCTACCATATTCTAGGCATTATCATCCTAGATTAATTGAAGGAATTTCATTGTAATCATAGAGAAATTGATTTTTATATTATGCATAATTGATTTTCATGCATAGAGGTATGCATAAAAGATTATTATTTTATTGTAAAAGTGTTACTTTTATCATATTTGATTTTCATGCATAGAGGTATGCATAAAAGATTATTATTTTATTGTAAAAGTGTTACTTTTACAATAATTGATTTTCATGCATAGAGGTATGCATAAAAGATTATTATTTTATTATAAAAGTGTTACTTTTATTATATTTGATTTTCATGCATAGAGGTATGCATAAAAGATTATTATTTTATTGTAAAAGTGTTACTTTTATCATATTTGATTTTCATGCATAGAGGTATGCATAAAAGATTATTATTTTATTGTAAAAGCGTTACTTTTATCATATTTGATTTTCATGCATAGAGGTATGCATAAAAGATTATTATTTTAAAAGCGTTATCATAATTGATTTTCATGCATAGAGGTATGCATAAAAGATTATTATTTTATTGTAAAGGCGTTACTTTTATCATAAGTGGTTGGGTGGTTGGCTAACCCATGGGACTGGATGGGGTTAGGCTGGACTGATCGATCCGTAAATCGAGACTCAAATTTTGTTATTACGATAGATAAAGTAAATCCCGGATAGTAATTGTTCTATGGATAGGAATCAACGACTGTGCCTCTTGATGGGGAAAAAAGCATTGATCCCAATGATCCAAGTGCAAGTTTCTTCCTTGATCTGACAGAGTATCTTTATAGGTGCAGTCGGATCAGCTTGATCAGTAATGGTCTTGACTACGTTAGAGTAAAGAGTTATCCTGGTGGAATCGCCCGTGCTTTCCAGGTAAAGGAAGTTTTTTCGGGTGTTCGGTTTTGGAAGAATCGAGGAATTGTTCTCTTATCTGGATATCCGTGGGCGAGGCCCCGAGTGTGGGACCCCTGCCCGCGCAAGACATGCTACTTCCACTGCTAGCATCCCGAATCGGGGATAGGGATCTCACAGTTGGTATCAGAGCAAATTGGCTAATAAAGATCAACTGAGAAGCCAAATAAGTCAAAAATTTATCAAGAAGCACAAAAAGGTTAAAATTGTGTGATATAATTCATACAAATTGATATTCAAACTGAAAATTCGTAAATTAGTAATTGGGTCTTCAAATGGAAGTACCGCAATTATATGGAACCCTGACTTGCTTGAGGCCTAGACATGATGGTATTTACCTTATAGTTCCAAGTATCATGACTACCCGTATATACCGAGGGTATAACTACAGCTCTTTACCGACAGTATATACGAGTAAATCTAAGACTTGAAATTATAAGCATTAATGCTATCCAGATGATGATTTTGAATGTGGTTGATATGATTTTTAATTCTGTTTGAGAACTGATGAGTTGATTTGGACTCTGAATTGAAAAATGATGATCCCTGAAAATTGGTTGAAATGTAATAAGCTGAGCGAAACCACAATGAGGATGAATGGGACGAGTCCCTATGATGATATTCATAACTAGAATGATGATAATGATTTCAGCAAATCACTATCAGATTAGTGGATTATGCTATCAAATTACTACTGTTAACACTTGACACGGTAGATCAAGTTAAGGGATACCAAATTGAGAACTTGCTTGACTCAAATTCCCGTGGAGGAATGTTCAGAAAGAAAATTTTCGGTCTAATGGTGGACCATTATCGTGTAAAAGATATGAATGATACGATCTGAATGAATTGTTATTTAATTATGAGTTCTATATAAGGGATATTTATCCCTGTATTCTGTTGGGTTGACCAGAATATAAGGAACCCCATAATAAATTGGATCTTAAGAAAAAGAGTTGTCCTCTACTTTGCGAGATGAGGACATCTCGCACTTTTTTAAGTGGGGTAGAATGTAAGATTCCTCCCCCAGCCTTCGAGGTATACAGGAGTAAGAACCTCCCTTTCTGATCTTATAATTATTCCCTCTCTAAAATAAAAGAAAGATTTTGTTTAAAAAAGGAAGACCCTTTCCTCAGAATACTTTCTCAGGAGCCCCACCTGTTTCAAGGATTCAGAACGATGAGTTCAGAAGTGAGAACCGGTGTTTTGGATGCCAAGGTTTTGGTCATCAGTTAAAAGATTGCCCGACTCCTATCATGTCAAGGGCACAGGGAAGTCAAGAACCCCAAATTCAGAGACCAATCCCTTCATATCAGTCTAATCAGGGTCCGTCTCGCCCAAGCCAGGGTAACCCCAGAAGAACTCCAGCTCATCCATTTGCCTCTAGGTCCAACCCATTGATTAGGGTCGAGATGTCCAGACAAATATTTGACGACATGGAGCAGCAGATGCAGGCAATTCATAAAGATATAAAAGCTGCCCACCCAGGATCGACAAAAACAGTATGCTGATAAGAAGAGGACAGTCAGAGAAATCAAAGAAGCAGATATGGTCTTCATTCGAGTACGGCCCAAAAGAAGTTCTTTATCTCTTGGGAAGTATAAGAAGTTATCCCCCAGATATTGTGGGCCATATCTGATTTCAAAGAAAGTAGGTGACTTAGCCTACGAGCTTCTTCTACCTCCTCATCTCAAAGTTCATAATGTATTTCATGTAAGCCTTCTAAAGAAAAATGTGCCAAGCCCAAATCATGGAAAGACGGTAAAACTATAGTGGTAAGATACACCGTCGGCTTCTAGGTTATGCTAGTTCCTTCTTTTATATAAGTCGTAACTCTTACTTGTCGGTCGCAGTAATCTTACTTCCATTGATCTCCTTTCTTTCTTAATCTCTTTTATGGCTTGGCAGCAGGATTTGGTTTTATCCATGATGATTTCTCACCTTCAAGATGCAAGCGAGTCTGTGAAGAAGGATTTTATAGAACTGTATGAGCGCTCACTTTTCCCTCAATTGGAAACTTCTGTAGCTCAGACCAAATGGCGATCCTATCGAGACATAACTAGGGTAACACCGTGGGGTAGGCATCACTTTCGTAACAATGTCCGCTTGGCTATGATGGTTATTGAAGCTTTGGGTTTGGGTCCTTGATACTATTACGTGATGAGATCAAGGCATGGTGGGTTTTCTGAGCGGGTCTTCTTACTTGCGTGCTTTCTTCCTCACCAGAAGATATGCCTTTATCCCATTTTTGGCTTGCCTCTTAGAGGTCCTTTTATTAGGTCACCTCATACCAATGAGGTAGGTGCTGCAATAGCTAGCCAAATTATTCCCATAGATGAGTTACCTTATACGTGTGCTGCTTGTGAGTGCTGCTTTTGTGACCATATGATGGACGGGCTTATGGAATTGTAAAAAGTTCTTCTATCTTGTTGTATATGTTCCAAGAGTGAATAAAGTTGAAATCTTTGTTCTGGTCTTGAGTCTTGCTCTCTTTGAGATTTTTCTTGGTGGTTACTCTTAATTAAATTTTCTCTTAGTCTCATATTCGTGCATCTTGCGAAATTACCCCCAAATTGCGAGATGAGGGCATCTCGCATTTTTTAAGTAGGAGAGAATGTAAGATTCCTCCCCAGCCTCTATGGATATCCAGCATCTTCCCCTGTAATCAATCCCCTCTTCAAAAATATAAAAGATCTTGTCTACCTGTTTTGACATAGAGAGAGAAAATATTCTAGAGAGAGAATATTCAGATTTTGAATATTTTTAGATAGAAAAATTTCTCATATTATTAAAATGAATTCCCCAAAAATAGAAATTCAAAAAGAACTTTCCAATGTGCAATTGGAATTAATTGGAAATGGGTATAAAGGACCTTAGCCTAAGGATCTAGATTTTCTGAAATTTTTGGATTATGATCCAATTAAGGTTCCTGTGGGCCAATAGGATCAATCCATGTGTGGGGAGGAGATAAATCCAATTTGTAAAAGAAGATAGCCAAAAATGAGTAAATGCTCACATAAGATGAAGAGTTGACTATGTACAAGGTTTATTAGTAAGAAACTATGAGTAATATCAAAAATATGAGATATTTTGGGTATCCAAAAATGAGTAAATGCTCACATAAGATGAAGAGTTGACTATGTACAAGGTTTATTAGTAAGAAACTATGAGTAATATCAAAAATATGAGATATTTTGGGTATCCAAAAATGAGTAAATGCTCACATAAGATGAAGAGTTGACTATGTACAAGGTTTATTAGTAAGAAACTATGAGTAATATCAAAAATATGAGATATTTTGGGTATAATGATTCCATTTTGACACATATGTAAGGAAGGGGAGTCCCTTCAATGAGGCGTCTACTTCACATGCTTGAATGAGTTTTAAACTCAAAAATAATGTGATATTTTTATCTCTCCTCTCTCTTGAACCAAACCGAATAAAAAAGGAACCAAACTAGGTCTAAATCTAGTCCAAATTCAACCAAACTGAATCTGGAAAATTCTAGAAATCAATTAGCCTTGGTTAGAGTTTCCCTCTCCTATAAATGGAGCATGAGTCCTTTGAAAAAAAGGAGGAGAATTTTACCATATTAGAATTATACTGAAATAATGTTAATTTTTACTATTCTCTAAAATTCTCTCCAAATTGATGAAATTGAAGCTTCCCTCTTTCTTCAATCCCCATTGGTGGCTCCATCAACATACTTAACCAATTGATTGGTTGGGGGCCTCTACCGTGAACAAAGAATCAAGCAATTTGTAAGGTAAATGGTGAATTTTGATCTTTTCTATAATTTCTCAATGTTTCTCTCTTCTCAACCCCTCTCAAGCTTAAGAAGCTTAATTGGAATGGTTTTTAAATGCTATTGAAGTTAATTGATGAATGGTAGTAAAGAATTACATAAATTGATGAATGCTATTGAAGTTAATTGAATGATAGTAAAGAATTACATAAATTTCCATTTATGCTTAAGTCTAATGGCTTTTATGTAATTTATCTCTCTCACTCAAGAAATGGTCATACTCACCTATTCTCAATCCAAATGAAGCTTTTCATAAAGCTTTTCCTTAATCCAAGATTAATCTATGCTTGAGGCCAAATTAATGGCTTTTTTCTATACTTTTAGTATATGTATTTCATGAATATTGATGATTCAATCCATTATGGATTAAGGGTCCAATTAGGGATCATTCTAATCATTCTCTTAATGATAAGCTTTATCTTTTAAAATAATTGAGATTTATCAAACATAGCAGCGGAGCTATGGCAAACTTTTTGTAAAAATTACACATAAAATAAATTCATTCAAAGCATGAAAAGAGGACTTCCTACCATATTCTAGGCATTATCATCCTAGATTAATTGAAGGAATTTCATTGTAATCATAGAGAAATTGATTTTTATATTATGCATAATTGATTTTCATGCATAGAGGTATGCATAAAAGATTATTATTTTATTGTAAAAGTGTTACTTTTATCATATTTGATTTTCATGCATAGAGGTATGCATAAAAGATTATTATTTTATTGTAAAAGTGTTACTTTTATCATAATTGATTTTCATGCATAGAGGTATGCATAAAAGATTATTATTTTATTATAAAAGTGTTACTTTTATCATATTTGATTTTCATGCATAGAGGTATGCATAAAAGATTATTATTTTATTGTAAAAGTGTTACTTTTATCATATTTGATTTTCATGCATAGAGGTATGCATAAAAGATTATTATTTTATTGTAAAAGTGTTACTTTTATCATAATTGATTTTCATGCATAGAGGTATGCATAAAAGATTATTTTTTATTGTAAAAGTGTTACTTTTATCATAATTGATTTTCAAGCATAGAGGTATGCATAAAAGATTATTATTATTGTAAAAGTGTTACTTTTATCATAATTGATTTTCATGCATAGAGGTATGCATAAAAGATTATTATTTTATTTTAAAAGTGTTACTTTTATCATAATTGATTTTCATGCAGAGAGGTATCCATAAAAGATTATTATTTTATTGTAAAAGTGTTACTTTGATCATAATTGATGCATAGAGGTATGCATAGAAGATTAATATTTTATTATAAAAGTGTTACTTTTATCATATTTGATTTTATGCATAAATAAGATGCATAAGAGAAATTCTTTTATTCTAAAAGTGTAATTCCTACTAAATTGGATTTATGCATGGATAGATGTATAAAGAATTTAAAGTAATCCAAAAAGTGTTATTTTTATTAATTCTTAATTTATGCATAGGAAGATGCATAAAAGTTTGATTTTTAATTCAAAAGTGTCATTCTCATTTAAAATGAATTTATGCATAGGAAGATGCATAAAAGATTGATTTTTAATTCAAAAGCGTCATTCTCATTTAAAATGAATTTATGCATAGGAAGATGCATAAAAGATTGATTTTTAATTCAAAAGTGTCATTCTCATTTAAAATGAATTTATGCATAGGAATATGCATAAAAAGATTGATTTTTATTTTGAAAGTGTTATTCTCCTTAAAATGGAATTTATGCATAAATAGATGTGTAAAGAAATCTTATATCAAATATAAGAATTCTCTTAAAAAAGATTTAGGATGTGATAAGATGCGTATGCGAAGTGATAGGATGTGATAAGAGGTGTATGAGATGTGATAGGATGTGATAAGAGGTGTATGAGATGTGATAGGATGTGCTAAGATGAGTTAGGATGTGATAAGGTGTGTATGGGATGAGGTAAGAAGTGTATCTGATGGGATAAGATGTATATGGGTTGTGATAGGGCGAGAATGGATGTGTGGATGTATGAATGTAGATGTGGATGTGGATGTATAAATGTGGATGTGTATGTATGGATGTGAATGTGGATGTGATGTGGATGTATGAATGTGGATGTGTATGTGTGGATGTGAATGTGAATGTGGATGTGTATGTATGGATGTATGAATGTGGATGTGTATGTATGAATGTGAATGTGAATATGCATGTAGATGTGGATGTATGGGTGTGAATGTGGATGTGGATGTGGATGTGGATGTATGGATGTACATACGGATGTGGATGTATGAACGAGGATGTATGGGTGTGAATGTGGATGTGAATGTGGATGTGTGGATGTATGGGTGTGAATGTGGATGTGAATGTGGATGTGTGGATGTACATACGGATGTGGATGTATGAACGAGGATGTATGGGTGTGAATGTGGATGTGTGGATGTACATACGGATGTGGATGTATGAACGAGGATGTGAAAATGGATGTATGCATGTAGATATGGATGTATGGATGTAAATGTGGATGTGGATGTGGATGTATGGATATGGATGTGGATGTGGATGTGGATGTATGGATGTGTATGTATGAATGCGGATATGGAATTCGATGTATTATGTGGATGTACGAACATGGATGTGTATGTAGAATAATGAATGTAAATGTGTATGTGAAATAATGTGTCGTCGATATGAGTGAATGGATGAGAATGAGTGAATGGATGAGAATGAGTACACATATGAATGGAATGTGGAATAAGTAATGTGGACTGAGGAGAGATAATGTGGAAAGACGAGAGTTTGATATAGAAACTATATTTTGTGACCTTTTTGTAAATGACTGTTTTATGTCAAGAATGCTGGGGAAGCATTTTGACCGTCTTGTGGATTAAGGTCATAGAGACCTAACTGATAAAGTTGCAACTGCTGACAGAGAGTCAATGGAGGACGTCTCGCGTAGCAAGGTCGACCGAGGTCTTGACCAGCCTCGGTTCGATTTAAATGGTGAGCTTCCGGTACAGTGGATGAGGGACCAAGGAAGCGGCCTATGAGTGAAGCGCTAGGTCACCTGCGAGACGAAGGATCCTAGAGGGTGCTGACCATACGGTGCTCGGGCTCTGGGTCATCGAAGATACCCACACGTGCGTCGTGGAAGATATTGGAATAACGAGTAAGAGTTGTTTTCTGAAACCGGGCATGGATCTGGTTGATTGACCTTTCTGGTCCTCAACGGATAAGTCCATGGCTCTTTTATATGGATCTGTTGGTTGATCTTGCTGATCTTCCACGGAGATTCCATTTTGTTATGTGAATATATTGCCGGTTACTATGAGCTAGGAACTATCGAAAAGGCCCCCTGAGTGAACAGGTGGTGAGCGTTCTAGTTGCCAATGATGCCATAAGTACACCGATGAATGAATGATTGGATATTAGCTTACAACCAACCATCCCATACTTGGACAACATGTCCAATACGTACTGTCTCTGTGACAATGAAATACCATCAAGTATGTAAATCATAATTTTTAAGTAATAAATCTTGTACTCAGTCAACTCTTCATCTTATGTGGGCATTTACTCATTTTTGGGTATTTTCTTTTAGTCATTGGATTTATCTCATCCCAACACTTAGATTAATCTTATTGGTCCATAGGAACCTTAATTGGACCATAATCCAAAAATTTTAGAAAATCTTGACCCTTAGGATAAGGTCTTTTAAATCATTTTAATTGATTTTCCTAATGCACCTTGGAAAATTTATTTTGATTTTTTGTTTCAGGGAAACATATTTTTGATAATTGTAGAATTTATATATCTAAAAATATCTCAATATTGAATTACCACTCTCTAGAAATTTTTATCTCACTAGGCAAAAACAAGGAAAAATAATATTTACTTGTATTCAAAAACAGGGAATGATTACAGGGGACTGAAGTAAAGCTTATTCATTATTCATGCTGAGGAGGAGTTACATCCTCTCCCACTTGAAAAATGCAAGAAGTCCTCATCTCGTAGGTGGAGTATGATCTCTTTCATCTTCTTCTTCTTCTTTAATTGCTTCTAGTGTTACTACCTTGGAAGTGAACAGCCGATTTGGGAACATCTCTCTTTGACTTCCCCTATTTTGAGGCGGAGGTCTTGTATTACTTTGGATTGAAACTGCGAGTTCATTAGAGGGTCTACCTCTGGGATTTCCTTGATTTTGGCGGAAAGGAACCTGATTACTTTTTGGAAGGAAGGAACTGGAGTCTGGAATCTTGGTCCTTGATTTCCCCGCCCCGAAAACCTTGATCCAAAAGGAGTTGGGAAATCCATACTGCGATGTCCAAATCCTTGACACTTATAGCATTTCACTTCCTTGTTCAAGGGTGGAACTTCTGAAGTTGAATTCCAGGGGATTGAGTTTCGGAAGGAGCTGGAGTCTTGAATCTTAGTCCCTGATTCCCCCCCCCCCCCCCGAAAACCTTGATCGAAAAGGAGTTGGGAAATCCATACTGCGATGTCCAAGTCCTTGATAGTTATAGCATTTCACTTCCTTGTTCAAGGGTGGAACTTTTGAAGTTAAATTCTAGGGGATTGAGTTCCGGGAAAGGGACCTTTCTTCCATTCTAGAACTTGCTTAACCTTGTTGTCTCTTAGGCGGTGGAAGGTTGGAATCACCTTTTGGAGCTAGAAATCTTTTGAAAGATGATGGTGCTAGCTTTGGCGGGACCTTGACATCAAAGGCCTTGGCGAAATCCTTCGCCATCCGCATTGCTTCGACCATGGAAAGTGGCTTGGCATTCTTCACTAGGATATTCAAAGGTTCGTTCAGTCTCCGAATGAACCTGGCCATTAGTTGTTCTTCATCTAACGATGGCAAATATTTGAGGAGGAGAGCGAACGCTTGGTGATACAGTTCAATAGTTCTTCTCCCCTGGGTTAACTCTAAGAACTCGTTCATCTTGGTTTCCAAAAAGCTAGGAGGATAGAATCTCTTCCTTAGGTAAATTTTGAGATCATTCCATGTTTGAGTGTTCCGATATACGGTGTGTCTCACAGTGGTTTCTCCATGCCACTCTGGCTGTTTCTACTATCTTCAGCCTTGCAAGAGACATTTTGCTCTTCTCATTGTACCTGCTGACATCAAAGTACTCTTCCACTGATTCGATCCACTTCTCCACAGCCTCGCCCAAGTTTTCCCCTGCACCCTTGAAAGGTCCAGGCTGTGATCTATGAAGAGTTTTACGAACATCCAAGTCGAGCTCTTCCTCATCGAGTTGGGGGTTATCATTCCTACCACGAGACCTCGATCCATGACCCTAACAATACAAAAATTCTTGTTAAGTCCCTTTTTTTGTAATTCAAATCCGACTTTAGATCTATTTGATTCTAGGGTTCTTTAGATTGATCAGTCCCCCATAAAATCTTGGGATAAAGATCCCTTTTGATAGAAGAACCTACATAACTCATTATCAGAGAATAATTCATTCATATTCTTAACAGAGTAATGGTCCATGAGACCAAAAATTTCATCTGAACATTCCTCCATGGGAATTTCAATTATGCAGGTTTTAAATTTGTCATTCCTGAACTAGAGTCACTAGGTCAAGGTCAACAATAGCAATCTGTCAGCACAATCCACTAATCTCATAGTGATTTGCTAAAGTCACAATCATCATTCCAGTTATTATCATCATCACTGGGACTTGTCCCATTCATCCTCATTGTGGCTTTCTTAAACTTATCTTCTTTCAACTAGAACTCATGAATCATTATCTTTCAATCAGAATCCAAATCAACTCATCAATTCTCAACTAGAATTCTAAAATCATATCAATCAGCATTCATCATCTGGATAGCATTTTATTCATCATCTGGATAGCATTTTTGCTTATAATTTCAAGGTCTTAGATTTACTCATACAACTACCAGTAAAGAGCTGCAGTTATACTCTCGGTATATACGGGTAGTCATGGTCCTTGGAACTATAAGGTAAATACCATCATGTCTAGGCCTCAAGCAAGTCAGGGATTCCATACAATTGCGGTACTTCCATCTGAAGACCCAATTACCTATTTATGAATCTTCATTCTGAATATCAATTTGTATGAATTTCATCACACAATTACAATCTTTTACTGGTACTTCATAAATTTTTTACATTTCTCGCTTCTCGGTTGATCCACTTTAGCCAATTTGCTCTGATACAAGTGGAAGGACCCCTCCCCCTCCGCGCAACAAATTCGGGGGTGCTAGTAGCGAAAGTAGCACTTCTTACGCGAGATAGAGCCTCTCACTCGGGGCCTCTCCCATGGATATCCGGACAAGACACTACAAGACAATGCTGCCATACACGCGCTTCATACACGCGATAAATTACGAACGCGTGTATGGTCGCGCTTGTATTTGAATAGAATCGGGCGCGTGTATTTTTGCATTTAAGTTCGCGTGTATATTTGCATTTATAAACGCGTGTATAAATGCGTTTATATACACGCAGTAATACACGCATAAATACACGGTAATATTTACGGGGTGATACTCGGTATTATACACGGGTTTAAAGGGTGGTTGCAAGATCAGGGTGCCCAGTTTTGTCCACTCAGGCACCCTGTAAACAGTAAAAAAGCAGGCATTTGTTTACCTTTAGTGGCTAATCTCTCCTAGTAAATGAAGGAATTTCGTTTTAAGTTCTTTTGTTGGAACGTCATATTCAAAGTTGGAAATATAGTTGCATATTTTGATTAAGCATTAGATAGTCAAAAGTCCTCATTTTCTTAGGTACAAAGTCAATGTATACACCTTGTCCCAAATTTGAGCTGATTTCATAAAATGCTAATATCTTTTACATATAAACTCATATGAGATTCCCACTTTGTACCTTAGATCTTCACATAATATGGAGCTTAACTTGATTTTTTGAGAAAATTTTAAGATATTTGTCTATTTTCTTTAAATATTTCAAGGTCTTTAAAGTGTTATAATATACGCCACTTTTTGTACCCACAATAGCTACCACTTAAAATCCTCAATCTTGTAGATCAAAAGAGTGGGTAGATATTGAGATATTAGTAGAATGTGGTGGTTAGTGAAAATTGCAAATCCAATGGTTGGATTTTTAATGATCTCTTTTTCGAAATTCTTCCAGACTATCAGAAGGCCTGTAAATATTAATAATCTAATTAGTAAAATTACATTTTTGATATGAATCATCTAAAATCTATAGGGACTAGTGTACTTGTAATGGTGCATTTATGGAAAAATAAATTGGATCACTCTAAGTATGAAAAGATTATTTGTTTATCATTTTATCATATTTTTAATGAATTTTGATTAATTAGACTAATTTATATTAATTTAAGTTATATTGGATTAATTTAAGGGCAAGCATATTTTCTATTATTTGCTTGATCTCATTTTAAGTACTTTGCTCCCCCTAAAATTTGCTCTCCAAGCATTGTCCCAGTCTAGCAGAAACTGGATAAAACTGGACACCCTGATCTTGCAACAACCCGTAAATACACGCTACTGCACACGGATTAATACACGCATGGCAGAGAAAAACTGAAAAAAAAACTGAATTCCTTAACAAAATTAAAAACTATTTTCCTTAAACCATCTCATAGTACATTACAGTATACATCATTACACAATCCCACTACATGCATTTACAACAATGAAATATATTCAAAAATAAATCATGCATATGAGATGATAGAAATGTCATCAATTTAGAACATACAGTGACGGATTGGTTAGGGTTCGATCTCATCTTCAATAAGATCCATCCTTGTCAAACGATCAACATCAATATCCATTTGATCAATTGGTAAGGCTACGATTAAATTTATTCCACTATCGATATTCTGTACTCCATTGATAATGGTATCGATGTCCTGATCATCCTCATCAACATCACCATCATCCTCAATGGTAGGGTCATTCTCATGATCATGAGAAATGGCATGCTCATCCTCATTATCACGATCATCTCTTATTTCTTGATCATCGATCACAACATCTTCAATGGCATGTTCGACGTCATCTTCATTGCGGCTTGTTACATCCTCCATATGCTCCATATCAGTGAATGTATTATACATCACTTTGGAACGTGGTGCAATAGGGATGACGTACCACCATTTGATGTCATGCACCATTGGTAGATAGATAACCTACTCAAATACACACAGTACAGTAATTAATTAGCATATCAAAAGTCAAGGGGTACGCGAGCTTAGATATATATGTACATGAAACACATTAGTAAAAAAAATGCATACCTGCTCACATTGTTGTGGCAATACGAGCCTATCTTTCTTTGTTTGCCAGAACTTTGTAGAGTCAATAGTTACATATCCACTTGCATGGCGTTTTATCGTTGCATCAGGCCCTTTTTCCACCACGTTCATTTGCCATTTGACATCCAAAACATACACAAAGAAGCGACGAAAGTCAAGCCTAAATATGTCTTGGATTATGCCACAATAATCATCCATTTTTCCATTAGCTCCCTCAAAGCTACTAATGACACCGCAATCTTGTGTATTTCTCTTTTCATCAATTCTTTGTGTTCGAAAATGCTAGCCTTCACACCATATAGCATTGAACATAGTGCACTGGACCAAAATAGAAGCAATATTTGTGTAAGCAATGTGAATAAATATTAAAAGCAAATCACTTACAACTAATGCAAAACATTAGTTCTATGTACCTTTGACATGCATCCTCGTGCATACTCCCATTCTTCCGCCGTGATATGCAGCCCCTCGTCGCTCTCTGCTCTCTCCATTTCCTCATGCAACCAATCAACATGGATATCATTCGGAAGTGTTGCTAGATGCTTAGGGTACGCCTTCCGAGAGCCATGTTGCCTCCAAAAGAGAGCTCTTTCTGCTTGCCTTTTTGTCTTTGCATCCTCATATCTTGTAACCCATCTGCTCATCACATCACTATTAAGGATACAAGTGAAATTGAGATCATCAATCAATGTTCTGTCAATTACTTTACTCTGTCCTTTCCCTTGAGGCACAATAGAGGTCATCCTCAAGTCCTCTTCATTGCTCCATAGTCGTGGCAAAGAGCTGTCCACCTGACCAAGAAATTCTGAAATATATACAAGAGACTCTTGTATCAACCAACCCTCGGCCATGCTTCCTTCAGGCCTTGCACTTTGCCTCACAAAGTCTTTTAAGGTCTTCATGAAGCGCTCTAGGAAGAACATCCAACGTGCATGCACAGTACCACATAAAGCAATTTCGTCCACTAAATGCACAATGAGATGTAGTTGACTTGTGAGAATGGTTCGCGGAAAAGTCTCCTCTACCAAACAAACCACCTCCACTGCCATAACACGCGCATCATCCAACGTGGCTGGATCAATTGCTTTGGAACTAACATATCTGAAAAATAAATAAATAGTACGTTATACCTCATGCACGTTCATTTTGCAAGGTATAATGAAGGGTGATCTGAGCATGGGTTTTACATACCTCACAAGCTCGCCCATCTTATAAATACATTTTTTCAAACTCTTATTCGCACAATGGTCGATGCTAGTAGGTAGTATGAACTGCGCACATAAGAGCACATTTATGGTTTATGGCATTACAAAATTTAATTTCAACGTACGTACAAGACTTGGAAAACACTTACTTGAAGCATCTGGAATGCCATGACATGAGCTCTGCTATGGATTTGCACTTGAACATGTGTTTGATGCGAGGAATTATAGGAAAGTGTCGCAAGACTTTACGAGGTACATCAAAACTCTTCATATCTGTTCTGTACCTTGCTTCACCACAAGTGGGACATGTCAGAGCCTCCTTATGCGTCCCACGAAAGAGAATGCAATCATTGACGCATGCATGTATTTTATCATAATCCAGTCCTCCAAGAGATGTCACATATCGCCTCGCTATGTCTCTTGAGGTGGGTAGTCTATTTTCCTTTGGAAGCATGTTTGACAATAGCCTGCATCCAATATCATCAATTATAATTAGTCTTAAATCCTAAACCTTAAACCACTAATTCAAATTTATAAGTTAGAATGCTTACTTCAACAATGCGTCAAGACTTGCATTGCTCCATCCATAAACTGTTTGTATATTAAGTAGTTCAAGTGAAGCACGTAAAACTGAGAATGTGCACCCTTCAAACACCGGTGTCGATGAAGCTTTATAAAGATGCTCTTGTTCCATATCATCGTCGTCCATACCTTTGGGATCATCCTTAAAAAGATTCCGCACCATATCATCAAGCACCTCCTCTTCCACAACTTCGTGGGGTGCAGGGCTATTGTCGTCCCTTTCCCACTCATCTCTGACAATAGATCCTGAAGCTCCAGCATCATCTCGTCGACGCTTTACGTGCTCTCGTCGCGCGTAGGGTACCATGTTAGGGTGTGGTACTGCATCCTGCTTCAATTTATCAAATTATATGTTACAACTCTATTAATTTAATTTGGATACCATGAGTCATTTGAATACCATCAATTTACATCTACCCACCTCTAAACCTGTTTGATTCCATTCTCCATACATGGAGATGTGATTCAAGGTAATTCGACGTGCTCGTACAATGCATCCTTGACATCGATTACACATACATTTGATCCGTTGTCCCAACCACACATCGCGATTACGATGACGCATTGTCTCATCTTCTCCAGAACTGCTTGAAGAGGTTGATGACATCCTGTGTACAAATCAGAAAACACAAACTCACTATATATTTTTAATGAAAGCATAAAATCGCGTCTATTCACGCGGCTATCTCCTAAAACTCGCGTGTATTGACGCGGCTAATTCCTAAAAAACGCGTGTATTCACGCAGTTATTTCCTGCAAAACGCGTGTATCAACGCAGCTAAAAGGATATACACGCGAAAATACCCGCCTTCATAAACGCGAACATAAACGCGGCGGCATATTTAAACTAAAAATAGCCCGCCTTCCCCAAATATAGATTTTGAACTTAGAAATCAATAGTGCATGCGTTTTCGCCTCTTCCAACAGCAAGGAGGGAGCAGAGAAAGGAGCACACACACGGGAGAAGGAGGGAGCAGAGAAGGAGCAGAGAGGACTCACTTTTCCAGAGGTGAGTCACTTTGTCCTGTGCCTTGTCTCTTTTTGTCAGATTTGTTTACTTTGCTCTTTGCTCTTTGGGTTTGTCTTCTTGCACACGATTGGGTTGCTGCATCCTGACAGGGGCGACAATGGCTGGTCCTTTTTATCAGGACATTCTGTCTTTGTCGGGGGGTCGGGCTTTTCGAGAAAATTTTTTCGCAGTTCGCGTGTACGAACGCGTGTAGAAGCGCGTGTAACCTGTCTGCAGAGTTTTTTCACGCGCATATACACGCGTTTTTTGACGGGTGTATACACGCGTTTTTTGACGGGTGTATACACGCGTTTCTGCAGACAGAAAACTGCGGCGTTTAGGGTTTAGGGTTTGCAGGCAATTGACTTGTGTAATGACAATGTGTGAGTAAAGAGACAGCCCATGATGTACATGATGATGTTTGTTGCAGGTTCTTTATGGATATTCCAGGTTCTTCATCCGATCCATTTGCGTACAGCAATTGGTTGATGGAGATGATGAATCACTTTGGGCGCCAACCTGGTTCGGTTGAGCTTACAGAGTATATGTATGCCCATCCCCCTCCTTCCCTGCCTGGTGTCTATACCCCTATCGCGAGTATCCAGGGCACTCCAGTGCCGTCTATTCCTCCGAGTCCGACGAGACGGCATGCAGCTTCTCCTCTTCCACGTCCACTGAGGAGACATACCTCGTCCCAGACACACTCACGTACACCCTCACAGCCACCATCACGTGCTCCCTCAGAGCCACCGTCACGTTAGGGCTCACAGCCACCGTCACGTAGACAATCCCCCAGTCGTGACTCCACCCGCAGCAGTAGGAAGAGTGGGAGTGGGGGAGGATGCGGCGGGTGCTTTGGTGGGGGAGGTGGGGGAGGTGGGGGAGGTAGTAGGGCACGGGGTGAGAGAGGAGATAGAGGGAGAAGAGTTAGAGGAGACAGTTCGGAAGAGGAGGAGATGAGAGAGATGGAGAGAGTGGTTTGATCCCCCACATGCTACATTCTCGGATGTATGGGGAAGGACGCGAATAAGGGAGATCTTAAGTAATAAAAGATCTCACCTTAAAAAACTCGCGTACGATGACCGGCTAAATGTAGCTGCGGGTGGCTATCCTGCCGAGAAACCTGCCACTGCGCACAAACGCGAGTGGAAGGAGGCAAAGAAACGAGCAGAGGGTGGCGTGAAGAGCAGGCAGCATGTGGAGGCACGACGGATCCAGATGGAGACCGTTGGATCTTCGCATTTCGGATCTGGCGGCGTCGAGTCATGGGAGGCAGAGTTCGTAAGTATCCTGCCACTTTATTTGATTGTTTACTTAATTCATTGATTCTATGAATTGTTTTAATCTTACAAATTGTGTTGATTATGATACAGCGACGGGTTACGGGGAGGAAGCCCACAACCCACGATACTGCGTATGCTCGCCGGCATAGCAGACGTGATACGTGGGCCATCTTCAGAGCCGAGGGACGTATTACGGACGCGCAGTTTGAGTTGGCCATGAGACCATACGGTCGACAGGTACTTGAAAATTCGTAACGAATGGTTTTGGTTTATTGAATTGCATATATATATACTTATATACTATATATTACTTGAACAGGCACAAGCTGCTGATGATCCACCGGCCGCCGCTGCAGAGGGTGGACGTGAGCACTACTCCTCGGACATTCCGACCGATGCGAGCTCATCTGAGCATGGGGGGAGCACCGAGTCATCATCTGGGTCTGAGTAGTACTCAGACTTGTAGTATCACATTCCATATTTAGGATGTGATTGTATATATTTTTTTGTAAACTCAAGCCATGGGCTACTTCGAGATATGGACTCCCTTGTATACATGTATGAAATTTTGATAGTAATATTGAATTGATTGATCGATAGTATTACATTCATGGCTGTCTTGAATCGTGTAATGACAATGCAGTATGCATTCATGTCGTTCTTGTCTTAATCTCCCTCGTGCATATGTTCTTCGTGGATGGTCTAATGGGATGGTCTAATGCACCAAAAACCCTAAACCAGAGAGTGCTATTGGGTGCTGGAATGCTGGAACAGTATTCAGGCACCAAATAGCACTCTCTGGATTTTTTTTTTGCTCTCTGTTCGCGTGTATAAGCGCGTCAACACTGCTAAAGCTCGCGTGTATCTACGCGGATACCCTCGAAATTACGCGTGTATTAACGCGTATAAACTGGCAGTCACGTGTGTATCAACGTAGCTACATTAAAAAAACGCGTGTATGGACGCAAGTAAAAACGCGTCTGGAACATGAACTGAGCAGAATGCGGTTATACACCCGTGTATAAGCGCGTCTAATGTAATAAGAAGCGTGTATAGGTGCGTGTATTAACGCGTCTGTATATAATAACGCGGGTATATACCCGTGTATACGCGCGTCTGAGAGGTACTGTACACGCGGTTTTACACGCATGTCTCTGGCCGCGATTATACACGCGCTGATACACGGGCCCGCTACTTTTTTTCATAAGTCATTTTTAGCGGCTAAGAGCGCGGGTATGAGCCCAATCCCTTGTAGTGAGAGACTAATCCCTCGTTTTTTCCAAAATCGAACCCAGAAAAACTTCCCTTCTCCAGAAAACACGGGCAATTCCTCTAGGGGATATTTTATTTCTAACGTAGTCAAGGTCATCGTTAACCAAACTGATCTGACCGAACCCGTATTAAGAGACTAAGGTTATGTAGAAGGGGAAGAGAAAGGTGTGTGTGAAGGGACTTAAGGTCCACTAGCTCATCTATTTAAAGGTGGAGCTAGGAGGCATTTTGTATTGAGCAAGGCCTAGTTGTATTCATAAACAACTTAATAAGCAAGATATTGTTCTTGTATTTTGTGAGCTCTCTTACCTCCACACACTTGATCTAGCATGAGCACCACATTTTCTCAACATGGTATCTAGAGGTTAGGTTGAGTAGGTCACATTTGTGGTGTAGAATAGGTCAAAAACTCATCTTCTCTTGTGTGGAGCTCAACCCTCTGCTGGTGGAGGCCTTCTACCAGCTTGTAGAGGCCATATCTCTTGGAGATTTCAACAAGGAAGATGTAGAGGAGACCTGGGCGTTTCATTTCGTAATTAACTTCAATAGCATTCAAAAACCATTCCAATTAAGCTTCTCAAGCTTAAGAGGGGTTGAGAAGAGAGAAACTTTGAGAGAAAAAGATCAAAATTCACCATTTACCTTACAAATTGCTTGATTCTTTGTTCACGGTAGAGGCTCCCAACCAATCAATTGGTTTAGTATGTTGATGGAGCCACCAATGGGGATTGAAGAAAGAGGGAAGGTCCAATTTCTTTAATTTGGAGAGAATTTTAGAGAATAGTAAAAATTAGCATTATTTCAGCATAATTCTAGTATAGTAAAATTCTCCTTTTTTTTTCAAAGGACTCATGTTCTATTTATAGGAGAGGGAGGATGTAACCAAGACCAACTGATTTCTAGAGTTTTCCACATTTCAGTTTGGTTGAGTTTGGACTAGATTTGGACCTAGGTTGGTTCCTTTTTTATTCGGTTTGGTTCAAGAGAGAGGAGATATAAAAATATCACAATTTTTGAAGATTGAAAACTCAATTGCACATGTGAAGTAGGCGCCTCATTCATGAGGGGGAAATCCCCATGCAGAGGTGTCAAAAATGCATCATTACTTCTAAATATCTCCCCTTTTTAACTATTAGCCTTGTCCTTAGTCAACTCTTCATCTTATGTGAGCATTTACTCATTTTTGGGAGATTTTTCTTTTATTTCTTCATTTATCTCTTCCTTACATTTGGATTGATCTTATTGGCCCATAGGAACCTTAATTTGAAATTTTGAAAAAATCTTCACCCCTAGGATAATGCCTCTTGAACCGATTATACTTAATTTCCAATACACCTTCTGAAAATCTTTTAGAACTTCTATTTTAGAGGAACTGATTTTAATAATATGAGGTATTTTTCTATCCAAAAATATTTAAAATCTGAATATTCTCTTTCTAGAATATTTTCTCTCTCTAGACCAAAACTGGTAGAAACAAGATCTTTTATATTTCTGAAGAGGGATTTGATTACAGGGGAAGATACTGGACATCATGAGGGGTTGGGGGAGGAATCTTACATTCTACCCCACTTAAAAAACGCGAGATGTCCTCATCTCGCAGGTGGAGTATGATCTCTTTCATCTTCTTCTTCTTCTTCAATCACTTCGAGTGTTACTGCCTTGGAAGTGGACGGCCGATTTGGGAATAACTCTCTCTGACTTCCCCTATTCTGAGTTGGAGGTCTTGCATTACTTTGGGTTGAAACTATAGGTTGGATAGAGGGTGTTGGATAGAGGGTCTACCTCTGGGATTTCCCTGATTTTGGCGGATAGAACCGTGATTACTCTAGACGGAAGGGGCTGGAGTCTGGAATCTTGACCCTTGATTTTCTTGCCCTGAAAACCTTGATCCAAAAGGAGTTGGGCAATCCATACTACTGTGATGTCCAATTCCTTGACAGTTATAGCATTTCATTCTCTTGTTCAAGGGTGGAACTTCTGAAGTTGAAATCCAGGGGATTCAGTTTCGGAAAAAGGACATTTCTTCCATTTTGGAACTTCCCATATCCTGGGTTTGACCTTGATATCTCTTAGGTGAAGGAAGGTTGGAATCACCTTCTGGGAATAAAAACCTTTTGAAAGGTGATGGTGCTAGCTTTGGCGAGACTTTGACATCAAAGGCTTTGGCGAAATCCTTCGCCATCCGAACTGCTTCGGCCATGGAAATAGGTTTGGCATTCTTGACTAAAGTATCTAATGGCTCGTTCATTCCCTGAATAAACCTGGCCACATCAGCTGCTCTTCATCCAATTGAGGGGAATATTTAAGGAGAAGTGCAAAAGCCTGATGGTACTCTTCAATTTTTTGGGCTTCCTGCTTTAGTTCCAAGAACTCATTCATCTTAGTTTCAAGAAAGCCTGGGGGACAAAACCTCTTTCTGAGATAAGCCTTGAGATCGGTCCAGGTTTGGGTATTTCGGTCGAGATGGTTTGTCTCGCAGTGGTTTCTCCATGCCACTCTAGCTATCTCCACTATCTTCAGCCTTGCAAGAGCCATTTTGCTCTTCTCATTATAACCGGTGACATCGAAGTATTCTTCCATTGATTCGATCCACTTCTCCACAGTCTCGCCCAAGTTTTCCCCTTCACCCTTGAAAGGTCCAAGCTGTGAACTATGAAGAGTTTTACGAACATCCAGGTCGAGCTCTTCTTCATCAAATTGGGGGTTAACATTTCTACCACGACGACCTCGATCCATGTTCCTATCAATACGAAAATTCTTGTTAAGCCTCTTTATTTATGATTCAATCCGATTTTTTATTCAACTGATTCCGGGGTTCTCGGCTCCCCACAGAGTCAAGGGTTAAAGTTACTCATATAGAACGTATTATTAGTTAACAATTCATTCAGAATTATCTCATTCATATCTTTAACACAATAATGGTCCATCAAACTGAATTTCTCTATCTAAACAATCCTCCATGGGAATTTCAATTTTTTTGATTTTTAATTTATCATCCCTTAACTTGATCCATTGATCAAAAGTTAACAGTAGCAATTTGACAGCACAATCCACTAATCTCATAGTGATTTGCTGAAATCATTATCATCATTCTAGTTATGAATATTATCACAGGGACTCATCCCATTTCATCGTCATTGTGGTTTTGCTCAGCTTATTATATTTCAACCAAATTTTAGGGATCATCATTTTTTTCAATCAGAATCCACATTAGGACCTCAATGGAGTCTTCTTGGGCCCTTTTATTTGGCAGTTTAAGGGAGTCAAACCTTTTCTCTTAAGAAGAAACGTTTTCTAATTTGAAGCTTCAAAACGGCTACTTTATTTGAATTTGAATTTTGGGAAGAAAATGGAATTTAAAATCTAGCGGATAAAACCATATCATGTAACATATCTATGGAAAGCTCTTGATGCGTAGACCACGGATCTATAATCTCCGCTCAAATCGGAACTTGTATGTAGAAGTTATGGAGGTCCGAAAATTGTAAACTTGCCCCTCTCCTTTTGGGGAGAAAAGTGTACCCTTTGACCACTCTTACACCTCTCTTAATCACCAATGGTTTTTGCTCACATGGCAGGCTCCTATTTGTCAAAAAGTTAAATGTTTCCATAACCTCATGGAAAATTAAAGGGCCCAAAAAGAATCCATTGAGTTCCTAATGAATCAACTCATCAGTTCTCAAACAGAATTAAAATCATATCAACCACATTCAAAATCATCATCTGGATAGCATTAATGCTTATAATTTCAAGTCTTAGATTTACTCGTATATACTGCCAGTAAAGAGCTGCAGTTATACCCTCGGTATATACGGGTAGTCATGATACTTGGATCTATAAGGTAAATACCATCATGTCTAGGCCTCAAGCAAGTCAGGGTTCCATACAATTGTGGTACTTCCATCTGAAGACCCAATTACTAATTTACAAATTTTTCAGTTTGAATATCAAATTGTATGAATTATATCACACAATTACAACCTTTTTATGCTTCTTGATAAATTTTTGACATATTTGGCTTCTCAGTTGATCTTTATTAGCCAATTTTCTCTAATACCAACTGTGAGATTCCTGTCCCTACCACGCAATGGATTCGGGGTGCTAGCAGCGAAAGTAGCATTTCTTGCACGGGGCAGGGTCCCACACTCAGGGTCCCACACTCAGGGCCTCATCCAACGGATATCCGGAGAACAAGAGACTAATCCGTCGGTTTTTCCAAAATCAAACCCGGAAAAACTTCCTTTACCCGGAAAGCACGGGCGATTCCACCAGGATAACTTTTTACTCTAACGTAGTCAAGACCATTACTGATCAAGCTGATCCGACTGCACCTATACAGATACTCGGTTAGATCAAGGAAGAAACTTGCACTTGGATCATTGGGATCAACGCTTTTTTCCCCATCAAGAGGCATAGCCGTTGATTCATATCCATAAAACAATTACTATCCGGGATTTACTTTATCTATCGTAATAACAGAAATTGAGTCTCGATTTACGGATCCATCAGTCCAGCCTAACCCCATCCAGTCCCATGGGTTAGCCAACCGCCCAACGACTGTAGTGATGGGATCCAATTAGGAATTTGGTTAGGTTTTGTCTCAGGTACCAGGGAAAAGAGTTCCCAGGCCCCCTAGCCGGCGGAAGTTCATGCAAACATAAACTAGTCACACCACTTACACACCCCATATGAAATTGTCTTTTTCACAGATTCAATCATCTTTAAAACAATCATTTAATGAAACCATAGTATCACTGATCACAATTCTCCAAAATATCCGGTTGAATCTTAATTTCCAATCATTCCTTCATCAGAGTATCTATGGCATCATTGGTAACCAGAACGCTCACCACCTATTCACTCAGGGGCCTTTTCAATAGTTCCTAGCTCATAGTACTCGGCAATATAATCACTTATAAAAATCAAGATGGAATCTCCGTTGAAGATCAGCAAGATCAACCAACATATCCATATAAAAGAGCCATGGACTCATCCGTTGAGGACCAGCAAGGTTAATCAACCAGATCCATGCCCGGTTTCAGAAAACAACTCTTACTCCTTGTTCCAATATCTTTCACGACGCACGTGTGGTATCTTTGGTGACCCAGAGCCCGAACACCGTTGGTCAGCACCCTCTAGGATCCTTCGCAGGTGACCTAGCGCTTCACTCATAGATCGCTTCCTTGGTCCCCCATCCACCATACCGGAAGCTCACCATTTAAATCGAACCGAGGCTGGTCAAGACCTCGGTCGACCTTGCTACGCGAGACGTCCTCCATTGACTCTCCGTCAAACAGCAGTTGCAACTTTATCAGTTAGGTCTCCATGACCTTAATCCACAAGACGGTCAAAATGCTTCCCCAGCATTCTTGACATAAAACAGTCATTTACAAACAGGTCACAAAATATAGTTTCTATATCGAACTCTCGTCTTTCCACATTATCCCTCCTCAGTCCACATTACTTATTCCACGTTCCATTCATATGTGTACTCATTCTCATCCATTCACTCATATCGACGACACATTATTTCACATACACATTCACATTCATTATTCTACATCCACATCATACATCCAATCCCATATCCGCATTCATACATACACATCCATATCCACATCCATACATCCACATCCACATCCACATTCACATTTACATTCATACATACACATCCACATCCATACATCCACATCCACATCCACATTCACATTCACATCCATACATCCACATCTACACGCATACATCCATTTTCACATCCTCATTCATACATCCACATCCACATCCGTATCTACATCCATACATCCACATCCACATTCACATCTATACATCCACATCTACATGCATACATCCATTTTCACATCCTCATTCATACATCCACATCCACATACATACATCCACATCCGTATCTACATCCATACATCCACATCCACATCCACATCCACATTCATATTCACATTCATACATACACATCCACATCCATACATCCATACATACACATCCACATTCACATCACATCCATATATACACATCCACATTCATACATACACATCCACATCTACATTCATACATCCACATCCACATCCACATTCACATCCATACATCCACATCCACATTCACATCTATATCCATACATCCACATCCACATTCACATTCACATCCATACATCCACATCTACATGCATACATCCATTTTCACATCCACATCCACATACATACATCCACATCTGTATCTACATCTATACATCCACATCCACATTTACATCCATACATCCACATCCACATTCACATCCACATCCATACATCCATACATCCACATCTACATGCATACATACACATCCACATTCATATATCCACATCCTAACTCATCCCATACTCATTCTTATCACATCTCATATAACTCTTAACTCACTCATATGCATCTTATCACATCCTAATATCTATTTATAGAATACAAGAGAATTCTTATATTTGATATAAGATTTCTTTACGCATCTATTTATGCATAAATTCCATTTTTAAGAAGAATGACACTTTCGAAATAAAAATCAATCTTTTATGCATCTTCCTATGCATAAATTCATTTTAAATGAGAATGACACTTTTGAATTAAAAATCAATCTTTTATGCATCTTCCTATGCATAAATTCATTTTAAATGAGAATGACACTTTTGAATTAAAAATCAATCTTTTTTGCATCTTCCTATGCATAAATTTATTTTAAATGAGAATGACACTTTTTAATTAAAAATCAATCTTTTATGCATCTTCCTATGCATAATTTCATTTTAAATGAGAATGACACTTTTGAATTAAAAATCAATCTTTTATGCATAATTCTAATTTAGTAGAAACTACACTTTTATAATAAAAGAATTTCTCTTACGCATTTAATTTCTGCATAAAATTATTTATGATGAAAATCACTCTTTTGAATTTTGTGTTATAATTGTTGTAATGTTTGTCTTGTGATGTAGCTTGACATTGTGTGGATAGAAATCCTACCCCAGCAGAGTAGAGACTCGCTACCATTGTCGCCACAATAGAGGAGATACATGGGATCATCTCCGACACACAATACAATCAAGCAAGGAGAACACCAATTCAAGTAATACTTTTTATTTTTATTTAAAAAATATTTCAACCTTTATAATTCTTTCTATTTTTATTTATATATATCTTCACTTTGTGTAGGCACAAGGTGGACAAGAAGACTCGGAGAGTGATGACTCCTCCGAGTAGTCGCTCTCGCTAGTTTTTCTTCACGTATAGTTTTGGTTTATGCAACTATGTTTCTTTTTCAAGCCTCATGTGGCTACCATCATGTATGGACAACTTCTTGGATATAAGATGAAAATTTTCATCTTTATGTACCTATTTTTACCTGCAATCATCAAGTTGTCTTCTAACTGGATTGCATTGGCAGTGATGACTGCTTCCCACGTTGTAAGACCTCTAATGACTAGGCCATTGTATATGTCCTCGTGGCGCAATCCTCGGATGAATCTATCAAGCAGTTGGTTGTTATTGAAGCGCTCATCAGGAGTGCAGCGAGAATTTAGATGCTTTAATCGACTAATAAAGTCTCTCACTGACTCCCCTTCCTCGCGTTCAGCTTTTTGGAGTTGAGATGCTACTCCCCCCAAAGCACACCCTCCCGTATGTATTCTTTCAAGAACAATCTCTTGAGAGTGGGATAGTGAGTACGCTCTTCAACCCTTAAAGCTTGATACCAATCTCCGGCTTTTCCACTCAAGGTTAAGCCATTATGCATAATATAAAAATCAATTTCTCCATGATTACAATAAAATTCTTTCAATTAATCTAGGATGATAATTCCTAGAATATGGTAGGAAGTCCTCTTTTCATACTTTGAATGAAATTATTTTATGTGTAATTTTTATAAAAATTTTACCATAGCTCCGCTGCTATGACTGATAAATCTCAATTATTTTAAAGGATAAAGCTTATCATTAAGAGAATGATTAGAATGATCCTAATTGAATCATTAACCCATAATGGATTAAATCATCAATATTCATGAAATACATAAACTAAAAGCATAGAAAAAAGCCATTAATTTGAGGGTGGTTGTTTGCAAGATCAGGGTGCCCAGTTTTGTCCACTCAGGCACCCTGTAGATAGTAAAAAAACAAGCATTTGTTTACCTTTAGTGGCTAATCTCTCCTAGTAAATGAAGGAATTTCGTTTCAAGTTCTTTTGTTGGAACATCATATTCAAAGTTGGAAATATAGTTGCATAATTTGATTAAGCATTAGATAGTCAAAAGTCCTCATTTTCTTAGGTACAAAGTCAATGTATACACCCTGTCCCAAATTTGAACTGATTCCATAAAATGATAATATCTTTTACATATAAACTCATATGAGATTCCCACTTTGTACCTTAGATCTTCACATAATATGGAGATTAACTTGATTTTTTGAGAAAATTGTAAGATATTTGTCTATTTTCTTTAAATATTTCAAGGTTTAAAGCATTATAATATACGCCACTTTTTGTACCCACAATAGCTACCACTTAAAATCCTTAATCTTGTAGATCAAAAGAGTGGGTAGATACTGAGACATTAGTAGAATGTGATGGTTAGTAAAAATTACAAATCTAATGGTTGGATTTTTAATGATCTCTTTTTTAAAATTCTTCCAGACTATTAGAAGGCCTGCTTATATTAATAATCTAATTAGTAAAATTATATTTTTTATGTGAATCATCTAAAACCTATAGGGACTAGTGTACTTGTAATGGTGCATCTATGGAAAAATAAATTGGATGACTCTAAGTATGGAAAGATCATTTGTTTATCATTTCATCATATTTTTGATTAATTTTGATTAATTAGACTAATTTATATTAATTTAAATTATATTGAGTTAATTTAAGGGAAAGCATATTTTCTATTACTTGCTTGATCTCATTTTAAGTACCTTGCTCCCGAGAATTTGCTCTCCAAGCATTGTCCCATTCCAACATAAACTGGATTAAACTGGACACCCTGATCTTGCAACAACCCCTGACCTCAAGCATAGATTAATCTTGCATTACTTAAGGAAAAGCTTTATGAAAAGCTTCATTTGGATTGAGAATAGGTCATGAGTATGACCATTTCTTGAGTGAGAGAAAGAAATTACATAAAAACCATTAGAATTAAGCATAAATGAAAAATTTATGTAATTCTTTACTATCATTCATCAATTAACTTCAATAGCATTCATCAATTAACTTCAATAGCATTCATCAACTTATGTAACTCTTTACTACCATTCATCAATTAACTTCAATAGCATTCAAAAACCATTCCAATTAAGCTTCTCAAGCTTGAGAGGGGTTGAGAAGAGAGAAACTTTGAGAAATTATAGAAAAAGATCAAAATTCACCATTTACCTTACAAATTGCTTGATTCTTTGTTCACGGTAGAGGCCCCCAACCAATCAATTGGTTTAGTATGTTGATGGAGCCACCAATGAGGATTGAAGAAAGAGGGAAGGTCCAATTTCTTTAATTTGGAGAGAATTTTAGAGAATAGTAAAAATTAGCATTATTTCAGCATAATTCTAGTATAGTAAAATTCTCCTATTTTTTTCAAAGGACTCATGTTCTATTTATAGGAGAGGGAGGCTCTAACCAAGACCAACTAATTTCTAGAATTTTCCAGATTTTAATTTGGTTGAATTTGGACTAGATTTGGACCTAGTTTGGTTCCTTTTTTATTCGGTTTGGTTCCTTTTTGATTTGGTTTGGTTCAAGAGAGAGGAGAGATAAAAATATCACAATTTTTGAAGATTTAAAACTCAATTACACATGTGAAGTAGGCGCCTCATTCATGAGGGAAAAATCCCCATGCAGAGGTGTCAAAAATGCATCATTACTTCTAAATATCTTCCCTTTTTAACTATTAGCCTTGTTCTTAGTCAACTCTTCATCTTATGTGAGCATTTACTCATTTTTGGGAGATTTTTCTTTTATTTCTTCATTCATCTCTTCCTTACATTTAGATTGATCTTATTGGCCCATAGGAACCTTAATTTGAAATTTCGAAAAAATCTTCACCCTAGGATAATGCCTCTTGAACCGATTATACTTAATTTCTAATACACCTGAAAATCTTTTGAACTTCTGTTTCAGGGGAACCATTTTAATAATATGAGGTATTTTTCTATCCAAAAATATTTAAAATCTAAATATTCTCTTTTTAGAACATTTTCTCTCTCTAGGCCAAAACTGGTGGAAACAAGATCTTTTATATTTCTGAAGAGGGATTTGATTACAGGGGAAGATACTGGACATCATGAGGGGTTGGGGGAGGAATCTTAAAAAAATAAATTTACCAAAATTTTATCTTTTACCATTTAATTACTTGGATCTCAAATATCATGGGAATTCCTCTTTTTGTATTAAAATAATTTTACCAAAAATTTCTCTTTTATCATAATCAATTAATTATGCATAATTATAAAAAAAATTTCTCATGAATATGATGAAAATTATTCTTTTTGCATAGGATGTCCAATCCTAGAATATGGTAGGAAGTCCTCTTTTAGCATTATGCATAAAAATAAGATATGTATTATTTTCTAAAAATTTTACCATAGCTTCGCTACTATTACTGATAATTCTTAATTTTTTTTCTAAAGAATAAAAGCTTGTAATGAAAATATGATAGTAGTTCCTCTTTTATGCTTAAAATCAAGCTATGAATTTAAATCATAATTTTAACCATAATCATAAACTTAATTATGCTTATCCCACTAGATTAAGTTAATTCCATTATTTCTCTTTTTCCAAATTGATAGGATAATATATTTCTCATTTAGAATCAATCAGAGTAGTTTTTAACTACTTATAATAATCTAAAAGAAATAACCATTATTTTGTTAACATAAAATAACAAAAATACCATTTTCTTAATCTCTAGCTTATCGAGCCTAGAGTTTAGCTTTGAATTAAGAGACTATCATTGAGAAGCATCCTTTTTCAAGGGATGTAGCCATAAAGATGGCTATTCTTTGAGAGAGAGAGAGATTTACTTAAAGAATGCATTACAAATAAGCATAAAGATTAACATAATCTTAATTAAATATTAAGAAACTTAGGGAAATCTTGAATTGAATTAAAACAATCATTTTGAAAGCTTCTCAAGCTTGAGAGGGGTTGAGAAGAAGAAAGTTACTGAGAAAATTGAAAAAAACCATATAATTTTGATTTTACCTTCAAGTTTGGCTTGATTCTCTAATTACAGTGAAGCCCCTGACCAATCAATTGGTCCACCAAGAGGAGAAGAGCAACTCCAAGAGTTGTTGTAGAGAGAGAGAGCTCCAAGCTCCCAAGAGAGAGGAAAATTTAAAAGATAATAGAAAATATGATTATTTTAATATAATACTGGCATAATATAGCTCCAATAATCAATTACAAATGACTGAGGGTCTATTTATAGGTGAGGAGGTCATTAACCAAGTCCAATTGGGTTCTAGAATTTTTCAGGTTTAGTTTGACTCAATTTGGACAAGATTTGGATGACCAGTTTGGCTCCCTTTTTGATTTGGTTTGATCCTAGGAGAGAGGAGAGATAAAAGTATCACAATTTTTTTGAATTAAAAACCCTTCCACACATGTGAAAGAGGTGCCTACCTCAACAGTCCCCCTTTCCTTACCAAGGTGTCAAAAATGCATCATTATTCCAAATATATCTCATTTTTTAAGTAATATCTCATAATTTTTAACTAATAAACCTTGTACTTAGTCAACTCTTCATCTTATGTGAGAATTTACTTTTTTTTGGGTATTTTCTTTTATTCTTTTGAATTTATCTCATCCCAACAGTTGGATTAATCCAGTTGGCCCATTGGAACCTTAATTGGACCATAATCCAAAAATTTCTAAAAATGTAGATCATTTGGCTAAGGTCCCTTATACCATTTTCAATTAGTTCTTAATGCACATTGGAAAGTTCATTTTGAACATATGTTTCAGGGGAATCCATTTTAGACACTAGGAGGATTTTTATATCCAAAGATATTTCAACTATGGATTATCTCTCTCTAGACATTTTCTCTCTCTAGGCCAAAATAGGGTAAAACAAGATCTTTCTTCTATTTTAGAGAGGGCAGTAATTACAAGAACAGGAGGGGAGGTTCTTACACCTTTACACCTCAAAAGCTGGAGGGAGGAATCTTACAAGTGGCATAAACTTGCTAGTGTCCAAACGGTGAAGGTTAGTGTACATGAGCTAGTTTGGTTCAATTGAGAAAGGTTCCAGATTTGTTGCCTGTGTTGGATGTCTAGATCCATGGCAAGAATATAAGCAAAGTTTATATTGATGGTGGTGAAGCTCAAGTATGTGTGATTACTAAGGAAGCATTGCATGCCCTTGAGTTAGAAGTTACTATGGGAGATCCATGTTTAGTGTTAAGATGGTTAACAGTGCTAGAGTGAAGTGTCTAGGAGTGATCAAGGAGTTGGAATCAAATGTGCTTGGTTAAAAGGTGATGATTGATTTGCATGTCATGGGGCCCTGTACTCCTTGTGGGAGGCCATGATTAATTACAATGAAATCAAGGCAAAATTGGTACAATGGATGTATAGATTTATTTGTTGACAAACTAAAGAATAAGAGGATCAGATCTGATTTAAAGATAGCAAAAATTATGGAGCTTGGAGAAGATCTAGAGATAAACACAAATGCTAGTTCTACTCCTTTGAAAGTTATGATGCCTATTCTTCAAAATCTTCACTAGGCAAAATATGGACTCTCATTTTTACCCCTTAAGGATTTCCACACCTCCTCTCTCTAGAAAACTCAGCTCATGGTGAAATTTTTACAAATCAAATCAAAAGTTGGCAGAGATTCCACATTTGGAATCTACTCATCAAGACCTTTCCAATGATATATAGCATGGTGGGAAATTTTGATTATTCAAGAAGTCCCGAAATTGGTGATAACATGGCATGTTATAAATGCTATCAAAATTTTCCATCATGCTATATATCATTGGAAAGGTATCGATGATGAGTAGATTCCAAATGTGCAATTTCCACCAACTTTTAATTTGTTTGAAAAAAATTCACCACCATGAGCCCATTTTTCTAGAGAGAGGAGGTGTAGAAATCCTTAGGGGGAAAAGATGAGAGTCCATATTGTGCCTATTGGAAGAAGCTGATGATGAGGGATTGGATCAAAGTTTTTGGAGTTGTAGGGATATGTGTGGATTACAGGTGGGCTGAGGTCAAGGGGGGTGGATAGAGCTGGTAGTATGATAAAATACATTAATACTCAAGATGAGAAATTTAATGTTCCAAAAGAGGAGTTGATGGAGATGGTTGATAAAGATTTGACTATAGAAGAAAAAGAGCAGCATGAAGTTCTCTTTGGATAAGTACCCAAGGTTATTTGCAAGGGAATATACTCAGATGAGGGGGACTCCTAGTGTGCTACATGAGATTAAACTGAAATAAGGGATGAAGCCTATGGCGCAGAAGCTTAGAAAGCTTGGAACTATTCAGAGGCATGTGTTGGAGATAGAAGTCACCAAGCTTCTGCAAGTTGGTTTCATTTATAGAGTTGCTGAGTTGATTGGGTGTCCCTTGTGGTTATAGTGCCTAAAAAAGGAAACAAGTGGAGAGTGTGTGTAGATTATAAACCTTTAAATGTAGCCACTAAAAGACACTAAACCTTTAAAAGATATCACTATCCTTTGCCTTTTGAGGATGCCACTAAAAGACATCACTATCCATTGCCTTTTTTAGGATGAGATTTTGGATCGGGCTGTAGTAGGTAGTGAGAGATACTCTATCTATGATGGGTTTAGTGGTTATTTCTAAATCAAGATAGATCCAGAGGATCAGAAGAAGACAAGTTTCATTACTCCTTGGGGAGTGTAGAAAGGATATTCTTGGTCCTTACTTGGGTAATTTTGTGAGGGTTTTACTGACAGGTTGGTGCATGTTATGACATTTGTGTTTACTGATAGGTTGGTGCATGTTAAGAAGCTGGATTTTGTATGTCAGAGGCTTGATGAGGATGGAGCTCAGTTGAATCCAGGTAAATGTAACCTAGCAAGAGTAAGGGTGGTGCTGCTTGGGCATGAAGTTAGTGAAAATGGGGTAGCTCCTAACCCTTCCAAAGTGGAAAATCTCCTGGAGATGGAGAGTCCAAAGACAACCAAGGAGATTATTAGCTTCATTCAAAATATGTGATACTTATCTAGGTCATTCTATATGCTTGCTGAATACCTTTATCCCCTGTAGAAGGTAAGCCTTTTGTTTAGAGTACTATTGAAGAGGAACTCTTTGAGAATATTAAGGATCTTCTTTCTACCTTACCCATTATGATGCCACCAGATTGGAATAGACTTTTTATATGTCTCAGTGTAGGTGAGAATGCCATTTTGGAGAAGTTTTTATGTAAAAAGGAGTGGAGCAATCCTATATGAGGCATGTGTATTACATCAGCAAGACCATGGGAAATGAGAAGTCATGGCATGAGGTGGAGTTGTTGGTGTGGACATTGTTCTAGTCAAAAGACTGAGAAGCTACTTGATTTACAAGCCTTTTGTGGTTTTAACATCTTGCAGCTTGCTACCCAATATACTCAGATTTCCAAGAGATAATCCAAAAGTGTAGAGGTGGATACTAGCCCTACAGAAGTTTGACATGAGCTTCATCAAGGAGAACAATGTGAGGGTAGATATGTTAACTTATAGAGAAGTACAAGTGAAGCCCAAGCCAGTTTAGAGATGTTGAAAAACAAAATGTTCCTAGCCACAATATACATAAGGAGTTACAGGATGCTGAGGAAACCATGTTCTTTGATGGTTCTTTCAAAAGGAGTATGAGTGAGTTAGCTATGTATTTTTCCACACATAGGTAAAAGTGGTCTGGTTTGGCTACCATGAGATAGAAGTGAAGAGCAACAATGAAGCAAAATATAGTAATTTGTACTTAGGGCTTGAGGAGTGAAAAAGGATAAAAATTAGGAGGTTAATATTGAAAAGAGATGCAATGTCGATCATTAGACAGATATGAGGAGTATGGAGAGTCAATAAATATGAGTTGAAACAATGGTTCTTCAAAGCCAGGAAGCTTCTTGGGAGTTTTCAAGCTATTAGAATTTGGCATATATCTAGGGATTGAAATAAAAGAGCTCATGAGTTGGCTGAGTAGATACTTGTTAGATGTACATGGGATAAAGTTTCAAGAACCTTTATACCAGGGAAGAGAGTCTTTGTATGAGGAGGACTATATTCTCTTTTTTGGTTTTTCCAGAAAGGATCTAAGTACCTCAAGGAGACAAGTAGTGACTAGAAGAACTCCATGAAATATGTGTTGATAAAAGAGCAACTATACCACACCAGATTTGATGGTATTCTAAGAAGAGTATTACACCATCATGAAATCCAACTATTGCGCCCAATAGCTTAGTGGTGGTAGAGTGCTCAGCTTGACCACCTTCCACGTCATGAGCACCACCGCGGTACTCCATGTGTGAAGATGGCAGGATGTAACCACTAGAGCAGTTGTTGCCGAGATTAAGAAGACCGAGCTTAAAAGGAGGGTGCAAGTCAAGTAGCAGAGGAGCTAGCTGAAGGTCACAAAAGTGCATGTTGCTGATAGTTACAAGTAGTGAGAATAGTGAGAGGGTGAACCATGCTATTGTTGTAGTTCTTAGGGGATTTGAGTCATGTGTCGATATGTAGTGAACAGGAAGCCATACATTTATCAAAGAGAAATGTTACAACCCACTTTATCTCTATGTACTCTTCGCAATATGTTGACTCAGAATGTTGTGTCTTTGTTTTAAGAAACATGCTGTGTGCCATTGAGAGAGAGAGTGACTTAGCAGAGTGAGAGCAGAGTGTGTGTGTTTGAGAAGTTCTAAAGCTCAGTTGAGTTCTGAGTGTCCCCATGACCACTCTAGATTTGGTGTTCGAATCGAGAAGCTCTAGTGGGTGGCTACATGTCACCCACGGCATTGTCTAACTGGTCTGATACCCTAGACTGTTGTCTTGCCATTCCACTCTGCGGAGAGGAAAATCAACAAGAAACACCTGGGGATCCTGCTGGGGAATCACCACTACAACTCCGTTGCCCACCACTGAAGGAAACCTCCACCATAATTAGGCCAGGAATCTTTCCTTTTGGAAAATTGCAACAACGAAGCGGAAAACATTTCGCTGAGTAGCATTCTGCACCTTCAAACTAAGGAAATCATGGAAAAAGAAGTTCCGGTTATGCACAAACTAAATTGGCTAGAAATAAACCCCCAAAACAAGTCTGTAGTAGGAAGCTGTAACATGGAGGGAATTTTTTGGGAAAGTCAGTGTAGAGAACGTTGTCGTAAAGTATGCGGAATAGCCAGGAAAGTACGAAACTTCTAGCTGTGAGAGTGATTGTTAAATCCAACAAGGAAACTCACGCACAAAATTTCCCAAGGAGTATTGAACATCACTATTTCCAATGACAATACATGTGTCGATTCACCTCAATACATCCTTGAATTCATCCCGTTGATTGCACAAAATTGCATGAAATCCTTTGAACCATTCACATGTGGGCATAACAAAGCCTTCCCATTTTTCCAATATACATGTGTCTAGTTACATCCTTTTAATCCAGTGTCATCAAAACTATTACTTCGAGATGCACTTTTTATCACCTGAAAACCTGCCTTAATATTCTAACATCTCACAAGCAAAATAGCATGGCATATGTACCACATAACTCTGTAATTTTTGAAAGTTCCCCATCTTGCACTCTAAAGCCCAGTTAAATAGTATTTGAAATCCAAGTTTTATGGTTCTCCAAAGTATATAAAAAAAACTATACAAGACCTTATTCCCAAAGCTTTTTGGAGGGAAAGCTTTTTAAAAAAATTCACTTATCTCTAAAAAAAAAGAGGCGAATTTCAGATTTTCGCTTCTTTTTACATCGTATACAGTCGCCTCTGCGTTGATAACGCGATGAAGAAATACGTGATGCAGCAGTCACTTCTGCACTGACTGTAAGCTTCGATTTTTCAAAAAGCATATCATTCTGTAGTATTTGATTTTCTCTTTATTTCTAGCACCTAAAAGCTATGCGCAGAAGATATGGTCTTCCAATAAAATCCTCTGGTCTCAACGCCGCTGTTCTCTAACTCTGCAGATTTTTCCTCCTCACTCTAGTTTGCCGCCGTGAGCCTCCGGTCCTTTTTCTTTCCCCCCCCCCCCCCCCCCGCGGAGAACTCGGCGATGCTCACCTTTTTCCCGCTATCCATGCGGAAAATTCCTCATTTAAAGCTGCGCTCGAATCTTCTCTCCCATTATCTAGTAAATTCTAATAAAGGGAAAAAAAACATTTCCACGTGTGCTACCACCCACACTCCAATGCTTCCCATTGTTTTCCTTTTTAATACCACACAATGTACCCCTTAGTGTAATACTCCTAACCTTAGCATTAAGGTAAGGTGCTCAATGCAAGGTAGTTGATCTATTCCCCCGCATTCACACTGCAATGTCCATTGAGTCTCCACTACTTTTGATGCCTCCACAGTGTGTAAATCATCATATTGGCCATGTGATTTATAGACTCCCCAATTATTCATTCAAGTATTTTCCCATATCTTCATAAATACATTCCTTAGTGCATTGGCATACCCTCATGTTTGCATTCCATAAGATTCACTGATTTGACCCAATCGATACCATTTTAGCAGAATCATCACCCTCCACACTCATATACAAAAACTCCTAGATTTGACTCAGCCTCAGCTTGTCTTATTGAACCTTATATACAATATGAACATATGTACATGTCATCATATAATGACTCGTCATGGCACATAACCTCATGCATCTGGATGTGTATTTGACGGCCTCACATGCACGGTTTCACATCATAGACGTGCCATGGCACGACATCCACCCCCTCTAAACCTGCACATCCTCTGGTATGTGCCAAATCATCATCAAGGTCCACATATAACTGGATGTCATCTTCATCTTCTGCAGTTCCAGGAAGATCATCCTCTTCCTCTTCAACCATATCCATACTTCCACTGTCAAGCTTCTCATCCTGAATCTCTTGTGAATCAAAAGGATCACCATCATGCCTTCTTTTAAATATCTTGATTCTTTTGCCAGCCCCCACAAGATTCTTTACTTCTGTTCCATCAAGCTCACACAGAGTATACGTGGCATTTCCATGCACATGCTTGACAATGTAAGGGCCAAACCATCTTTTTGCAAATTTTCTTTGAACAGTGAATTGGTTGTCAAGGCTACTATCATACATTAGAACCCAATCACCTTCTTCAATAGGTTTTGGCCGGAGTCTGTGTCTACTATCAAATCTTTCTTTATTTTTCAGCCTTGCATCTTTCAAGCGAGCTTTAGCAAGCTCTACATCTTCAGGCCTCCTCTCCAACTGTCTTATTCGCAATGCAAGGAGGTCATCTCTGCTCAATCCTTCCACCCAAGGCAATACATTCCAAGTTAGAATTACTTCTTCAACTGGCATCACTGGCTTCTGACCATACATTAATTCTGCAGGCATGTATCCTGTCAAACTGAGCTATGAGTTGTACGGTCAGCCCACAAGGCATATGGTAGCAGCTTTGGCCACTCTCTCATCCTTTCTCTGCATGCCGTAGCCAAAGCTTTAATGATTGGAGGATGTCCTCGCTCACTTTTCCCATTGCCCTCAGGATTGTAAGCACATGTTAGAGACAGTTTGATACCAATTCTAGAGAAGAATTCCCTTGCTTCTTCAACATCTAGCTCACCCCTATCAGCTGTTATTTTCCCAACACAACCATATCAGGCAGATCACATCTTCCAAGAGAAATTTGCATACTGTTTCCGTGCTCTTTGTTCTAAGAGCACGCCCTTCTACCTGATTTGTCAAATCTTCTCTTGCAAGTGCTATATACCGCATCTGCCAAATTCCCAAAGGCATTGTAACTAGATCCACTACCCATTTGTAGTGCATGGCAGGTGGGTAGGTTGGTTGCAAGCCATCACGATGCCGCACATTTGAATACATTTGGCATACTATGCATGTTTCCACATATTGGGAAATATCCTTGTACATTCCTCTCCACCAATATTTTTCCTTTATTTTGGTAAAGGTGGCCCACACACTTCTATGCCCAGCCCAGAGACTCTCATGGAATTCTTTCACAAGCTTTCCTTGAGTCTCTTTATCACATATGACTCTCTGTGGCATAGCATTCCTCTGTTTAGGATGCTTCCAGAGATACCCATCCTTTAGAAAGTAACCATATGCTTTTCTGCGGATCCTCTTAAATTCTGAGTCAGACCAATTTTCTTGCCTTGTCAGAGTACTCAAATATTGACCAATAAGCAACCAGTCTCCTTCATATATTTCCTCAATAAAAGACTCAAGTGCATTTGATAGGCAAATATGATCCCCTTTTGCATATGCTGTATTATAGAACTTTGTACCCACATCATCAATGTCACTAATCATCTCTTTTTCATCTTCATACCTGGCTCTTGATAGCATATCTGCAAATTGGATTATCTTTTCCCGCAATATGCTCAAACTCAGGATTTAGTGACTTGATATAAGCAATCCACCTAAGCATAGCAATATCTGGAGTGGTACAACTTGCTATTATCCCAAGAAGTGGCAAGCAATCAGTTTCCACTAGTACAGATGCCCCAATAAGATATTCTTTTTCACATTTTAGAGCAGTGACTATCCCCCATAATTCTCTCTTGATCTGTGGATACTTTCGTTGCCGAAAGCTTAATACCTTTGCTCCAAATCTAATTACATACCTATGATCATCCTCATCATCTTGCCCTACTACCCATCCTATCCCAGTAGGACTAGTATCAACTGTAACAATCACAGGCCTGCCACACTTATAATCTGCCTTTCTCAAAATGGGTGATGATTGGATCAAATATTTCAGCTTCCGCATAGCTCTAATATGTACTGCACTCCACAAAAATTTTTGATTTTTCCTCAAAAGCTGATAAAGAGGATCTGCTACATGTGCATAATGTGGGATCCAAATAACATAAAAGACACATGCTCCAAGAAATCTCCTCAGCTCTGTAACATTAATGCATGTCTCTTTCATTCTTTGTATTGCATCTATTTTGGCTGGACAAGGACGGCGTCCACTAGTACTACAAAGATGTCCCACTATTAGCACTTCACCAACCCCAAACACTGATTTCAGCCCAGATAAAGTAAGATTCACTTCTTCAAGCCTGGATAGAATCATGTCACAATCCTTTATATGATTTGCCACAAACTTGCGGCACCCCTTTGAATCCAAATCCTCATCTTTATCTTTCTCATCACAGCCCTTTATTGGCACATCATCCAAAAATGGCATAGTTTTTTGTGGTATGAAGTCTCGTAAGACTTTATTCATTCCATTCATCATATGTGCCACCGAGTTAGTGGCTCCCTGTGGTAAGGTACACATCCTTACTAATCCCAAAGGAGTTCTCATTGTGGTCAAGTCCCTGCTTTGTATATCCAGCTGGAACTGATCATATCCCGAATACAGATCACCCATAGAGTATATAGCTTTCCCTGCAAATGCTTTTGCAAACTCATCCACAATTGGACCTGCTCCCACATTCCTGATTGTGACTTTGTTTACAGGTTGCATATCTTGAATAAAGCGCAATGTCCCATTTTTCTTTGGTACAGTAAACCATCTGTTGGAATATGGGGCACATGAAGGCTCCAAGATTCCCATCCTGATCTTTTCCTTTAGTAATTCCATCAACTTTGGCAAGAGAGCCTTTGGTACATGAATTGGCCGCAGGTTCCAGGGCACATGTGGAACAGTAAAGATCACCATTGGTGCTGTTACACTTGGATCAACACAACCTATCTCATGCGGCTGAAAGGCAAAAGCTTTCCCATGTTTTACAAGCATCTCCTCAAAGCATTCCCTTTCAACTGGCAACAGAAAATCCCTCTCACCAATCTTCAGCTCTTTCAGAGTTTCTTGAGTAAATTTATGCCCAATTTTCTTCGGATCTCTAAGATTTGGCTGCATAGAAGCTTCATCTATCTTCTCCTTGCTTCCTGGTGGCAAGGGCAAGGCAACTGGTTTCACCTTCTTTGCAACCGTTTTGTACTTTGTATCAACATGAGCATCCATCTCACAATTCATGTTTTTACATTCCACCCCCTCAAATTCCTAGATTATATCATACATCTCCACAGATGACACCTTTATCATTTCATTTCCACCCTGTAAGCATGCTCTTCCCATATCAAAAAGCACATCCATAGTATCTATAAATGACACCTCATCAAGCACCCCTGAAATAAACTCATTCTTCTCCAAAAGACCACACTGCTCAAAACTTTTTTGTTCATTTTGTATATGTTTTTGCATGCCACGCTTTAAATCCTTGCTTTTTACAAAAACCAGTGACCCATAGCTGGAGAATCCCTGAAAATTTGCTGAAAAACTATTTACATTGATTGAGTCCTGCGAGAACTCATTTCCCCTTGTACCATTGGAATCCCGCTTTACAATGGCACCTGGCCAAAATCCCTCATCTCCCTGTAATTCATGAACTCTCTGTTTATCTTTGGGAGTGACTGTGCCCGAAGAGATTCACGATTCTTTTCATGATTAATGCAAACTGTTAAAAACTGAACAGCTTTTTTGCCATCTTTACTCCTTATTCTTGCATAAGCTGAACCATCATCCAAAACCTTTGTTTCCATCCTTACAGCTGTAATGTAGGGTTGCCCAAGAATGAGGGGATACGATGACATCTCCTGAACAAAGAAATTCTGATCATCCTTCACATCCCCTATAGTTACCCTTACATTTGGACATGCTGCATAAAGCTCTCCAGATGAATTATTAGTTGCTTTAATCATCCACCCATGATCCACATCCATTGGCCACTTACATTTGTTGTAGAGATTTTTAGCCATAAGATTTATTTCAGACCCATGATCAATTAGAGCGACATACGGCTCTTCCAAATCACCTATCTTGACAAGGGTTTCAGTGGTTGCTCTTGCCCAATGACTCCTGGAGTAATGACTCTTTGTAAGAACTTCTTTTTCATCATCCTCTTCCACAAAACGCACTTGTCGTGCCCCATCAGCAGAGTGATTACATTCCACCACATTTTCTCTCTCTTCCTTTTTCTGTACCTGTACACCATGAGTCTTGGAAGTGCTTGCCTCCCCTTGTGATGGAATAGATTCAATTATGGACTGCCTTTTTCTTCGTATAATATCAATTATCTCATCATGAAATTCTTTCTTTGCAATCCCCAAGACTTCCCCTAGTGTGAATTCCACCCTGCTGTTTAGAATTCTCTCTTCAAGCACCTTTTTGAGATCTGTTGCAACTTCAATATCAGATTGAAGCTTGTAGAGTGGACTTTTCCCTTTACCCTTCTCCTTCATTTTTGCTGGCACTTCTTCCATTGAAACATCATGTGGAGGTCTGCTATGCTGTGGAGGCATATGTGATGGCCCAGGATCCTTCTTTTCACTTCCACGTGTAACTCTTTTTGATGGCCCTTCTTCCTCATTTTCCCTTTTTTGCTTCTCCTCTACCTGTGCCTCATTATTTTGGCATTTGGCAATATAGGCATGAATGGATAAAGAATCCACAGGCTCCTCCCAGCCAGTCTCAAGACGTATACAATCACCTGCCTCATGCAAAGCTTGCTTTGACACTTTCTTTGATGCAATTAATTCCATTGTTGATGGCCAAAAATTCTCATTCTCATAATCCTCATCATTCTCAAATCCCTGCTTTAGTTGGCCAACCTTTAATCCATAGGTTGCTGCCTCAACCATAGAAATGGCATGACTAGCAGCCATATCCTCTACCAGCTTTTTCATCCCTCCTTTCCCAAAGTTTGTACTCAATGGAAGACCAGTCTCTGTAAGATGGATTTTCCCATCTTTGAAGAACACAAGTTGATTTTTAAGAGCTTCTTTATAGCTGGTACAATCCTTCTTTGCATGCTCTGGGTCATCACACCATATGCATCTATATGTAAACCCTTCTTTGCTTTGAGGCCTTTGCATAGAAGCCTGCCCCAATGGTAGACCTTTTTCTTCAATCCTGGACATCTTCAATTTTAAGTCACGCATACCCTTGATAAGCTCATCCATCGGCCCATCTATCTTTGGAATTGTAGCAGCTAGTTTGGATAGATTCTCAGGGGTGACAGCAGTTATGGGGGTTGCAGAGCCCATCACCATTTTATCCCTCCTCCGCTGCCGCTTTGCTAACATAGTGACTGCATCCTCAACATCATTCCAATCACTCTTTAATCCCTGTTCTGTATTCTTATCCTCAAGGAGGATTTCCAATTTCTCCTGGAGATCTTTCCCAGCTGCTTGCAAGAAGAGCTCTGTCTTTTCTCTGTCCAAAGTTGCACGCTCTATTCTTGACAACTGGGCATAACGCTTCTCAAACTCCCTTAGCAATTCTGTGGCAGAAATTCCCATTTTAGGTTTTGTGACCCATTCCAAGAAAGTTCGTTTGGTCACTCGCTCAGAATCCTCCATGAAGTATTCATCCTTTAAAGCAAGCTTGAACTCTTCCCAATTTCTGCCACTGTGTGCTGTCTGCAATCCCTTTATGCGCTCTCTTATTTCAGGAACGCATACCAGCTCGAAACTTTGAACCATATCCTCCTCAGTCACCCTGTTTAGCTCCATCTCCTTTATATAATTACGCAGGTACTTTGTAATGTCCTTCCCATCAAATTGATCTACTTTTTCACAATTGATTGTAATGCCTTGGTCGTGGAAATCTGTCCCCTCTCAGCAGCTTGTTGCTGTTGCATGTACATGGTAAACATTTGAAACATCTGCATAACTCCGGGGTCAAAATGAACCCCCTGACCCTCAGAATTCTCAGCCATAGCTTCCCTGTATATTTCACCACACTCTCACCCCAGCAGTTTCACGTCGGGTTCACCAAAAACTGTCGTAAAGTATGCGGAATAGCCAGGAAAGTACGAAACTTCTAGCTGTGAGAGTGATTGTTAAATCCAACAAGGAAACTCACGCACAAAATTTCCCAAGGAGTATTGAACATCACTATTTCCAATGACAATACATGTGTCGATTCACCTCAATACATCCTTGAATTCATCCCGTTGATTGCACAAAATTGCATGAAATCCTTTGAACCATTCACATGTGGGCATAACAAAGCCTTCCCATTTTTCCAATATACATGTGTCTAGTTACATCCTTTTAATCCAGTGTCATCAAAACTATTACTTCGAGATGCACTTTTTATCACCTGAAAACCTGCCTTAATATTCTAACATCTCACAAGCAAAATAGCATGGCATATGTACCACATAACTCTGTAATTTTTGAAAGTTCCCTATCTTGCACTCTAAAGCCCAGTTAAATAGTATTTGAAATCCAAGTTTTATGGTTCTCCAAAGTATATTAAAAAAAAACTATACAAGACCTTATTCCCAAAGCTTTTTGGAGGGAAAGCTTTTTAAAAAAAATTCACTTATCTCTAAAAAAAAAGAGGCGAATTTCAGATTTTCGCTTCTTTTTACATCGTATACAGTCGCCTCTGCGTTGATAACGCGATGAAGAAATACGTGATGCAGCAGTCACTTCTGCGCTGACTGTAAGCTTCGATTTTTCAAAAAGCATATCATTCTGTAGTATTTGATTTTCTCTTTATTTCTAGCACCTAAAAGCTATGCGCAGAAGATATGGTCTTCCAATAAAATCCTCTGGTCGTCAACGCCGCTGTTCTCTAACTCTGCAGATTTTTCCTCCTCACTCTAGTTTGCCGCCGTGAGCCTCCGGTCCTTTTTCTTCCCCCCCCCCCCCCCCCCCCCCCCCCCGCGGAGAACTCGGCGATGCTCACCTTTTTCCCGCTATCCATGCGGAAAATTCCTCATTTAAAGCTGCGCTCGAATCTTCTCTCCCATTATCTAGTAAATTCTAATAAAGGGAAAAAAAACATTTCCACGTGTGCTACCACCCACACTCCAATGCTTCCCATTGTTTTCCTTTTTAATACCACACAATGTACCCCTTAGTGTAATACTCCTAACCTTAGCATTAAGGTAAGGTGCTCAATGCAAGGTAGTTGATCTATTCCCCCGCATTCACACTGCAATGTCCATTGAGTCTCCACTACTTTTGATGCCTCCACAGTGTGTAAATCATCATATTGGCCATGTGATTTATAGACTCCCCAATTATTCATTCAAGTATTTTCCCATATCTTCATAAATACATTCCTTAGTGCATTGGCATACCCTCATGTTTGCATTCCATAAGATTCACTGATTTGACCCAATCGATACCATTTTAGCAGAATCATCACCCTCCACACTCATATACAAAAACTCCTAGATTTGACTCAGCCTCAGCTTGTCTTATTGAACCTTATATACAATATGAACATATGTACATGTCATCATATAATGACTCGTCATGGCACATAACCTCATGCATCTGGATGTGTATTTGACGGCCTCACATGCACGGTTTCACATCATAGACGTGCCATGGCACGACAACGTTTCACCACACAATTCTGGGAAAGTCAGTGTAGAGAACGTTTCACCACACAATTCAACCAACAAAAATGGATTTAGGCATGCCTTATGCATGATTGTGAACCTAAGAATGGAGGAAAGTAATTCCCTTCCAGAAACCCTCTAGGAAGGTTACAGGTGGGAGTGTCTCACACCGTTCCAACCAAGAAGATAGTGCAGAAACTTCTACAGCACCACATGAGCAAGAGGAAGTGTCAAGGTTTAAGAATAATTTGGATCAAGAAAATTGGTGCCAAGAGCCTAAAGTTGTGCACATTCCATGTCCAAGAAGTTGAAGAAGGATAGAGCAACAAAATCTGGAAGAACAACCACAACAACAAAATCCTCAGAAAAGGTTCAAGGGAGCCATGGCATCATTAACCAAAATTTTCCCAATGTTCTCACGTGAGAAAGGGAAAGATGAATACTTGCATGTAAGGAGGTTTGAGCAATATTGGAAAGTGGCCAGACCTTGGGATGTGGAAGAGCTACAGCTGAGTGAAGTCCGTAGAGATGCTTTCATGAACACCTTCAAAGACAGAGCCACGGAGTGGGTATCAAGACAAGAAGATATGGATGTAGAATCTAGTATGCAACAAAATTGATAAGCTTAAGGCAGAGAGTGGCAGAACAAAACCCAACCCTTAATGCAAATAGTTGCAGATTGGTTTATCTAAGAGCTTAAGCTGGACATCCACATAGCAGCACAAAGCAAGCTGAAACTAAAGAGGAGTTTGAGGAACTTATCAAGCTAGCCAAAATGGCAGAAAAAGGAAGTCAAGAAAGAAGACAAAAGAGGAAGTCCATGAAAAGTGTCACAACTAAGGAGAAAAATTCAAGCGACACCTCACAGGACACTCTAGTGGTGAAGAAAAGGAAGGACAAAAAGAAGAAAACTGCGAAGGCAAAAATGAGTCTTGGAGAAATTGTGCTGCAAGTGAAGCAGCTGATGCAAGAGATGAAAAAGAGAAAACGCTCAAAATGTGTTCTTCTCTCAATGCAAATAGGAAGGCCACCTCAAGGAGGAATGCACACTGCCACCAACATGTACCATTTTGTAACATGACAATCATAGTACATGGAATTATAGGTACAACATAAAAAATAGAGCTCCCATGGTGAACAACATGGAAGGAGTGGTAAGAAGACCCCCCAGCAATGGGAAGGTATGGGAGCAGAGGCTATAGAAATTACTTAGAACGAAGAAGCCAAGGACATACCGGTGGATCTATCACCTTCACCTCTGCTACTATTGCTAGCAACCTGGGCACATCAATACAGAATGTGCCATGAAGAAAAAGTATGATGAAAAAAGATAGGAAGAATTGATGCAACTCAAAGAAAATCCACCAAGTCCAACATTTGGTAGTCATAAGGGCTAAAGCTAGTGAATATGGCATAGTAATAACTCTAGCTGATAATCCGGACTCACCCAAAGCTCACAAGAAGGTAGATATGCAATGGGATCAGCAAGAGAAGGTGAGGATTCAAGCCACAAAGGAAATATAAAGAAGGCAAGGCAAGGAGAAGGAAGATAGCTCATGTGAAGTCATTGCAGATCTTCCAGAAGCAAGGAGAAATCTGCACAAGATATGCGCAGAGCTCAACAACAAAAGATGCTTGGAAGAAAGCAAGAAGGATGGTGATTGGTTGCAAACCAATGTAGTATCAATGCTATTGGATAGATAGGTCCTATTGAGAAAAGTGTTGGATTTATGCCCAAGATTCAAGGCCAAAATCTTGATACAAACCCTAGAAGAGAACACATAAGGTAAGAGGCTGGAAATTCTTCTTCTTCTTCACACAACAAAAGAGGTCTACAAAGAAGATAAAGTGACTAACACACACAATATAGTATATGAAAGTGGTCCATAATGTGAACACGCTAAGAGGAGTGGGTAGATGTGGACTAGTTAGTGTAGTCTAGCTGTAGAATCTCTGGCGAAGATATGTGGATGCTAGCTCTACCAAACCTGCCAATGATGCACCAAACAGTCATGTAGGCGCCTCGTGAGTGTCAACTCATATTAAGCTTGACATCTCAACACTCCCCCTCAAGCGCAACTCTAGCTCATGAACTCCAAGCATATCTCAAAATCTAAGGAGCGTTTCAGCTCCCAAGGCCTTCATGAAGATGTCAGCAACTTATCCTGTGTGGTGCTGATGTAGGCCAAGTCAATGTTGCCTGCCAAGACTCTCTCCTTGATGAAGTGGTAATGTTCGTCTATGCATGAAAAACTAGGTTCCTAGGGCCAACTATATACTGCTAAGATTGTCACAATATATGACAACCTTTCTCTCCACATGCAACCCCAAATCAACAAGCTACCTCACATGCTACCACCGCAGCTCCTCTCTATACTCTGTCTCTGTACTTGACAGGGCAACTATGGGATGCCTCTTGTTGCTCCATTCCCCAATGGAGACATAAATCCACTAGTAAATCTCCTATTTGGATGCTATCTACCTAGTCTACATCTGTGTACCCATATAGCTCCAATGGTACATTTGTGTACCCATATAGCTCCAACGGTACATTTGCTGCATAAAACAATGCATAATCAATAGTGGCTCTCAAACATCGAAGCGTGCGTCACACACTATTAAGATGTGGTTTGCGGGGAGCCTACATAAATTGGATCTTTAAGCCAAAAATGTAACTCAAATCTGGCCTATTGATCATGACATAGACCAAACTCCCCAAACAATCTTCCTGTACATAGTGGGATCCTCCATCACATAACCTACATCCACACTTAGCTTGCCATTTTGACATAATGGCACCAAGATTGGCTTACAATCTGCCATCCCATACTAGGACAACATGTCTAATACATACTGTCTCTGTGATAACCAAATACCCTCAGGTGTACAAATAACCTCAATTCCCAAAAAGTAGCGTATATTCATCTCAAACTTCCTTTTGAGAAGACTTTTCACATGCTCAATCTCATCCAAGTTGTCACCCCCAACAATAAGATCATCTACATGTATGGTGATGATCATAATACCCTAATCACTCTTGTTTCTCTTGATGGTGAACCCTCTCTTGAAGGCTACCTTTCTCTTGAAGATTACCATCTTCTCTTGGTTGGCCAAGCCTCTTCCTTGAGGGATACACACCTCTTCCTTGAGGGCTACACACCTCCTTACAGGATAAAGAATCAAGCTCATACCAAGGGTAAGCCTAAACAATGATGTTTATACTATCTTCTTCTCCTCCACATTGCTTTGGAAGCATGGAGATGCATGATTCTCTTCTGTAAATCTTGTTTTATGAATTAAGTAGATCTTAAATCTCTTCTTTAAGCATTAAGGATTCTTCTTTTCTCTTCCATATGACTTGGAAGTCCTCTACTCCATGGTTCACCTCCTAAACCATGTGGAGTTGGCTTATATGCTAATCTTTCATGTTTATGGTCATGATTTATGATTTATACTCATGTTTAAAGTAAATATAATCTTTCTTTTTTATTATGTATTCATGAAGGATAACCCTCCTTCTTCTCTTCTCTTCCACATGCTTTGGAAGCATGCTAATCTCATGGTTCTCTTTAAATCATGTGTTCTAAATAAGTATATGATTAATGATGGTTCTCTTTGGAAGCATGCTAATCTCATGGTTCTCTTTAAATCATGTGTTCTAAATAAGTATATGATTAACGATGAAGATGTTAATCCTCTTGCTTAATACTTGGTTTAGGTTTTATAATGATGTCTACATTATGAATAGGGGCTTTATGTGGATGAGCTTTAACTAATCTATCCCCTCTTCTAAACTTAGAATAGCCATGAAGATAGTGTCTAACCCATGCATGAGGATATCCATGTAGACTCATGGGTAGAATCAAATCATTTAAGTTAGACTCATGGGTAGAATCAAATCATTTAAGTTAGCTTCTTAACTATGAATAGAGGTATATATTTTTATGGACTCATGGGTATATTTTTATGTTTATATCTATGCATGCTTATGCATAAGTAATTAGATGCTAAAAGAGGATGTTTGGTCACATTTGTATGTTTACATTCATGTATATGTATGCATGAAACATATAGATGCTAAAAGAGTATGAATGGTCACATTTGCATGTTTAAATTCATGTATATGTATGCATGAAACATATAGATGCTAAAAGAGTATGAATGGTCACATTTGCATGTTTAAATTCATGGTATGAATGAATCATATAGATGTTAAAAGTGGATGTTTACTTACATTTCCATATACATATTTATGGTATGTGTATGCACGAGTCATTAGATGCAAAAAGAATGATCTTTAGCTACATTTTCATGTTTATGTTTATGCATGCATATTTATAGATGTTGAAAGAGGAAATTTTATCATATTTTATGCTTAATTTTATGCAAGTATATGTATAAATAATGTAGATATTAAAAGAGAAAGTCTCATGATATTTTACGTTACGTTTAATTGATATTTATTCATTTCTTTGAAAAAGGAAATGAAAGAAACTCTTAGAATGGATATTAATTATTCATTTTTCAATCTTCTTAAATATTAGGTTAAAATTTGAGAAATAATTCAAAAAGCAACCAAGCTATGGTAAAATTTTCCTAGATGTAATTATCTTTGAAATAAGATGGTCGATGTCCTAGTTCAATGGCCATGAGTTAAGAGACGAGTAGAAATAATAAAGACCACTTAGTCGATCGCAAGGTGAGGACCTGTGACACATAAGAACCTTCCCTTGTTTTGAAGAAAAGGGGAAAGAAATGATCCTAGTGAATATAATCAAACTCAAAGGTTGGATCCTTGAGCAAAAAGGCTTCCTTGATGGGAAAGGCTTCCTTGATGGGAAAGATCCCTAATAATAAGTGAATTCGCCAAACGTCTTTGACTATAAATGAAGTCGTATTAAGAACCATCCTATAAACATTGGTCTTGAAGAAAGGATCAAGGATCAATTAAACAACAAGGTGGTCATCCTCAGAATGGTCGAGAATCATAGTGGGATAATGGCGGTGTTGTGATCCTTGCTGAAGGATCGAGAGAAGATTAGATTTTTATGAATATATGTGGATAAAGGAAAGTTACGATATTATATTTAGATTTTCTTTTTGTATTATAGGACCCGAATAAGTCATCATTTTAGGGGAAGGATTCAACGGCTGTGCCTCACTTTCGATGGGGAAAAAAGAGCGTTGATTCTATGAACCAAGTGCGAGTCTTGTTCCAGTGTCAAGTCTGATCGTTGACCTTAGAATGAATGGGAACATAAGAAAGTTATTCAATTCTCAAGATGAGTTTGGAAAGGATTAAGTTGTCAGAATCAAAGGAAATGATTGTGGGAACTATCCCAAGGTTGTGATCAAGCTCAGAACAATGCGGTTCAAATTTAAGAAATTATTCCACGGACAGAAAGGAAAGATGATTGCAAGAAATGGATCGATGAATCACCTCAAAAAAGACTGGCCTTATCAAAAGAGAAACATCGTGGCTAGATAAGCGTATACTTGACTTGTTTGCTTAGAATTCTATTTTACACCAAGATCGCCAGTGGGCATTTGGTTATGTTTTGAAGGTGGAGGAAGTGATGTTAAAATAACAAAGGGACAAAGAGAGTTGGAAATGAGAAAAAACAATATGAAAATTGAAGGATAGCTCCCCCTGGCAGATCGTTAAGAGAGTATCCAAAACAGTGATAATCGAATAAGAGGTAACTCCAGTAAAAATTGGTATGAAATCATGAATATGGGATAACTCACCTTGGCGGATCGTTAAGAGAGCATCCAAAGATAAATGAGGATTGAAGGATAGCTCCCCCTGGCAGATCATTACGAGATCTACTTGAAGGGATAAGTAACATATGAGCCAAGAATGAAGAAAAGATTTCGTTATCAACTCAGAAGTGAAGGTTCACTGATGATCAGGCAATAGAAAAGATAAAGGTTCAGTTATGTTTGGATAGATTATTTGAATAAATACTATTTGAATTTTAAGGTATGATTGTTTTCTATGCATGTGATGGTCCTTACTCTGTGTCGATGATGGGGCTCAGAGGGAAGACCTCTCTCTAAGTACCCGGTCACAAACCCAATTGAATACTTTGGATTATAATTTAAACTAGAAAGCAAGTGGCAGGGTGGGACCCGAGCAATTACGGGTGCTTTCCAACATTAAGACTGGAAATTGTTAAGCTAGATAAAGATAGATGTAATAAGTCAGATCTTAGAGAATTTTAGAAGAAAACTCTTAATTTATGGTCTTTATACTCGAGGGGTAAGTTGTCGGCATGAGCATGAGGAAGCCACTGATATATCTTTACTCGCAGTGAGAAGTATGAAAGAGATATTCCCAGAAGGAGTCGTATACTGATAAAGTTTTAGATGATTCGGGAAACCGTTGGTTAGATAGACCTTAAGATGTTGAAAATTCATGGAGGAATCTCCTATGTCTTTCGGCGAGAAAATTTTTTCGGGTACGATTTCAGGATGAGCTGCTAGACTAGTCTCTTGCTTGGACATTCGTGGGCGAGGCCCCAAGTGAGATTCTCTACCCTACGTAGTTGCTATTCCACTGCTAGCATTCCGATGGACCATAGAGGGTAGGGATCTCACACATATGAAAACTAATAGTGACTAGATACCTAGCAATCTTGTCATGCCATGCTCGTGGAGCTTGCATCAGACCATAGAGGGTAGGAATCTCACACATATGAAAACTAATAGTGACTAGATACCTAGCAATCTTGTCATGCCATGATCGTGGAGCTTGCATCAGCCCATACAAATCCTTATGAAGCTTACATACATACTATGGGTGACATGTATTCTCAAAACCTGATGGCTGATCCATCTACAGCAGTTCTTGCAAGTCACCATGCAAGAACACATTTTTTACACCCATCTGATGTAAAAACCCATCTGATGTAAAAACCACCCTTTAGCTGCAGCCACCGCAATCACAACTCTCACACTTCCCTCTTTGCAACTGGGGCAAATGTCTCCTAATAATCAATCCCATGTGTCTATGCATATCCTTTGGCTACCAATCTAGCCTTGTACCTGCTTATGAGGCACGGGCGATTCCACTAGGGAAATCATCTAACCAGAGAATTGATCTAACGAGTAAAGTCTTAAACTATCCAAACTGATCCGACCGGACCCGAGGATTCCTTTATAAAAATTTGGTTATGTTTTGCTCGAGTACCGAGGAAAAGAGTTCCCATGCCCCCTAGTCGGTGCTTCAATCCAACCAACCAACTGTATGGGATTCCTTTATAAAAATTTGGTTATGTTTTGCTCGAGTACCGAGGAAAAGAGTTCCCATGCCCCCTAGTCGGTGCTTCAATCAAAATTTAAGGTATGCATACCACTTACACACCCAATATGAAATTTCCATTATAATAGATTAGACTATCTTTAAAACAATATTTCAATGAAATCATAGTATAACTGATCATAATCCTCCAAAATATTGACTCCATTGTTTTACAAAATATATCATCCGAACTCTCCGTTGAAGAAGACCAGCTGGTCAACCAACGCGATTTAATATCAAAATCCAGTTCACAAAAGTCATTCTTTTTAGTTCATCCGTATCTTCCTCGATGTACGCATGGGTGTCCTAGCAACCGCCCCGCGAGCCCGTGCATCACCTGGTCAGAACCCTCTAGGATCCTACTTAAGTGTTCTAGCACTTCACTCAAGGACCGCTCCGTCGGTCCTCGCCCATCATATCAGGAGCGCACTATTTTAACCATACCGAGGCTAGTCAAGACCTCGGTAAGCTTTGCCGCGAGCGATGTCCCTCGACGACTCCCCGCTAGCTATTGCAAACAACAACGAGTCTTTTCTTAGTTAAACACATATCAAATGCTTCCTCCAACATTCTGGCATAAAAGAGTCCTTTAAAAGAAAACAGAGGTTCTATGCAAGTAGAATTCCTAGTTCCAGATTAGTTCCACAAAACTCTTTTCCCTTAATCTAGATTTTCTTAATGAGAATCATTGTTGATCTCTCATCAGGGTAATCTACCCATCATTTGACTGAATTTCCAACTAAATTCTTGGTGATTTCAGGTAAGGGAAAACTATGCTAATTCAATGGTAGTCTATTCTTTGTGTCAAGAATTGGAATTGGTCACGAGGTTTTTGCTTGATTGAGATTCACGAGATGGGCAAGTAGTTTACTGGCCGCGCCTTTCACAGTCATGGTCCAACCAAAATTATTCGGTTTACTTCTAACTGATTTCTAAGGATTTTCTTCAGATAAAAATCTACTGAACTTCTAACCGTAAGGAAAATTCCAACTTTATGAATTTCATTCCTTCCTAACCATAATAGATTAGGAAATGGTTCTATATGAGAATATCGGATTTTTATAAAAATACTCTTCTTCCATTAATCTAATTTTGGGTAAATATTAATTTGGTGATTTATCCACATAAAATATCTAAGAATATTCTTTCTACCAATTTGATTATCAACCCTAATTTTCTAGGTGGAATTATGGTGAAAATTCCTCTTTTGTCACCAAAATTTAATTTAAACCTTTCTCTAGTTAAAATGCGATAAAAAATATTCTTTTAATTAAATACAAATATCAATTTTTTTGAAGATGCTTAAAATTCATCTTTTTGCATTTAAATGATTGAATTCCAAATGTCATGGGAATTTCTCTTTTATCATTTAAAGATTCTTATACATAAAATAAATTAAATTTTGTCACCAAAATTTAATTTAAACCTTTCTCTACTTAAAATACCATAAAAATTCTTCTTTTAATTAAATACAAATATCCATTTTTTTTTGAATATGCTTAAAATTCCTCTTTTTGCATTTAAATGATTGAATTCCAAATGTCATGGGAATTCCTCTTTTATCATCTAAAAATTCTTTTACATAAAAATAAATTTATCTAAAATTTCTCTTTTTTAAATTAAGTAAAAATATCCTTTATTTTAAATATGCCAAAAATTTCTCTTTTATCATTTAATTACTTGGATCTCAATTATTATGGGAATTCATCTTTTCGCATAAAAATATTTACCAAAAAATTCTCTTTTCTTTTAATTAAATATTTATGCATAAATACTAAAAAAAATTTCCATGAATATGATGAAAATCATTCTTTTTACATAGGATGTCCAAGCCTAGAATATGGTAGGAAGTATTCTTTTAGCATTATGCATAAAATAAGATATGTATTATTTTTTAAAAATTTTACCATAGCTTTGCTACTATTAGTGATCATTTTTAATTTTTTTTAAAAGAATAAAACTTTGTAATGAAAATATGATAGAAGATCTATTCTTACCCTTAAATGTAAACTATGAATTTAAATCATAATTTTAACCATAATCATAAACTTAATTATGATTATTCTACTAGATTAAGCTATTTCCATTATTCTTCTTTTTCCAAATTGATAGGATTATCTCTTTCTCATTTAGAATCAATTAAAGTAGTTTTTAACTACTTATAAATAATCTAAAAGAATTAACCATTATTTTGTTAACATAAAAGCATAAAAATACCATTTTCTTATCCTCTAGCTTAACAAGTCTAGAGTTTGGTTTTGAAATAAGAATTTATCAATGAGAAGCATTCTTTTGCTAAAGAATTAGCCATAGGAATGACTATTATTTTTGAGAGAGAGATATGCATAAGAAAGCATTCTAATTAAGCATAAAGATTAACTTTTTCTTGATTACACATTAAAATTCTTAGAAAAATCTTGATTTAAATTTAAAACAACCAATTAGAAAACTTCTCAAGCTTGAGAGGGGTTGAGAAGAGAAGTCATTTGAGAATATTAACAAAAAAACCATAAAATTCATTCTTACCTCAAGGATTAGCTTGCTTCTTTTTCTAGAAGTGAAGCCCCCAACCAATCAATCGGCTTAGCAAGTGGAGAAGAGAGCTCCAAGAGTTGTTGAAGAGAGAGAGAAGCTCCAAGCACCCCAAAAGTAGAGGAATTTTAAGGGATAATAGAAAATATGATTATTTTAATGTAATATTGGCATGGTATAGCTCACAGATGAGAATACAAAAGAATGAAGGTCTATTTATAGGTGAGGAAGGCCACTAACTAGGTCCAACTAGGTTCTAGAATTTTCCAACTTCAATTTGGACAAGATTTGGACCAGTTTAGCTCCCCTTTTGATCTAGTTTGATCCAAGAGAGAGGAGAGATAAAAATATCACAATTTTTTTGAGTTAAAAGTCCTTCCACACATGTGAAGGAGGCACCTACCTCAAAGGTCCCCCTCTCCTTTACCAAGGTATCAAAAATATCTCATTTCTCTAAAATATCTCATTTTTTAGTAATCTCTTAATTTTTAACTAATAAACCTTGTACTCAGTCAACTCTTCATCTTATGTGAGCATTTACTCATTTTTGGGTTTTTTTTTAATTCATTGGATTTATCTCATCCCAACACTTGAATTAATCCTATTGGCCCACTAGAACCTTAATTGGACCATAATCCAAAATTTTTTGAAAATCTAGACCCTTAGGCTAAGGTCCCTTATATCATTTTTAATTGATTCCTAATGCAGCTTGGAGAGTTTATTTTGAACTTCTGTTTCAAGAAAATATATTTTTTATATTAGAAGAATTTTTATATCTGAAAATATCTCAATATTTAATTATCTCTCTCTAGAATTTTTCTTCTCTCTAGGCAAAAACAAGAAAAAATAATATTTTCTTGTATTCAAAAATAGGGAATAATAACAGGGGATTGAGGTAAAATCTTATTCATTATTCAAGCTAAGGAGGAATCTTACATCCTCTCCCACTTGAAAAATATGAGATGTCCTCATCTCGCAAAGTGGGAGTAATCTTTTGCCAACTCTTCTTCTTTCTCCCAGGTGGCATCTTCTGAAGGGAAGAACTTCCACTTGACTAAAAACTCTTTGAGGACTCTGCTCCTGGGAACCTTCTCCTGAACATCAAGGATTTCTTCAGGTTGGAGTACCATTTGGCCTTGAGTTGGAGAAATCAATTGTTCATCATCAAGCACGTGACTCGGGCTGGGTACATATTTCTTAATCAAACTAACATGGAATACATGATGTACCTTGAGATGGGGAGGCAAAAGAAGTTTATAAGCTAGATCACCTACTTTCTTTATAACAGCATACGGTCCACAATATTTGGGAGAGAGCCTCTTGTACTTCCTTAAAGATAAGGAACTTCTTTTTGGTCGTACTCGAATGAAGACCTCTCTCTCTGATCTCTTTTTATCTGTATACTGCTTTTGCCTATCTTGGGCTGCCTTAATATCTTTACAGATTGATTGCATTTGCTGGTCCATGTCATCAAGCATTTGTTTGGACATTTCGACTGTGATCAATGGGTCGGACCAAGTCAATGGTGTAAGGCAATCTTGTCCATACAGAGCTTTGAAAGGGCTCATCTCAATGCTTCAATGATAAGAAGCATTGTAAGCAAATTCAACCAGATGTAAATGGCTTAACCACTTCTTGGGTTCCCTACCACCACAGCATGATTGAAGGATATCTTCTATTACCTGATTCGCTCTTTCAGTTTGTCCATCTATTTTGGGGTGATAGGCTGTATTGAGATCCAAGGAAATTCCAAGGCTTCAAAGAATGCAGTCCAGAATTTCGATGTGAACTTGGGATATCTGTCACTTACTATCCTTCTAGGTAAGCCATGTAATTTGAAGATCTCTTTAAGGAAAACTCTAGCAACATCCACTGCAGTGTATGTTTCTTTCACTGGAATCAGATGGGCAACTTTGGTTAGTCTGTCAACTACCACAAAAATGGAGTTGTAACCTGATTGCACTGAAGATAATCAAGTGACAAGTCCATATTGATACATTCCCACTTCATCTGTGGAATGTCTAGAGTCTGCAATTTCCCTGGCATCTTGACTGTCTCTGCCTTGACTCTCTGACACATTAAGCATTACCACATATGGTCAAGTACATCCTGTTTGAGTCTTGGCTAGAAGAAGCTTTTCTTCACAGACATATAGGTTTTTATAAACCGGGGATGTCCAGCTATCAGGCTATCATGGGCTTCTCTCAGAATCCTTCCCATTATTCCCTCATCATTGGGAATGCATAACCGATCATTATAGTACATGTATCCTTCATCAAATTTGTACCCAAGAACTCGACTCATTTCCAAAGGTCTCTTGTTTTCCTACATCAGAAGGTAGCAATAGGAGCGAAGAATTTGTCCTACATTATTCTCTCCCTTGCGTCACTGATTAACGGATTTGACACCACTATAATTGCAAGCAAGGAGGCTTTTCTGCTGAGCACATTTGCCACTAAATTATCTTTCCAAGGTCGATACTTAATTTCAAAATCAAATTCCTGCAAGGTTTGCATCCATCTCCTTTGACGCATGTTTAGATCCCTTTGGGTGAAGATCCACTTTAGACTTTGATGATCTGTCACATCAAGGTGAACCTCTTTCCCAAAAGATAATTTCTCCACAACTTCAAAGCATAAACTACTAAGAGTAACTCCAAGTTATGGACGTCATAATTTCTTTCATGTGTTGTGAGTTTTCTAGATTCATAGGCCACTGCATGACCTTCCTGCATAAGAGCACCACCGCCTAAGGCAAACCCACTGGCATCAGTAACTACCTCAAAAGGTTTGGTAAGATCTGGCAATTTAAGAACAAGGTTGGTTTACTAAGGCTATCTTCAGCTTATCAAAGGCACTCTGACACATTGCAGTCCATTGAAATAGGGTACTCTTCTTGAGAAGGTAAGTTAAAGGGGATGCTATCTGAGCATACCTGGGTATAAAGATTCTATACCATCTGGTTAATCCTAGGAATCCTCTGACTTCCTTTACCGTCTTTGGTTCTGGCCAATCTACGACTACTTGGATCTTTGTGGGGTCAAGAGAAATCCCATCTTTAGACACTATGAATCCCAAGTATTCCACCTGATCAATAGAAAAAGAACACTTGCTCTTTTTTGCAAAGAGTTGGTGCTTCTTTAAGATTTCTAGGACCTTGCGCACATGATCTTCATGATCTGCAGCATTCTTTGAGTATACCAAGATATCATCAAAGAAGACAAGAACAAAATCATCCAAGTATTCTCTGAGAATATCCTGCATAAGACAATTAAACGTCGCCGGGGCATTAGTCAATCCAAACGGCATGACTGTGAACTCATAATGCCCATAACGAGTATTGAATGCTATCTTCGAGATGTCATGTTCCTTGATTCTGATCTAGTAGTACCCGGATTTAAGATCTATCTTAGTAGACATTTGGGTCCCATTTAACCGATCCAGAAGTTCATCAATCCTAGGGATAGGATACCTATTTTTAATTGTTAATTGATTCAATCCTCTAGTCAGTACAGAGTCCTAACGTTCCATCTTTCTTCTTTTGAAAGAGAATGGGCGCACCCCAAGGTGAGACATTTGGTGGATGAATCCTTGCTCTAACAGTTGTCTTAACTATTCCTTGCTCTAACAGTTGTCTTAACTGTTCCTTAAGTTCTATGGCTTCAAGGACTGGCATTTTGTATGCACGCTGGGCTAGTGGCTGAGCTCCGGGGGTTAACTCAATCTCATGATCTACTTCGCGAGACAGAGGCATCTCAGTCAGCTCTCTTCAAGGAAAACATCTGCATACTCACTTAACCACTTTGGTTCTTTAGCCTTGCATTTTATATCTACTGGATTCATCTTTTGAGCCCTTTTAACAATTTAGAAGCCTTGACTAATTGCAGTACTAGGGATCCAAAAATTCCAGTTCCTTGAACTTTATTCCCGTGAAGGTCAAGGAAAGAGATGGTTCCATTGTGACAATGAATGTCAGCCTGATTCTTATGGAGCCAATCCATTCCAAGGATTCCATCATGGACTCCCAAGGTTAGGACTATGAATTGGCAGTCTGTTACGTTCCCATCTAGACTAAACTCAATAAGGTGTGTCTCAAGGTGTGTGAAAAGAATCTTTCCACTGGCCAATTCCACTTGCATAGGTTTCCCTGATTTTTGATTTAGGACTAACTTACGTAGACATCTTGAGGAAATAAAAGAATGAAGACTGCGCCTGAATCAATCAAAAGCTTTAGCTGCTTACCTTGGTACTCTGCTAGAGTCTGGAGGACTGAAAATTGACAATTATTTCCCTAATGCTTAATTACGGTATAGATCTGTCCTTTTTCTTCCTCCACTTCCTCAGCTATAGTGACGGCTCTAGCTACTGCAGTCTAAAGGCTGCAAGCTGAGCTGGCACTCTTTTGGGGTTTCCCTAACTTTGGCACGAGGGACCCTGATTGGACTGATACAAAGGAGTCTATCTCTGAACTCTGGGACCCTGGCTTCCTTGGCCCATAGAAGGAGAAGGGAAATCCTTGTGCTGGTGCCCAAACCCCTGACATCCGAAGCACCTGTTCTCACTTCAAAACTCTTCTCTCTGCATTCTTGAAAGAGCCGGAGTTCCTAAGAAAGAGCTTCTGTATGATTCCTCCCCAGCCACTCAAGATGTCCAGCATCTTCCCCTGTAATCAAATCCCCCTTCAGAAATATAAAAGATCTTTTTTCTACCAATTTTAGCCTAGAGAGAGAAAATCTTCTATAAAGTGGTGATTCAGTTTTTAAATATTTTTGGATAGAAAAATACCTCATCTTATTAAAATAAGTTCCCCTAAAATAGAAGTTCAAAAAGATTTTTAGAAGGTGCAATAGAAATTAAGTATAATCTGTTCAAGAGGCATTATCCTGCGGGGTCAAGATTTTTTTGAAATTTGAAATTAAGGTTCCTATGGACCAATAAGATTCATCCAAATGTAGGGAGGAGATAAATAGAAGAATAAAAGGAAAATCTTTCAAAAATGAGTAAATACTCACATAAGATGAAGAGTTGACTAAGGACAAGGTTAATAGTTAAAAAAGAGAGATGTTTAGATAAAATGATGCATTTTTGACACCTCAGTATGGGGGAATTCCCCTCATGAAGGAGGCGCCTATTTCACATGTGTGAGAGAGTTTTAAACTCCCAAATAATGAGATATTTTTATCTCTCCTCTCTCTTGTTTCAACTAGATCCAAAAAGTGGACTAAACTAACCCAAAAATGGCCAAAAATTCACCAAACTGATCTGGAAAATTTTAGAATTAGTTGGCTTGGTTAGAAGCTATCTTTTTCCTATAAATAGAAGTCTTTCTCTTTGTTTAAGCTTAATAGTGTTTTTGCACTGTTACCCTACTCCTCCCAAGAGCCAGAAAACTGTGAATTTACTCATAATTCATTAGTTTTTTGACCTTCCCTCTTCTAAAGATTAGTGGCCACTCTTGTTTCAAACAAGAATAGAACCCTCAAACCATCAAGCCAAAGGAAAGCTCTCAAATTCCTTCGTAAGTTGAAGTTTCTTCTCTTTTCTATTCATTTTATGGTTTTTTATGATTTTTGTCTTCTCTAAATTGAATATGATGTTATGCCTCATTGAAAAAAAGCATTCCCCTCTCTTCTTTAGTAAATCTAACCATTCTTATCCTAGATGAATGATTAATGGATAAAATCAAGTTTTCCATGTTCATGTTCATGGTATGATAATTTTTTCTCGTATGGTTAATGTTTCTCTTTGAATAAAGTAGAAAATGTTTACATTAGAATGATTTAAATACTCTTGGTGAACTTATAATTAATTTTAGAGAGTTAAAATTTGAAAAATGGTCAGCCATACAAAGGAGGTTATGGCAAAATTTTTCTAAAATTGTGAAAATAAGTTTTACTTTTTTATTCAAAAAGAGTAATTCGAATCGTATATGTATGCTTAAAATGTTATTTTTCATCCTAGGTATAGAAAATTGCATACTGAAAATATTTCATTAAAAAAATATTACTTTCTTTAGAACTAAATTCTATGTATAGAAGGAAGCATATTGAAATTTTTATTTTGAATATAAAAGTGTCATTTTCATCATAAATGATTTGTATGCATAAACATATGCATAAAAGATATTTTTTATATCAAAAGTGTGATTTTCACCATAAATGATTTGTATGCATAAAAGATATTTTTTTATATTAAAAGTGTGATTTTTATTATAAATGATTTGTATGCATAAAAGATATTTTTTAATATTAAAAGTGTGATATTCATCATAAATGATTATATGCATAAACAAATGCATAAAAGATATTTTTTATATTAAAAGTGTGATATTCATCATAAATGATTATATGCATAAACAAATGCATAAAAGATATTTTTTAATATTAAAAGTGTGATTTTCATCATAAATGATTTTTATGCATAAAAGAAATTCTTTTATATTAAAAGAGTGATTTTTATCATAAATTATTATATGCATAAAAGATATTTTTTATATTAAAAGTGTGATTTTCATCATAAATGATTTTTATGCATAAATGGATGCATAAAAGAAATTCTTTTATATTAAAAGAGTGATTTTTATCATAAATGATTATATGCATAAACATATGCATAAAAGATATTTTTTATATATTAAAAGTGTGATTTTCATCATAAATGACTTTTATGATGATAAAAGTGTGACTTTCATCAGAATCAGATTTTATGCATAAATAGATGCATATAGAGTGATTATATTTAAATAAGGGTTCTCTTAATCCTCTGTTTAATTTTTACAAAAATTGGAAAAATGAATAAGTAGATAATCTGTGAGAAGAAATGCTACCGTTTCATATTCACTAAGATGGTAATGAGAAAATTCAATTAAACTATCGAAGTAAGAGATCGAGATAAATGATTATTTTATTCCTCTCATAGGAAATTCATGTTTTAGAAATCTGTAAGCAAATATTCGACGAACGAAATTTAGAAAAAGAGAAATTAAAATAGTACCTTTCGAGAAAGATAATTAGGTAGAACCTTTCCAGACCCAAACTCTGATTCAGACTATTGACCAAGACCTAACTCCTTCATCAATTTCAATCAATGACGATGTGCCGAGTTCAAGAAAAATGTACTCAAATCCCCCACCGAATCTGAAACTAAGTTAAGACTTTTGATTTTGGTCTGAGGATCAAGTAAACAGAATTCGAGAAATTCTGTTTAGAATTTAGACCTGGATCTAGAAGTATTGAGATACGGATTTAAGATTATTTATGGTTTTCAAACAAAATCAAAACTGAAAACTTGCATAAAAACCCTCTTTTCTTAAAGGACTGTCTTACACCAGAATACTAGAGGGAGAATTTGGCATATATGTTTATCTAAGGGAAGTTCGGTTGCAACAGCTGGCGGGGAGTGTTGGGTGGAGGGACAGCTCACGCGGCAAAAACCTGCCCACGTCTTGACCAGCCTGGGTATGGTGAAAAATGATGTGCTTCCAGTACGATGGGAGAGGGCCGACAAAGCGGTCCCTGAGTGCAGTACCAGGACACCTAAGGAGGATCCTGGAGGGTTCTGACCAGGCGATGCACGGGCTCACAGTGCTTAGGACACCCATCGTATGTCAAGGAAGATATATATATGTATGTTGACGAAATGATTATTATAATCTGTTTACTAGATCTCGTTGCTGACCAGCTGGTCCCAACGGGAGAGTCGAGAGTGGTACTATTTTTGTGAAACAAGGGATTGAATGAAAATTTTGAGTTATGAAATCTGTGATTATATCTGTTGTCAATGGATTATAGTTTATATTAAAGTTTTAAAGAGGAGTGTGTGCGTATCTGTTTTCTAAAGCTAAAGTTAAGAAAGGCATTTCAATTATGGGTGGGTGAGTACTTGTTTGGTTCTACTGATTCCAGTGGTAGGGTGGTGGGCTAGGCTAGAATCAGTGGAGTTTTAATAATCAAACTGAAAAATCTTAGGATTATGCTAGGATTCCAGTAGCTAGTTAATTCCCTGATAAATTTCTCAATTGAGTGGATCAACGGCTGTGCCTGATCTTGATTAGGAAAAAAGCATTGAAGTTACTCAGATGATCAAATTATATCAGTGATAGTTTCCTTCTATCTGGTTTATTCAGGTGAAGGATAGTTTCCTTCTATCTGGTTTATTCAGGTGAAGGATAGTTTAGAATTGATCTTGTTAGAAAAATTCATTAAGAAAATTCAAAAAGGTGGAATCGTCCCTGCTTTGCAGGCATGGGAAATTTTCCCGGTTTCGATTTTCGGAGTGACCACCAGCCTAGTCTCGTGCCCGGACATTCGTGGGCGAGGCCTCGAGTGAGAAACCCTGCCCCGCGCATGAGGAGGCTACTTCCACTGTCAGCTACCGCGAGTCTGGGCAAAGGGATCTCACAGTTGGTATCAGAGCAAAAATTGCCTAAATTTTTAATAGAAATTTAGGAAAGAAATGTTTTTCACTTGTTAATACTATGTGAATGAACTTCAAAAATTGAAAACTTATAAATTTAATTGGAAATTTATAGATGGACACCCCGAACCTATCTAGAATTGTAATGTAAGATTCCTCCCCCAACCCCCTTTTTGATGTCTAGTATATTCCCCTGTAATCAATTCCTTTTCTAAAATATAAGGGATCTTGTTTGTGGCTGTTTTAACCTAGAGAGAGAAAATATTCTAGAGAGAGAATATTCAGATTTTGAATATTTCTGGATAGAAAAATATCTCTTATAATTCAAATGAGTTTCCCTGAAACAGAAATTTAAAAAGAATTTTCCAATGTGCAATTGGAATTAATTGGAGATAGGTATAAAGAACCTTAGCCTAAGGGTCCAGATTTTCAGAAATCTTTAGACTATGGTCCAATTAAGGTTTCTATGGGCCAATAGCATCAATCCATGTGTAGGGAGGAGATAAATCCAAATTGTAAAAGAAGATACCCAAAAATGAGTAAATGCTCACATAAGATGAAGAGTTGAAAATGTACAAGGTTTATTAGTAAATAAACTCATATGTAAGGAAGAGGAGTTCTTTAAAGGAGGTGCATATTTCACATAAGATGAAGAGTTGAAAATGTACAAGGTTTATTAGTAAATAAACACATATGTAAGGAAGGGGAGTTCTTTAAAGGAGGTGCATATTTCACATAAGATGAAGAGTTGAAAATGTACAAGGCTTATTAGTAAAAAAACTATGACACATATGTAAGGAAGAGGAGTTCTTTAAAGGAGGTGCATATTTCACATAAGATGAAGAGTTGAAAATGTACAAGGTTTATTAGTAAAAAACTATGAGCAATACAATTTTGACACATATGTAAGGAAGGGGAATTCTTTAAAGGAGGTGCATATTTCACATGCTTGAATGAGTTTTAAACTCATAAAAATTGAGATATTTCATCTCTCCTCTCTCCTCATTCAAGTCTAGTTCCAAAAAGTTAGTTTAAGTGACCTAAAAATGGTCAAAAAGTGACCAAACTGACTTGGAAAATTCTAGAATCAGTTTGTTTGGTTAGGAGCTCAAATTTTCCTATAAATAGAAGCCTCCCCTTGTTGAAAAAAAACATAGTCTCTTATGCTTTGTTACTCTACTCCACCTAAGCCAAAATATATAGTCTCTTATGCTTTGTTACTCTACTCCACCTAAGCCAAAATGTATAGTCTCTTATGCTTTGTTACTCTACTCCACCTAAGCCAAAATATATAGTCTCTTATGCTTTGTTACTCTACTCCACCTAAGCCAAAATATATAGTCTCTTATGCCTTGTTACTCTACTCCACCTAAGCCAAATTAGATAGAGTCTTATGCTTTGTTACTCTACTCCACCTAAGCCAAATTAGATAGAGTCTTATGCTTTGTTACTCTACTCCACCTAAGCTAAAATATATAGTGTCTTATGCCTTGTTACTCTACTCTACCTAAGCCAAGAACTGTGAATTCTTTAATAATTCACTAGTTTTTGATACCTCTCTCTTTCTTCAATCTCCATTGGTGGCTCCATCAACATACTAAACCAATTGATTGGTTGGGGGCCTCTACCGTGAATAAAGAATCAAGCAAATCATAAGGTAAGTATATTGAATTTCGATCTTTTCTATGATTTCTCAATGATTCTCTCTTCTCAACCCCTCTCAAGCTTGAGAAGTTTAATTGGTATGGTTTTTTTAAATGCTAATGAAGTTAATTGGTGAATAGTAGTGAAGAGTTACATAATTTAATAAATGCTATAGAAGTTAATTTCCACTTATATTTAAATTCTAATGGTTTTTATAATTTCTCTCTCTCACTCAAGAAATGGTCATACTCATGACCCATTCTCAATCCAAATGAAGCTTTTCATAAAGCTTTTCCTTAATCCAAGATTAAGCTATTCTTGAGGCCAAATTAATGGCTTTTTGCTATGCTTTTAGTTTATGCACATTGATGAATCAATCCATTATGGATTGATGACCCAATTAGAGACCATTCTAATTGTTTTCTTAATGATCCAATTAGAGACCATTATGGATTGATGATCCAATTAGAGACCATTCTAATTGTTTTCTTAATGATCCAATTAGAGACCATTATGGATTGATGATCCAATTAGAGACCATTCTAATTATTTCTTTAATAATGAGCTTTATCCCTTAGAAAAAAATTGAGATTTATCAGTCATAGTAGCGGAGCTATGGCAAAATTTTTATAGAAATTACGCATAAAATAAATTCATTCAAAGCATAAAAAGAGGACTTTCTACCATATTCTATGAACTATCATCCTAGATTAATTAAAAGAATTTTATCATGCATGGAGATGTGGATGTTTGCATGTAGATGTAGATGTATAGATGTAGATGTGGATATGGAGGTGGATGGATGCATGTAGATGTAGATGTATAGATGTAGATGTGAATGGAGATGTGGATGTATGCATGTAGATGTAGATGTATAGATGTGGATGGGGATGTATACATGTAGATGTAGATGTATAGATACGGATGTGGATATGGAGGTGGATGTATACATGTAGATGTAGATGTATAGATGTAGATGTGGATGTGGAGGTAGATGGATGCATGTAGATGTAGATGTATAGATGTAGATGGGAATGGAGATATGGAGGTATGCATGTAGATGTAGATGTATAGATGTAGATGTGGATGTGGAGGTGGATGGATGCATGTAGATGTAGATGTATAGATGTAGATGTGAATGGAGATGTGGATGTATACATGTAGATGTAGATGTATGGAGGTGAATGTGAATGTGGGTGTGGATGTATGCATAGAGATGTAGATGTATGCATGTAGATGTGAATGTACGCATATAGATGTGGATGTATGGATGTGAATATACGATATGCGATGTGAGGGAATCTGAAGTGATGAGATAGAAATGATGTGATGGGATGAGTATACATATAAATGGAATATGGAATAAGTAATGTAGATTGATAAAGGATAATGTGGAAAAATGAAAGTTAAAATAGAAATTGTGTTGTAAACTGTTTGTAAATACTATTTGTAAATACTGTTTGTAAATGCTGTTTGTAAATGATTGTTTTATGTCAAGAATGCTGGGGGGAGCATTTTGACCGTCTTGTGATTAAAGTCGTGATGGTAAAGTTGCAACTGCTGACGGGGAGTCAATGAAGGACGTCTCGCGTAGCAAGGTCGGCCGAGGTCTTGACCAGCCTCGGTGCGATTAAAATGGTGAGCTTCCGGTACGGTGGATGAGGGGCCAAGGAAGCGGCCTATGCGTGAAGCGCTAGGTTACCTGCGAAGGATCCTAGAGGGTGCTGACCATACGGTGCTCGGGCTCTGGGTTGCCTAGGATACCCACGCGTGCGTCGAGGAAGATATTGGAACAGAGTTGGAGTTGTTTTCTGAAATCGAGCATGGATCTGGTTGATTGACCTTGCTGGTCTTCAATGGATGAGTCCATGGCTCCTTATATGGATCTGTTGGTTGATCTTGCTGATCTTCAACGAGAGTCCATCTTGTTAAGTGGTTATATTGCCAAGTATTATGGGCTAGGAACTATCGAAACGGCTCCTGAGCGTTCTAGTTACCAATGATGCCATAGATACTCTGATGAAGGAATGATGGGAAATTAAGAATCAATTGGATAAATTGGAAGATGGTGATCAATGATACTATGGTTTTATTAAAGGATTGTTTTAAACTGGTTGAATCTGGTTGAAAAAAAAGGCAATTTCATATTGGGTGTGTGAGTGGTGTGACTAGTTTTATTTTGCATGAACATCCGGCTAGGGGGCCTTGGAACTCTTTTCCTTGGTACCCGGGACAAAACCTAACCAAATTTTTAATTGGATCCCATCACTACAGTGGTTGGGCGGTTGGCTAACCCATGGGATTGGATGGGGTTAGGCTGGACTGATGGATCCGTAAACCGAGACTCAAACTTTTGTTTTTACGATAGAAAAAAAATAAAAATAAATCCCGGACAGTAACTGTTCTATGGATAGGAATCAACGGCTGTGCCTCTTGAATGGGAAAAAAAGCGTTGATCCCAATGATCCAAGTGCAAGTTTCTTCCTTGAGCTGACTAAGTATCTTATAGATGTAATCGGATCATCTCGATCAGAAATGATCTTGACTACGTTAGAGTAAAAAGTTATCCTGGTGGAATCGCCCGTGCTTTCCGGTAAAGGAAGTTTTTCCGGGTTTGGTTTTGGAACAACCGACGGATTAGTCTCTTATCCGGATATCCGTGGGCGAGGCCCCGAGTGTGGGACCCCTGTCCCACGCGAGAAGCGCTACTCCCGCTGCCAGTATCCCGAATCCGTTGCTCGGTGGGAACAGGGATCTTACATGTAAGATCCCCATCCCCACCATGCAACAGATTTTGGGTGCTAGCAACAGAAGTAGCACATCTTGCGCGGGATAGGGTCCTACACTCGAGGCCTCGCCCACGGATATCCAGACAGGTGACTAATTCCTCGGTTCTTTCAAAACCGAACTTAGAAAAACTTCCCTTGCCCGGAAAGCACAGGCGATTCCTCCAAGATAAAATTTTACTTTAACGTAGGTAGGGTCATTACTGAAACTGATCCAACCGAACCTAAAGTCACTTGGTCAGATCAAGGAAGAAACTTGCACTTGGATCATAGAGATCAACGCTTTTTTCCCCATCAAGAGGCACAGCCGTTGATTCCTTTTTCCATAGAACAATTACTATCTGGGATTTACTTCATCTAGAGTACTATAATAGAAATTGAGTCTCAATTTACGGATCCATCATGGCTTACCCAAGAGGATAGTAAGTGACAAAGATCCCAAATTCACATCAAAATTTTAGACTGCATTCTTCGAAGCAGTAGGAACTTTCTTGGATCTCAGCACAGCCTATCACCCCCAAGAAACAGATGGCCAGACTGAAAAAGTGAATCAGGTAATAGAAGATATCCTTCATCGGTCATGCTGCGGTAAGGAACCCAAGAAGTCGTTAAGCCATTTGCATCTGGTTGAATTTGCTTAATATGCTTCTTATCATCGAAGCATTGGGATGAGCCCTTTCAAAGCTTTGTATGGACAAGATTGCCTTACACCATTGACTTGGTCCGACCCACTGATTAGAGTCGAGATGTCTAGATAAATGCTTGATGACATGGACCAGCAAAAAATGCAATCAATCCGTAAAGATATTAAGGTAGCCCAAGATAGGCAAAAGCAGTATGCAGATAAAAAGAGACCAGAGAGAGAGTTTGAAGAATCAGATATGGTCTGCATTGGAGTACGACCAAAAAGAAGTTTCTTATCTTAAGGGACGTACAAGAAGCTCTCTCCCAGATACTATGGACCATATGCTGTTATAAAGAAAGTGGGCAATCTAGCTTATAAACTTCTTCTGCCTCCTCATCTCAAGGTACATAATGTATTCCACATCAGTTCGCTTAAGAAATATGTACCCAGCCTGAGTCACATGCTTGATGATGAACAATTGATTTCTCTAACTCAAGGCCAGATGGTACTCCAACCTGAAGAAATCCTTGACATTCGGGAGAAGGTTCTCAGGAGAAAATTCCTCAGAGAGTTTTTAGTCAAGTGGAAGTTCTTTCCTTTAGAAGACGCCACCTGGGAGAAAGAAGAAGAGTTGGCAAAAGATTACCCCCACTTTGCGAGATGAGGACATCTCGCATTTTTCAAGTAATAGGAGAGGATGTAAGATCCTCCTCAGCCTGAATAATGAATAAGCTTTTACTTCAATCCCGTGTAATCATTCCCTATTTATGAATACAAGAAAATATTATTTTTCCTTGTTTTTGCTAGAGAGAAGAAAAATTCTAGAGAGAGATAATTCAATATTGAAATATTTTTGGATACAAAAATTCTCCTAATATCAAAAATATATTTCCCTGAAATAGAAGTTCAAAATAAATTCTCCAAGGTGCATTAGGAATCAATTAAACATGATATAAGTGACAGCCTAAGGGTCAAGATTTTCAGAAATTTCTGGATTATGGTCCAATTCAGGTTTCAATGGGCCAATAGGATTAATCCAAGTGTTGGAATGAGATAAATCTAATGAAGCAAGTAGCAATGGCTGCACCCCTGTACTCAGCCTCTGTACTGGATAAAGCAACTGTAGGTTGCTTTTTGCTACTCCAACTCACCACAGCACTTCCAAGTGTAAAAGCATATCCACTAGTAGACCTCCTGTCATATGCGCTACCTGCCCAATCAGCATCTGTGTAGCCATGAATGTCCAAGCTTTTACCACTCTCATAAAATAGACCATAATGTGCTGTGGTCTTCACATATCTCATGATGCGTCTCACGGCATCCAAATGTGGTTTCCTGGGGCTCTGCATAAACTGACTGTCTAGCCCCACTGCATAACTCAAATCTGGGCGTGTGATAGTCATGTATATGAGACTACCAACCATCTTCCTGTACATGGAAGGATCATCCAATTCCTCGCCATAATCAGCCCGCAACTTCACATTTTGCTCCAATGGTGTACTCATAGGTTTACACCCTGTCATGCCATACTTTGCCAACATATCCAAGGCATATTGGCGCTGTACTAACCAAGTACCTGCATGATCTTTCACCACTTCAATGCCAAGGAAGTATCTCAACTCACCAAGATCTTTCATGTCAAATTGCTTACTCAAAGCTTTCTTGACATGCATCACATCTGCACCATGATCACCTGTGATAATCAAGTCATCCACATAGATGACTAGTAAAACAATCCCATGCTGTGTCTTCTTCACATACAGTGAAGAATCTGCTGTAGAAATCTGGAAACCAAGTGAGATAAGATATCTACTCATCTTATCACTCCAGGCACGTGGTGCTTGCTTTAGACCATACAATGCCTTTTTCAACCTGCATACGTGAGTAGGATATCTAGGGTGTACATACCCTTCTGGCTGTGCCATGTATACTTCCTCTTGTAGATCTCCATTCAGAAATGCATTCTTAACATCCATCTGATGCATTTCCCAGCCATTAGCTGCAGCCATAGCAATGACTACTCTCACTGTGCCCATCTTAGCCACTGGGCTAAACGTCTCATCATAATCCAATCCTTGGGTCTGTGCATAACCCTTTACTACCAATCTTGCCTTATGTCTTTCAATAGAACCATCAGATTTGCACTTCACTTTGTAGACCCATTTACATCCAATAACATTCTTGTCCTTTGGTAGGGCAACCAAATCCCATGTATCATTATGGACCAATGCATCCATCTCTATGTCCATTGCTTTCTCCCATACATGCTCTCCAATAGCCTCTGTGTAGCATGTAGGTTCCACATGCTTTACCATAGATGTCATGTATGCATAGTGCATAGCAAAATCTCTATATGTCAATCTGTCTCAATAGGATATCTGACTCTCTGGGATCTCCGCAATGCCTGCGGGTCACTCTGAACACCTGTAACTCTAGCATGTGGTGGCACATATCTATCCTGTCTAGCACCAGGTGTGCGTAAAACAGGTATGCCAAGCTCCTCATCCAAACTTTCAGAACTGGATGACTCATATCCTGTGATTCCAATTCCTTCGACTTTCCTCTTTCCTTTGTCCATAGCCAGTGCTCACACTCTCATGCCTCAAACGTCCTGACCATGGACGTACACTGCTACTCTCAGCTTCTGCTGGCCCAGACATAGTAGTAGAACTAGAACTTGCTTGTGGTGGCAAGTTCTCATGTACATCAGCCTCAAGTGACTCAATAACACCCTCATCTTTTGCTTTATACCAACTAGCAAGCTCATCAAACACCACATCACGTGAGATGACCACTTGTCTAGTTTGTGGATTATAACACTTGTAGGCCTTTCGATCCTGTGCATATCCAACAAATATACATTTCTCTGCCTTAGGATCCAACTTTCTTCTCCTTTCATCAGGCACATGAACATAAGCTATACATCCAAAAACTTTAAGATGTCCAATGTCTGGCCTGTAACCTGTGAGCCGCATCTCTGGCGTGCTTCCATGAATGGCTGCTGTAGGTGTTTTGTTCAATATGTATACTGCAGTAGCACATGCTTCTGCCCAATAGTAATCTGGCATGCTCTTTTCATTAAGCATTGCCCTTGCCACATCACATATAACTCTATTCTTTCTCTCAGCCACACCATTCTGCTGAGGTGTATACCTGCATGTCAACTATCTTCTTATTCCATGCTTCCTCAAGAAATGCTCAAAAGCCTTTGAGGTGTATTCACCACCTCCATCTGTCCTCAGACATTTAATCCAACAGCCATACTGCTTTTCTGCAAAAGTTTTGAAATCCATGAATTTTTCCAACACTTCGGTACGGTGGATGAGGGACCAAGGAAGCAGCCTATGAGTGAAGCGCTAGGTCACCTGCGAAGGATCCTAGAGGGTGCTGAGACCACTCTTCTCTTTGAGAAAGTATATCCATGTCATCCTGCTAAAGTCATCAATGAATGTAACATAGTATAAACTGCCTTTGATAGATGGGTTTTGTGCAGGACCCCATACATCACTGTGCACGATCTCAAGTGGCCTGTTACTCATATTTCCTTCTCTAGGAAATCTCAATCTTGCCTGCTTCCCAAACTGACAGGCTTCACAAACATGCATATGTCCATCATATTTGAACCTAGGCAATCCATTCACAATGCCTCTTGTTTGCATGTTCTTTAATCTCTGTATATTGACATGGCCAATCCTCTTGTGCCACATATCAATATCATGTACCACATTCCTGCTCTTTGAGAACATGGCTGATTTTAGCTCAAGAATTCCAGCATCCAGCTTAAACAGTCTTCCTTCTTTCTTGCCTTTAGCAATCACTCTACATCCATGTTTGAAGTCTTCAACAAAGCATCCATGCTCGTTGAATCTAACCTGTAATCCCTGTTCCACCATTTGACCAACTGAGGCCAAGCTTTTAGTGATTGAAGGCACATACAGCACATCTGACATAGACTTTGTCTGACCATTATGCATGACCAATGGTACACTTCCAACATGTGTAATGACATGCTGGGTATCATCACCTGTCTCCACATAGCCTTTGACATCCATTGGCTTCATGTGCTCAAACCATTCACCATGGCATGTCATATGATTTGATGCTCCTGAGTCCATATACCATGTATCATCATTCTCAGCATTTGTTGTCATAGAACCCACAACATGCTTCATGGCAAACAAATGATTTGCAGCTCCATCATTGCTACTTGATGCATAGTTGCCACCATGTTGTGCATAGTTTCCACCATAATGACCACCACGCTGTGCTCTTTAGAACCCACAACATGCTTCATGGCAAACAAATGATTTGCAGCTCCATCATTACTACTTGATGCATAGTTGCCACCATGTTGTGCATAGTTTCCACCGTAATGACCACCACGCTGTGCTCTTCCCCCTCTCAAATCATTCTCTTTGCGAAAGCAATCTCTCGCCATATGACCATATTTGCCACAATAATGGCATTCCACATCTTGCATAGAATTTTGTTGGCCTTGCCAACGTCCTCGACCACGGGGGGTACCTCTACCTCACTGAGGTACATAACCACGACCACCTCGAGCACCATAAGAACGTTGAAAATTCTGTTGTGGAGGTCTATCCTACCATCCACGACCATTACCACCACGTCCACGTGATGCAAATCTCCCCCCTGCCTCTAAAACCTCTCTGCGAGTAAAATGCCTAATTTCTGCCATCATCATGGCTAGTAGATGCATCCTGAAATGAATCATTGAGCTTGATTTCCTCAACCAACAAGAGGGAAACCAACTCATCGAAGTCGGGTAAACCTGTACTCCTCACTGAGATAGATGTATCAAAGGATTTGTATTCCTTGCCAAGACCACGCAAGGTAATATCCACCAAATCATCATCAGGCATGGGGGCATTTATTATGGCCAATGCATCTGCAAACTTCTTGATTTCCTGCACATAATCATGTATGCTCCTTTTATTCCTTTTCACATTGTGTATCTGCTGTCGCAATTGAGACTTGCGAGACGAGCACTCGTATCTGTATCAAACATTTTGACCAAAGTATCCCATGCATCTTTGGGATTCTCAGCATCCTAAATGTGTATGAGCATAGCATCAGATATACATATAGACAAATAATGCAGCACTTTGAATGCTCTCTCTGACCATTGCTTATGAGCAATAAGCTGCTGCTGTGTAGGTTGCCGAGGTAGCTCAGGCTCTGGCTCAGCACCTGTAATGAGATTCCAGAATCCTTTCCCTTTCAAGAAACTCTTTATCCTGTACTTCCATGCCTGGAAGTTCTTCCTATCCAGCTTTTCACCAACAATCTGAACTGGATTGTCAGACATGTTCGCTCAATGCATACACCTTCCGCACACTTCAAATCTATAAGTGAGCCTTCCTCAGCTCAACCACACTCCAATGAATGTTGCAGATACTCCAAGATAGCCAACAAACTCCAAATTTGATGTAGAAAATCAACCTGTAATCATCCAAGATGAACTCACTCACGCAGTGCGGAATACCCTGTATTGACACGCCTTCCAAGGCTCCAAATCGTAATGTAATGGTGCAATCAAGTCTAGGCAACTTGCATTGACACCTAATGAACCTCAATGTTGAGTATCAACTCCATCTGACATGTGTAATCATCAATTTTTGAAAACCCCTTTTTCTGTTTTTAAAAAAATCAGAAAAACCAGTAATGATTTGGCTCTAATTTCTTCAATATTTGACCAAATTGAGCAACCAGGCATTCATTGGCTTAGCAATAGTGTCCATCAACTCCATGTAAGAGGAATTTTTCCAATTGTAAAACACCAAAGATTAATTGCTCGATTAAAATGCTCTGTTTCTCTGCAACCAGTGGATAGCCTGTTTTAATCAGCTCATTCCCAGCTCAATTAAGCATCATTGACCAAACAAATCACATAGCCCTCTTCTCCAAGATGTAAAGCATCCAATTGCTAAGGAAGTTGTGGAAGATATCAAGTACCGGATGAAAATTTGATCTCCTCGTAGTCAAAAAACCAGATTTCTGCCCTGTTTCCTCTGTATGGGCTGCGCCGCCTGCATTCAGGGTGTTTGGGAGTTGTTTAAGTGTTAATTGATGAAGTATTTGAGTGCCCAACACACTTGGGTATGTGTGCAACCCACCAATGCTTTGATTTTCACCAAAAATAGGCTCCAAATGCATCAATTTTTGACTTTCTTCTCACTGTTTTGTGAGAGCTCAAAAAACCAGTAATTTCACTCAATCAAATGCATGTAAATTGCTCCAAAATCACAGTAGGGCTTGCATAAGAGTTGCCAATACATCCCTCATTGTCAGATACATGTTTGCTTTGCCAGAATCACACATATTTCCACCATACATCAATGTTCCCAAGCTTTAATGGAAAGCTTCAAAAACCAGAATTTTTCTTTGCTTTGATTTGCTCTATTTTGCTTTGCCTTTGCTTGTTTCACCTGCAATCCGCTCAAGGATGAGCTTGAGGGGGAGTGTTGAGAGTCTTGATATCCCAAGCTCATCTACATCTTCATCGGCAGTACATCATGAGCTTGAGAGGGGCTGTTGAGATTCAAGCTCGATATGTCAGTGTGAGCCAGCTATGTTATGTACTGGCAGATTAGGTAGGAACATGTGTGAGACATAAATGACCGCGTGTCCAGCTGGTCATAGTGTGTGGACATTAGCTAGGGTTAGTAGAGTGTGGACATTAGCTGGTCATAGTGTGGGGACATTAGCTAGGGTTAGTAGAGTGTGGACACAACTCATTGTGTGTTGTGTGGATTATGGATTAGTGCATTATGTTTGTGTGAGAGTGGACATGGCTTCCCTCTATGGTTAGGGTTTGCAATATACATTAGGGTTTGCTCATGTGTGTGTGTCTCCTCCTCCTCTACCGTTCTTTCAATACTTTTCCTTAGGCAAAGGCACTAACTCCCATGTTGCTATTTGCATCCAATGCTGCCATCTCCTTATCCATGACATCTTCCCTTTTCTAATTTCCAATTGCTTGCTCAAAACAAGTTGGCTCAACCTCCTGTATTGCTTTCACCATGTAAGCATAATGATGGGCTGTTTATCCATCATATCTCAACCTCTCAATAGGGTATCTAACCCTCGTAGACCTGCGTACACCTGGATCACTGCTAGGTGTCCTCAAAATAGCCTTGGTTCTCCTTACACCAAGAGAAACCACAGACAGATTGCCAAGCTCCTCATCAAGGCTCTACTCAGAGCCACTAGAGTCACCATCCACATATCAGTGACCTACTCACAAATCGGGCACAAAAGGTTGATCTGCCTTTTCCTTCCCTTTCCATGATGCATGTGTACTTGCATCATTCCTCAATGTGCCTTACCATGGGCTAACATTGGATGCACTTCTCGAGGACTCCCCAGGTCCACTTAGCACCTGTGATTGCTACTTTACATGTGGTGCAACATCAGCACTTCTTACATCTGCATCCTCTTTTGACTTCACTAGTTGTGCATACCAACTACTCATCTCATCTAGGACAACATCTCTGCTTACTCGCATCTCATGAGTGGTAGGGTTATAGCATCTATAAGATTTTTTCTCCATAGCATAACCAATGAAGATGCATTTCTCTTCCTTTGGATCCAACTTTGTTCTCACTTCATTTTAGGAACATGTACATATTCAATACACCCAAACACTTTCAAGTGAGACACATGTACATATTCAATACACCCAAACACTTTCAAGTGAGACACATCCGGTCTTATGCCTCGAAACTTCTGTTCAGGAGTCATACCATGAAGAGCTCCAGTGAGTGTCATGTTCATAATGTACACAGTGCTGCTGCTTCTGCTCAAAGGTAAGGTGGCATATTCTTTTCATCCACCATCAAGGCACCTGCCACTTCTTCAATGTGCTTGTTTTTCCTTTCTGCAACACCATTCTATTGTGGAGTGTACCTACACATAAACTGCGTCTCTTAATTCCTTGCTTTCTCAAGAAATTGTAGAACTTATTGGATAAATATTCTGCAACACCATTCTATTGTGGAGTGTACCTGCACATAAACTGCGTCTCTTAATTCCTTGCTTTCTCAAGAAATTGCAGAACTTATTGGATAAATATTCTTCCCCACCATCTGATCTTAGGCATTTTATTTGCATGCCTTTTTCCTTCTCGACCAAGGCTTTAAATCTCTGAAAGTGAGCAAACACCTCACTTTTCTCCTTCATGAAATAAACTCACACTTTCCTAGTGTGGTCATCAAAGAATGTAACATAGTACCTGCTGCTGCAACCTACAATTGTTGCAGTCTTGGTAAGTCCCCATACATCTGAATGTATGACATCCAATGGCCTTGCACTGACATGCTTTCCATGTGGGAAAGCATGTTTGGCTTCCTTACCAAGTTGGCATGCTTCACATACAATATGCATACCGTCAACCTTATACTTTAGTGAACCTGCAACAATAGTTTGGGCCTGCATAGACTTCAGTCCCTATACATTGACATGACCAATGCACTTGTGCCATATGTCAATATCTACAATGACACCTATTCCTTGGGCAAACATGGCTGCCTTTATCTCAGGTATGTTCACATCTAAAGTAAACATACTTCCATTTCTGTTACCCTTTGCAACCAAGCGAGACTTATTTTTTAAGTCTTCCACAAAACATCCTTAAGGATTAAACCTCACTTGCACCTGTACCTACGTACCTAGGTGCTCATTGAACCATTAGCATTGTGCTTGACTTTATACACCCACCACCACTTACATTCAATCGCCTTCTTTTCCTTAGGCAAAGGCACTAACTCCCATGTTGCTATTTGCATCCCAATGCTGCCATCTCCTCATCCATGACATCTTCCCTTTTCTAATTTCCAATTGCTTGCTCAAAACAAGTTGGCTCAACCTCCTATATTGCTTTTACCATGTAAGCATAATGATGGGCTGTTTATCCATCATATCTCAACCTCTCAATAGGGTATCTAACCCTCGTAGACCTGCGTACACCTGGATCACTGCTAGGTGTCCTCAAAATAGCCTTGGTTCTCCTTACACCAAGAGAAACCACAGACAGATTGCCAAGCTCCTCATCAAGGCTCTACTCAGAGCCACTAGAGTCACCATCCACATATCAGTGACCTACTGACAAATCGGGCACAAAAGGTTGATCTACCTTTTCCTTCCCTTTCCATGATGCATGTGTACTTGCATCATTCCTCAATGTGCCTTACCATGGGCTAACATTGAATGCACTTCTCGAGGACTCCCCAGGTCCACTTAGCACCTGTGATTGCTACTTTACATGTGGTGCAACATTAGCACTTCTTACATCTGCATCCTCTTTTGACTTCACTAGTGGTGCATACCAACTACTCATCTCATCCAGGACAACATCTCTGCTTACTCGCATCTCACGAGTGGTAGGGTTATAGCATCTATAAGATATTTTCTCCATAGCATAACCAATGAAGATGCATTTCTCTTCCTTTGGATCCAACTTTGTTCTCACTTCATTTTAGGAACATGTACATATTCAATACACCCAAACACTTTCAAGTGAGACACATCCCGGTCTTATGCCTCTAAACTTCTGTTCAGGAGTCATACCATGAACAGCTCCAGTGAGTGTCATGTTCATAATGTACACAGTGCTACTGCTTCTGCTCAAAGGTAAGGTGGCATATTCTTTTCATCCACCATCAAGGCACCTGCCACTTCTTCAATGTGCTTGTTTTTCCTTTCTGCAACACCATTCTATTGTGGAGTGTACCTGCACATAAATTGCGTCTCTTAATTCCTTGCTTTCTCAAGAAATTGCAGAACTTATTGGATAAATATTCTTCCCCACCATCTGATCTTAGGCATTTTATTTGCATGCCTTTTTCCTTCTCGACCAAGGCTTTAAATCTCTGAAAGTGAGCAAACACCTCACTTTTCTCCTTCATGAAATAAACTCACACTTTCCTAGTGTGGTCATCAAAGAATGTAACATAGTACCTGCTGCAACCTACAATTGTTGCAGTCACTACAAGGGATTGGGCTCATACCCACGCTCTTAGCCGCTAAAAATGACTTATGAAAAAAAGTAGCGGGCCCGTGTATCAGCGCGTGTATAATCGCGGCCAGAGACATGCGTGTAAAACCGCGTGTACAGTACCTCTCAGACGCGCGTATACACGGGTATATACCCGCGTTATTATATACAGACGCGTTAATACACGCACCTATACACGCTTCTTATTACATTAGACGCGCTTATACACGGGTGTATAACCGCATTCTGCTCAGTTCATGTTCCAGACGCGTTTTTACTTGCGTCCATACACGCGTTTTTTTAATGTAGCTGCGTTGATACACGCGTGACTGCCAGTTTATACGCGTTAATACACGCGTAATTTTGAGGGTATCCGCGTAGATACACGCGAGTTTTAGCAGTGTTGACGCGCTTATACACGCGAACAGAGAGCAAAAAAAAAATCCAGAGAGTGCTATTTGGTGCCTGAATACTGTTCCAGCATTCCAGCACCCAATAGCACTCTCTGGTTTAGGGTTTTTGGTGCATTAGACCATCCCATTAGACCATCCACGAAGAACATATGCACGAGGGAGATTAAGACAAGAACGACATGAATGCATACTGCATTGTCATTACACGATTCAAGACAGCCATGAATGTAATACTATCGATCAATCAATTCAATATTACTATCAAAATTTCATACATGTATACAAGGGAGTCCATATCTCGAAGTAGCCCATGGCTTGAGTTTACAAAAAAATATATACAATCACATCCTAAATATGGAATGTGATACTACAAGTCTGAGTACTACTCAGACCCAGATGATGACTCGGTGCTCCCCCCATGCTCAGATGAGCTTGCATCGGTCGGAATGTCCGAGGAGTAGTGCTCACGTCCACCCTCTGCAGCGGCGGCCGGTGGATCATCAGCAGCTTGTGCCTGTTCAAGTAATATATAGTATATAAGTATATATATATGCAATTCAATAAACCAAAACCATTCGTTACGAATTTTCAAGTACCTGTCGACCGTATGGTCTCATGGCCAACTCAAACTGCGCGTCCGTAATACGTCCCTCGGCTCTGAAGATGGCCCACGTATCACGTCTGCTATGCCGGCGAGCATACGCAGTATCGTGGGTTGTGGGCTTCCTCCCCGTAACCCGTCGCTGTATCATAATCAACACAATTTGTAAGATTAAAACAATTCATAGAATCAATGAATTAAGTAAACAATCAAATAAAGTGGCAGGATACTTACGAACTCTGCCTCCCATGACTCGACGCCGCCAGATCCGAAATGCGAAGATCCAACGGTCTCCATCTGGATCCGTCGTGCCTCCACATGCTGCCTGCTCTTCACGCCACCCTCTGCTCGTTTCTTTGCCTCCTTCCACTCGTGTTTGTGCGCAGTGTGGCAGGTTTCTCGGCAGGATAGCCACCCGCAGCTACATTTAGCCGGTCATCGTACGCGAGTTTTTTAAGGTGAGATCTTTTATTACTTAAGATCTCCCTTATTCGCGTCCTTCCCCATACATCCGAGAATGTAGCATGTGGGGGATTGGGGTACCGACTATGTACAGCCTCTATCACCTCCCCAACTAATCTGCTATTTTGATCTTTAAATTTAATAAAACAATTTCTATATGAGTTTGATACTACCCCACGCATGTATTCCATTACCTCCCTCCCCCTCGCATCCATCACTATCCCGCCCCTATCCGTCACATCATAGCAAACCACTCTCTCCATCTCTCTCATCTCCTCCTCTTCCGAACTGTCTCCTCTAACTCTTCTCCCTCTATCTCCTCTCTCACCCCGTGCCCTACTACCTCCCCCACCTCCCCCACCTCCCCCACCAAAGCACCCGCCGCATCCTCCCCCACTCCCACTCTTCCTACTGCTGCGGGTGGAGTCACGACTGGGGGATTGTCTACGTGACGGTGGCTATGAGCCCTGACGTGACGGTGGCTCTGAGGGAGCACGTGATGGTGGCTGTGAGGGTGTACGTGAGTGTGTCTGGGACGAGGTATGTCTCCTCGGTGGACGTGGAAGAGGAGAAGCTGCATGCCATCTCGTCGGACTCGGAGGAATAGACGGCACTGGAGTGCCCTGGATACTCGCGATAGGGGTATAGACACCAGGCAGGGAAGGAGGGGGATGGGCATACATATACTCTGTAAGCTCAACCGAACCAGGTTGGCGCCCAAAGTGATTCATCATCTCCATCAACCAATTGCTGTACGCAAATGGATCGGATGAAGAACCTGGAATATCCATAAAGAACCTGCAACAAACATCATCATGTACATCATGGGCTGTCTCTTTACTCACACATTGTCATTACACAAGTCAATTGCCTGCAAACCCTAAACCCTAAACGCCGCAGTTTTCTGTCTGCAGAAACGCGTGTATACACCCGTCAAAAAACGCGTGTATATGCGCGTGAAAAAACTCTGCAGACAGGTTACACGCGCTTCTACACGCGTTCGTACACGCGAACTGCGAAAAAATTTTCTCGAAAAGCCCGACCCCCCGACAAAGACAGAATGTCCTGATAAAAAGGACCAGCCATTGTCGCCCCTGTCAGGATGCAGCAACCCAATCGTGTGCAAGAAGACAAACCCAAAGAGCAAAGAGCAAAGTAAACAAATCTGACAAAAAGAGACAAGGCACAGGACAAAGTGACTCACCTCTGGAAAAGTGAGTCCTCTCTGCTCCTTCTCTGCTCCCTCCTTCTCCCGTGTGTGTGCTCCTTTCTCTGCTCCCTCCTTGCTGTTGGAAGAGGCGAAAACAGGCGAAAACGCATGCACTGTTGATTTCTAAGTTCAAAATCTATATTTGGGGAAGGCGGGCTATTTTTAGTTTAAATATGCCACCGCGTTTATGTTCGCGTTTATGAAGGCGGGTATTTTCGCGTGTATATCCTTTTAGCTGCGTTGATACACGCGTTTTGCAGGAAATAACTGCGTGAATACACGCGTTTTTTAGGAATTAGCCGCGTCAATACACGCGAGTTTTAGGAGATAGCCGTGTGAATAGACGCGATTTTATGCTTTCATTAAAAATATATAGTGAGTTTGTGTTTTCTGATTTGTACACAGGATGTCATCAACCTCTTCAAGCAGTTCTGGAGAAGATGAGACAATGCGTCATCGTAATCGCGATGTGTGGTTGGGACAACGGATCAAATGTATGTGTAATCGATGTCAAGGATGCATTGTACGAGCACGTCGAATTACCTTGAATCACATCTCCATGTATGGAGAATGGAATCAAACAGGTTTAGAGGTGGGTAGATGTAAATTGATGGTATTCAAATGACTCATGGTATCCAAATTAAATTAATAGAGTTGTAACATATAATTTGATAAATTGAAGCAGGATGCAGTACCACACCCTAACATGGTACCCTACGCGCGACGAGAGCACGTAAAGCGTCGACGAGATGATGCTGGAGCTTCGGGATCTATTGTCAGAGATGAGTGGGAAAGGGACGACAATAGCCCTGCACCCCACGAAGTTGTGGAAGAGGAGGTGCTTGATGATATGGTGCGGAATCTTTTTAAGGATGATCCCAAAGGTATGGACGACGATGATATGGAACAAGAGCATCTTTATAAAGCTTCATCGACACCGGTGTTTGAAGGGTGCACATTCTCAGTTTTACGTGCTTCACTTGAACTACTTAATATACAAACAGTTTATGGATGGAGCAATGCAAGTCTTGACGCATTGTTGAAGTAAGCATTCTAACTTATAAATTTGAATTAGTGGTTTAAGGTTTAGGATTTAAGACTAATTATAATTGATGATATTGGATGCAGGCTATTGTCAAACATGCTTCCAAAGGAAAATAGACTACCCACCTCAAGAGACATAGCGAGGCGATATGTGACATCTCTTGGAGGACTGGATTATGATAAAATACATGCATGCATCAATGATTGCATTCTCTTTCGTGGGACGCATAAGGAGGCTGTGACATGTCCCACTTGTGGTGAAGCAAGGTACAGAACAGATATGAAGAGTTTTGATGTACCTCGTAAAGTCTTGCGACACTTTCCTATAATTCCTCGCATCAAACACATGTTCAAGTGCAAATCCATAGCAGAGCTCATGTCATGGCATTCCAGATGCTTCAAGTAAGTGTTTTCCAAGTCTTGTACGTACGTTGAAATTAAATTTTGTAATGCCATAAACCATAAATGTGCTCTTATGTGCGCAGTTCATACTACCTACTAGCATCGACCATTGTGCGAATAAGAGTTTGAAAAAATGTATTTATAAGATGGGCGAGCTTGTGAGGTATGTAAAACCCATGCTCAGATCACCCTTCATTATACCTTGCAAAATGAACGTGCATGAGGTATAACGTACTATTTATTTATTTTTCAGATATGTTAGTTCCAAAGCAATTGATCCAGCCACGTTGGATGATGCGCGTGTTATGGCAGTGGAGGTGGTTTGTTTGGTAGAGGAGACTTTTCCGCGAACCATTCTCACAAGTCAACTACATCTCATTGTGCATTTAGTGGACGAAATTGCTTTATGTGGTACTGTGCATGCACGTTGGATGTTCTTCCTAGAGCGCTTCATGAAGACCTTAAAAGACTTTGTGAGGCAAAGTGCAAGGCCTGAAGGAAGCATGGCCGAGGGTTGGTTGATACAAGAGTCTCTTGTATATATTTCAGAATTTCTTGGTCAGGTGGACAGCTCTTTGCCACGACTATGGAGCAATGAAGAGGACTTGAGGATGACCTCTATTGTGCCTCAAGGAAAAGGACAGAGTAAAGTAATTGATTGAACATTGATTGATGATCTCAATTTCACTTGTATCCTTAATAGTGATGTGATGAGCAGATGGGTTACAAGATATGAGGATGCAAAGACAAAAAGGCAAGCAGAAAGAGCTCTCTTTCGGAGGCAACATGGCTCTCGGAAGGCGTACCCTAAGCATCTAGCAACACTTCCGAATGATATCCATGTTGATTGGTTGCATGAGGAAATGGAGAGAGCAGAGAGCGACGAGGGGCTGCATATCACGGCGGAAGAATGGGAGTATGCACGAGGATGCATGTCAAAGGTACATAGAACTAATGTTTTGCATTAGTTGTAAGTGATTTGCTTTTAATATTTATTCACATTGCTTACACAAATATTGCTTCTATTTTGGTCCAGTGCACTATGTTCAATGCTATATGGTGTGAAGGCAAGCATTTTCGAACACAAAGAATTGATGAAAAGAGAAATACACAAGATTGCGGTGTCATTAGTAGCTTTGAGGGAGCTAATGGAAAAATGGATGATTATTGTGGCATAATCCAAGACATATTTAGGCTTGACTTTCGTCGCTTCTTTGTGTATGTTTTGGATGTCAAATGGCAAATGAACGTGGTGGAAAAAGGGCCTGATGCAACGATAAAACGCCATGCAAGTGGATATGTAACTATTGACTCTACAAAGTTCTGGCAAACAAAGAAAGATAGGCTCGTATTGCCACAACAATGTGAGCAGGTATGCATTTTTTTTACTAATGTGTTTCATGTACATATATATCTAAGCTCGCGTACCCCTTGACTTTTGATATGCTAATTAATTACTGTACTGTGTGTATTTGAGTAGGTTATCTATCTACCAATGGTGCATGACATCAAATGGTGGTACGTCATCCCTATTGCACCACGTTCCAAAGTGATGTATAATACATTCACTGATATGGAGCATATGGAGGATGTAACAAGCCGCAATGAAGATGACGTCGAACATGCCATTGAAGATGTTGTGATCGATGATCAAGAAATAAGAGATGATCGTGATAATGAGGATGAGCATGCCATTTCTCATGATCATGAGAATGACCCTACCATTGAGGATGATGGTGATGTTGATGAGGATGATTAGGACATCGATACCATTATCAATGGAGTACAGAATATCGATAGTGGAATAAATTTAATCGTAGCCTTACCAATTGATCAAATGGATATTGATGTTGATCGTTTGACAAGGATGGATCTTATTGAAGATGAGATCGAACCCTAACCAATCCGTCACTGTATGTTCTAAATTGATGACATTTCTATCATCTCATATGCATGATTTATTTTTGAATATATTTCATTGTTGTAAATGCATGTAGTGGGATTGTGTAATGATGTATACTGTAATGTACTATGAGATGGTTTAAGGAAAATAGTTTTTAATTTTGTTAAGGAATTCAGTTTTTTTTCAGTTTTTCTCTGCCATGCGTGTATTAATCCGTGTGCAGTAGCGTGTATTTACCCGTGTATAATACCGAGTATCACCCCGTAAATATTACCGTGTATTTATGCGTGTATTACTGCGTGTATATAAACGCATTTATACACGCGTTTATAAATGCAAATATACATGCGAACTTAAATGCAAAAATACACGCGCCCGATTCTATTCAAATACAAGCGCGACCATACACGCGTTCGTAATTTATCGCGTGTATGGCAGCATTGTCTTGTAGTGAGTCTTGGTAAGTCCCCATACATCTGAATGTATGACATCCAATGGCCTTGCACTGACATGCTTTTCATGTGGGAAAGCATGTTTGGCTTCCTTACCAAGTTGGCATGCTTCACATACAATATGCATACCGTCAACCTTATACTTTAGTGAACCTGCAACAATAGTTTGGGCCTGCATAGACTTCAGTCCCTATACATTGACATGACCAATGCACTTGTGTCATATGTCAATATCTACAATGACACCTATTCCTTGGGCAAACATGGCTGCCTTTATCTCAGGTATGTTCACATCTAAAGTAAACATACTTCCATTTCTGTTACCCTTTGCAACCAAGCGAGACTTATTTTTTAAGTCTTCCACAAAACATCCTTGAGGATTAAACCTCACTTGCACCTGTACCTACGTACCTAGGTGCTCATTGAACCATCAGCATTGTGCTTGACTTTATACACCCACCACTTACATTCAATCGCCTTCTTTTCCTTAGGCAAAGGCACTAACTCCCATGTTGCTATTTGCATCCAATGCTGCCATCTCCTCATCCATGACATCTTCCCTTTTCTAATTTCCAATTGCTTGCTCAAAACAAGTTGGCTCAACCTCCTGTATTGCTTTTACCATGTAAGCATAATGATGGGTTGTTTATCCATCATATCTCAACCTCTCAATAGGGTATCTAACCCTCGTAGACCTGCGTACACCTGGATCACTGCTAGGTGTCCTCAAAATAGCCTTGGTTCTCCTTACACCAAGAGAAACCACAGACAAATTGCCAAGCTCCTCATCAAGGCTCTACTCAGAGCCACTAGAGTCACCATCCACATATCAGTGACCTACTGACAAATCGGGCACAAAAGGTTGATCTACCTTTTCCTTCCCTTTCCATGATGCATGTGTACTTGCATCATTCCTCAATGTGCCTTACCATGGGCTAACATTGGATGCACTTCTCGAGGACTCTCCAGGTCCACTTAGCATTGCTACTTTACATGTGGTGCAACATCAGCACTTCTTACATCTGCATCCTCTTTTGACTTCACTAGTTGTGCATACCAACTACTCATCTCATCCATGACAACATCTCTGCTTACTCGCATCTCATGAGTGGTATGGTTATAGCATCTATAAGATTTTTTCTCCATAGCATAACTAATGAAGATGCATTTCTCTTCCTTTGGATCCAACTTTGTTCTCACTTCATTTTAGGAACATGTACATATTCAATACACCCAAACACTTTCAAGTGAGACACATCCAGTCTTATGCCTCTAAACTTCTGTTCAGGAGTCATACCATGAACAGCTCCAGTGAGTGTCATGTTCATAATGTACACAGTGCTGCTGCTTCTGCTCAAAGGTAAGGTGGCATATTCTTTTCATCCACCATCAAGGCACCTGCCACTTCTTTAATGTGCTTGTTTTTCCTTTTTGCAACACCATTCTATTGTGGAGTGTACCTGCACATAAACTGCATATCTTAATTCCTTGCTTTCTCAAGAAATTGCAGAACTTATTGGATAAATATTCTTCCCCACTATCTGATCTTAGGCATTTTATTTGCATGCCTTTTTCCTTCTCGACCAAGGCTTTAAATCTCTGAAAGTGAGCAAACACCTCACTTTTCTCCTTCATGAAATAAACTCACACTTTCCTAGTGTGGTCATCAAAGAATGTAACATAGTACCTGCTGCAACCTACAATTGTTGCAGTCTTGGTAAGTCCCCATACATCTGAATGTATGACATCCAATGGCCTTGCTCTGACATGCTTTTCATGTGGGAAAGCATGTTTGGCTTCCTTACCAAGTTGGCATGCTTCACATACAATATGCATACCGTCAACCTTATACTTTAGTGAACCTGCAACAATAGTTTGGGCCTGCATAGACTTCAGTCCCTATACATTGACATGACCAATGCACTTGTGCCATATGTCAATATCTACAATGACACCTATTCCTTGGGCAAACATGGCTGCCTTTATCTCAGGTATGTTTACATCTAAAGTAAACATACTTCCATTTCTGTTACCCTTTGCAACCAAGTGAGACTTATTTTTTAAGTCTTCCACAAAACATCCTTGAGGATTAAACCTCACTTGCACCTGTACCCACGTACCTAGGTGCTCATTGAACCATCAGCATTGTGCTTGACTTTATACACCCACCACTTACATTCAATCGCCTTCTTTTCCTTGGGCAAAGGCACTAACTCCCATGTTGCTATTTGCATCCAATGCTGCCATCTCCTCATCCATGACATCTTCCCTTTTCTAATTTCCAATTGCTTGCTCAAAACAAGTTGGCTCAACCTCCTGTATTGCTTTTACCATGTAAGCATAATGATGGGCTGTTTATCCATCACATCTCAACCTCTCAATAGGGTATCTAACCCTCGTAGACCTGCGTACACCTGGATCACTGCTAGGTGTCCTCAAAATAGCCTTGGTTCTCCTTACACCAAGAGAAACCACAGACAGATTGCCAAGCTCCTCATCAAGGCTCTACTCAAAGCCACTAGAGTCACCATCCACATATCAGTGACCTACTGACAAATCGGGCACAAAAGGTTGATCTACCTTTTCCTTCCCTTTCCACGATGCATGTGTACTTGCATCATTCCTCAATGTGCCTTACCATGGATGCACTTCTCGAGGACTCCCCAGGTCCACTTAGCACCTGTGAGATTGCTACTTTACATGTGGTGCAACATCTATATCTGCATCCTCTTTTGACTTCACTAGTTGTGCATACCAACTACTCATCTCATCTAGGACAACATCTCTGCTTACTCGCATCTCACGAGTGGTAGGGTTATAGCATCTATAAGATTTTTTCTCCATAGCATAACCAATGAAGATGCATTTCTCTTCCTTTGGATCCAACTTTGTTATCACTTCATTTTAGGAACATGTACATATTCAATACACCCAAACACTTTCAAGTGAGACACATCCGGTCTTATGCCTCTAAACTTCTGTTCAGGAGTCATACCATGAACAGCTCCACCAGTGAGTGTCATGTTCATAATGTACACAGTGCTGCTGCTTCTGCTCTAAGGTAAGGTGGCATATTCTTTTCTGTTAAGAGTCTTGATATCCCAAGCTCATCTACATCTTCATCGGCAGTACATCATGAGCTTGAGAGGGGCTGTTGAGATTCAAGCTCGATATGTCAGTGTGAGCCAGCTATGCTATGTGCTGGCAGATTAGGTAGGAACATGTGTGAGACATAAATGACCGCGTGTCCAGCTGGTCATAGTGTGTGGACATTAGCTAGGGTTAGTAGAGTGTGGACACAACTCATTGGTTGTTGTGTGGATTATGGATTAGTGCATTATGCTTTGTGTGAGAGAGGACATGGCTTCCCTCTATGGTTAGGGTTTGCAATATTCATTAGAGTTTGCTCCTGTGTGTGTGTCTCCTCCTCCTCTACCGTTCTTTCAACATGGTATCAGAGCCTTGTGCTGTTTATTAGGGTTTATGAGTGAGTGAGTGAAGAGGGAGAAGAAGAAGCTGTGAAAAGAAGCTGTGAAGTTGCCATTGGAGCTGTGAAGCTTGGAGCACACCAAATACTATCAGATCTGAGAGCTTGGCCTACCGGGTAAGGTCTTCTAAACATCCTTGAGCGGATTGCAGGTGAAACAGGCAAAGGCAAAGCAAAATAGAGCAATTCAAAGCAAAGAAAAATTCAAAGCAAAATAGAGCAATTCAAAGCAAAGAAAAATTCTGGTTTTTGAAGCTTTCCATTAAAGCTTGGGAACATTGATGTATGGTGAAAATATGTGTGATTCTGGCAAAGCAAACATGTATCTGACAATGAGAGATGTATTGGCAACTCTTATGCAAGCCCTACTGTGATTTTGGAGCAATTTACATGCCTTTAATTGAGAGAAATTATTGGTTTTTTGAGCTCTCACAAAACAGAGAAGAGGAAGCCCAAAATTGATGCATTTGGAGCCTATTTTTGGTGAAAATTCAACCATTGGTGGGTTTCACACATACTTAGGTGTCTTGGGCACTTGTAGCACTCTTAAATTAGCATCAAAATCACTCCCAAAGAGCTCTAAAGCAGGCGGCGCAGCCCATACAGGGAAAACAGAGCAGAAATCTGGTTTTTTCACTACGAGGAGATCAAATTCTCACTTGGTGCTTGATATATTCCACAAATTCCTTAGCAATTGGATGCTTTACATCTTGGAGAAGAGGGCTATGTGATTTGTTTGACCAATGATGCTTAATTGAGCTGGGAATGAGCTGATTAAAACAGGCTGTCCACTGGTTGCAGAGAAACAGAGCATTTTAATCGAGCAATTAATCTTTGGTGTTTTACAATTCGACAAATTCCTCTTACATGGAGTTGATGGACACTATTTCTAAGCCAATGAATGCCTGGTTGCTCAATTTGGTCAAATATTGAAGAAATTAGAGCCAAATCATTACTGGTTTTTCTGGTTTTTTCAAAAACAGAAAAAGGGGTTTTCAAAAATTGATGATTACACATGTCAGATGGAGTTGATACTCAACATTGAGGTTCATTAGGTGTCAATGAAAGTTTCCTCGACTTGATTGCACCATTACATTGCGATTTGGAGCCTTGGAAGGCGTGTCAATACAGGGTATTCCGCACTGCGTGAGTCAGTTCATCTTACAGGTTGATTTTCTACATCAAATTTGGAGTTTGTTGGCTATATTGGAGTATCTCCAACATTCATTGGAGTGTGGTTGAGCTGAGGAAGGCTCACTTATAGATTTGAAGTGTGCGGAAGGTGTATGCATTGAGCGAACATGTCTGACAATCCAGTTCAGATTGTTGGTGAAAAGCTGGATAGGAAGAACTTCCAGGCATGGAAGTACAGGATAAAGAGTTTCTTGAAAGGGAAAGGATTCTGGAATCTCATTACAGGTGCTGAGCCAGAGCCTGAGCTACCTCGGCAACCTACACAGCAGCAGCTTATTGCTCACAGGCAATGGTCAGAGAGAGCATTCAAAGTGCTGCATTATTTGTCTATATGTATATCTGATGCTATGCTCATACACATTCAGGATGCTGAGAATCCCAAAGATGCATGGGATACTTTGGTCAAAATGTTTGATACAGATACGAGTGCTCGCAAGTCTCAATTGCGACAGCAGATACACAATGTGAAAAGGAATAAAAGGAGCATACATGATTATGTGCAAGAAATCAAGAAGTTTGCAGATGCATTGGCCACAATAAATGCCCCCATGCCTGATGATGATTTGGTGGATATTACCTTGCGTGGTCTTGGCAAGGAATACAAATCCTTTGATACATCTATCTCAGTGAGGAGTACAGGTCTACCTGACTTCGATGAGTTGGTTTCACTCTTATTGGTTGAGGAAATCAAGCTCAGTGATTCATTTCTGGATGCATCTACTAGCCATGATGATGGCAGAAATCAGGCATTTTACTCGCAGAGAGGTTTTAGAGGCAGGGGGAGATTTGCATCACGAGGATGTGGTGGTAATGGTCGTGGATGGCAGGATAGACCTCCACAACAGAATTTTCAGCCTTCTTATGGTGCTCGAGGTGGTCGTGGTTATGCACCTCAGCGAGGTAGAGGTACCCCCCGTGGTCGAGGACGTTGGCAAGGCCAACAAAATTCTATGCAAGATGTGGAATGCCATTATTGTGGCAAATATGGTCATATGGCGAGAGATTACTTTCGCAAACAGAATGATTTGAGAGGGGGAAGAGCACAGCGTGGTGGTCATTATGGTGGAAACTATGCACAACATGGTGGCAACTATGCATCAAGTAGCAATGATGGAGCTGCAAATCATTTGTTTGCCATGAAGCATGTTGTGGGTTCTATGACAACAAATGCTGAGAATGATGATACATGGTATATGGACTCAGGAGCATCAAATCATATGACATGCCATGGTGAATGGTTTGAGCACATGAAGCCAATGGATGTCAAAGGCTATGTGGAAACAGGTGATGATACCCAGCATGTCATTACACATGTTGGAAGTGTACCATTGGTCATGCATAATGGTCAGACAAAGTCTATGTCAGATGTGCTGTATGTGCCTTCAATCACTAAAAGCTTGGCCTCAGTTGGTCAAATGGTGGAACAGGGATTACAGGTTAGATTCAACGAGCATGGATGCTTTGTTGAAGACTTCAAACATGGATGTAGAGTGATTGCTAAAGGCAAGAAAGAAGGAAGACTGTTTAAGCTGGATGCTGGAATTCCTGAGCTAAAATCAGCCATGTTCTCAAAGAGCAGGAATGTGGTACATGATATTGATATGTGGCACAAGAGGATTGGCCATGTTAATATACAGAGATTAAAGAACATGCAAACAAGAGGCATTGTCAATGGTTTGCCTAGGTTCAAATATGATGGACATATGCATGTTTGTGAAGCCTGTCAGTTTGGGAAGCAGGCAAGGTTGAGATTTCCTAGAGAAGGAAATATGAGTAACAGGCCACTTGAGATCGTGCACAGTGATGTATGGGGTCCTGCACAAAACCCATCTATCAAAGGTAGCTTATACTATGTTACATTCATTGATGACTTTAGCAGGATGACATGGATATACTTTCTCAGGGAGAAGAGTGAAGTATTGGAAAAATTCATGGATTTCAAAGCTTTTGCAGAAAAGCAGTATGGCTGTTGGATTAAATGTCTGAGGACAGATGGAGGTGGTGAATACACCTCAAAAGCCTTTGAGCATTTCTTGAGGAAGCATGGAATAAGGAGACAATTGACTTGCAGGTATACACCTCAGCAGAATGGTGTAGCTGAGAGAAAGAATAGAGTTATATGTGAAGTGGCAAGGGCAATGCTTAATGAAAAGAGCATGCCAGATTACTATTGGGCAGAAGCATGTGCTACTGCAGTGTATATATTGAACAAAACACCTACAGCAGCCATTCATGGTAGCACGCCAGAGATGCGGCTCACAGGTTACAGGCCAGATATTGGACATCTTAAAGTTTTTGGATGTATAGCTTATGTTCATGTGCCTGATGAAAGGAGAAGGAAGTTGGATCCTAAGGCAGAGAAATGTATATTTGTTGGATATGCACAGGATCGGAAGGCCTACAAGTGTTATAATCCACAAACTAGACAAGTAGTCATCTCACGTGATGTGGTGTTTGATGAGCTTGCTAGTTGGTATAAAGCAAAAGATGAGGGTGTTATTGAGTCACTTGAGGCTGATGTACATGAGAACTTGCCACCACAAGCAAGTTCAAGTTCTACTACTATGTCTGGGCCAGCAGAGCAGAAGCTGAGAGTAGCAGTGTACGTCCATGGTCAGGACGTTTGAGGCATGAGAGTGTAAGCACTGGGAGTAGTGCTATGGACAAAGGAAAGAGGAAAGTCGAAGGGATTGGAATCATAGGATATGAGTCATCCAGTTCTGAAAGTTTGGATGAGGAGCTTGGCATACCTATTTTACGCACACCTGGTGCTAGACAAGATAGATATGTGCCACCACATGCTAGAGTCACAGGTGTACAGAGTGACCCGCATGCATTGCGGCGATCCCAGAGGGTCAGATATCCTGTTGCAGGTTGACATACAGAGATTTTGCTATGCACCATGCATACATGACATCTATGGTAAAGCATGTGGAACCTACATGCTACACAGAGGCTATTGGAGAGCATGTATGGGAGAAAGCAATGGACATAGAGATGGATGCATTGGTCCATAATGATACATGGGATTTGGTTGCCCTACCAAAGGACAAGAATGTTATTGGATGTAAATGGGTTTACAAAGTGAAGTGCAAATCTGATGGTTCTATCGAAAGACATAAGGCAAGATTGGTAGCAAAGGGTTATGCACAGACCCATGGATTGGATTATGATGAGACGTTTAGCCCAGTGGCTAAGATGGGCACAGTGAGAGGAGTCATTGCTATGGCTGCAGCTAATGGCTGGGAAATGCATCAGATGGATGTTAAGAATGCATTTCTGAATGGAGATCTACAAGAGGAAGTATACATGGCACAGCCAGAAGGGTATGTACACCCTAGATATCCCACTCACGTATGCAGGTTGAAAAAGGCATTGTATGGTCTAAAGCAAGCACCACGTGCCTGGAGTGATAAGATGAGTAGATATCTTATCTCACTTGGTTTTCAGATTTCTACAGCAGATTCTTCACTGTATGTGAAGAAGACACAGCATGGGATTGTTTTACTAGTCATCTATGTGGATGACTTGATTATTACAGGTGATCATGGTGCAGATGTGATGCATGTCAAGCAAGCTTTAAGTGGAAAATTTGACATGAAAGATCTTGGTGAGTTGAGATACTTCCTTGGCATTGAAGTGGTGAAAGATCATGCAGGTACTTGGTTAGTACAGCGCCAATATGCCTTGGATATGTTGGTAAAGTATGGCATGACAGGGTGTAAACCTATGAGTACACCATTGGAGCAAAATGTAAAGTTGAGGGTTGATTATGGCGAGGAATTGGATGATCCTTCCATGTACAGGAAGATGGTTGGCAGTCTCATATACATGACTATCACACGCCCAGATTTGAGTTATGCAGTGGGGCTAGTCAGTCAGTTTATGCAGAGCCCCAAGAAACCACATTTGGATGCAGTGAGACGCATCATGAGATATGTGAAGACCACAGCACATTATGGTCTATTTTATGAGAGTGGTAAAAGCTTGGACATCCATGGCTACACAGATGCTGATTGGGCAGGTAGCGCATATGAGAGGAGGTCTACTAGTGGATATGCTTTTACACTTGGAAGTGCTGTGGTGAGTTGGAGTAGCAAAAAGCAACCAACAGTTGCTTTATCCAGTACAGAGGCTGAGTACAGGGGTGCAGCCATTGCTACTTGCGAGGCTGTTTGGTTAAATAGTCTCTTGGCAGATTTATGTGAGCCTCTTGATGGGAAAGTTGTCATACATTGTGACAACATGAGCAGTATGCAGTTGGCAAAGAATCCAGTGTTTCATGCGAGGACCAAACACATAGAGGTCCATTATCACTTTGTCAGAGAAAAGGTGCTGGATGGTACAGTTTATCTTCACTATGTGAAGACTGATGAGCAGGTGGCTGATATCTTCACGAAGCCACTTAGCAGGGAGAAATTTGAGTACTTCCGGACTATGTTGGGAGTACATGGGATGAGCTTGAGGGGGAGTGTTGAGAGTCTTGATATCCCAAGCTCATCTACATCTTCATCGGCAGTACATCATGAGCTTGAGAGGGCTGTTGAGATTCAAGCTTGATATGTCAGTGTGAGCCAGCTATGCTATGTGCTGGCAGATTAGGTAGGAACATGTGTGAGACATAAATGACCGCGTGTCCAGCTGGTCATAGTGTGTGGACATTAGCTAGGGTTAGTAGAGTGTGGACACAACTCATTGGTTGTTGTGTGGATTATGGATTAGTGCATTATGCTTTGTGTGAGAGAGGACATGGCTTCCCTCTATGGTTAGGGTTTGCAATATTCATTAGGGTTTGCTCCTGTGTGTGTGTCTCCTCCTCCTCTACCGTTCTTTCAACATTTTCATCCACCATCAAGGCACCTGCCACTTCTTCAATGTGCTTGTTTTTCCTTTCTGCAACACCATTCTATTGTGGAGTGTACTAAATTGCGTCTCTTAATTCCTTGCTTTCTCAAGAAATTGCAGAACTTATTGGATAAATATTCTTCCCCACCATCTGATCTTAGGCATTTTATTTGCATGCCTTTTTCCTTCTCGACCAAGGCTTTAAATCTCTGAAAGTGAGCAAACACCTCACTTTTCTCCTTCATGAAATAAACTCACACTTTCCTAGTGTGGTCATCAAAGAATGTAACATAGTACCTGCTGCAACCTACAATTGTTGCAGTCTTGGTAAGTCCCCATACATCTGAATGTATGACATCAAATGGCCTTGCACTGACATGCTTTTCATGTGGGAAAGCATGTTTGGATTCCTTACCAAGTTGGCATGCTTCACATACAATATGCATACCGTCAACCTTATACTTTAGTGAACCTGCAACAATAGTTTGGGCCTGCATAGACTTCAGTCCCTATACATTGACATGACCAATGCACTTGTGCCATATGTCAATATCTACAATGACACCTATTCCTTGGGCAAACATGGCTGCCTTTATCTCAGGTATGTTCACATCTAAAGTAAACATACTTCCATTTCTGTTACCCTTTGCAACCAAGCGAGACTTATTTTTTAAGTCTTCCACAAAACATCCTTGAGGATTAAACCTCACTTGCACCTGTACCTACGTACCTAGGTGCTCATTGAACCATCAGCATTGTGCTTGACTTTATACACCCACCACTTGATCTACCTTTTCCTTCCCTTTCCATGATGCATGTGTACTTGCATCATTCCTCAATGTGCCTTACCATGGGCTAACATTGGGCTAACATTGGATGCACTTCTCGAGGACTCCCTAGGTCCACTTAGCACCTGTGATTGCTACTTTACATGTGGTGCAACATCAGCACTTCTTACATCTGCATCCTCTTTTGACTTCACTAGTTGTGCATACCAACTACTCATCTCATCCAGGACAACATCTCTGCTTACTCGCATCTCATGAGTGGTAGGGTTATAGCATCTATAAGATTTTTTCTCCATAGCATAACCAATGAAGATGCATTTCTCTTCCTTTGGATCCAACTTTGTTCTCACTTCATTTTAGGAACATGTACATATTCAATACACCCAAACACTTTCAAGTGAGACACATGCACATATTCAATACACCCAAACACTTTCAAGTGAGACACATCCGGTCTTATGCCTCTAAACTTCTGTTCAGGAGTCATACCATGAAGAGCTCCAGTGAGTGTCATGTTCATAATGTACACAGTGCTGCTGCTTTTGCTCAAAGGTAAGGTGACATATTCTTTTCATCCACCATCAAGGCACCTGCCACTTCTTCAATGTGCTTGTTTTTCCTTTCTGCAACACCATTCTATTGTGGAGTGTACCTGCACATAAACTGCGTCTCTTAATTCCTTGCTTTCTCAAGAAATTGCAGAACTTATTGGATAAATATTCTTCCCCACCATCTGATCTTAGGCATTTTATTTGCATGCCTTTTTCCTTCTCGACCAAGGCTTTAAATCTCTGAAAGTGAGCAAACACCTCACTTTTCTCCTTCATGAAATAAACTCACACTTTCCTAGTGTGGTCATCAAAGAATGTAACATAGTACCTGCTGCAACCTACAATTGTTGCAGTCTTGGTAAGTCCCCATACATCTGAACGTATGACATCCAATGGCCTTGCACTGACATGCTTTTCATGTGGGAAAGCATGTTTGGCTTCCTTACCAAGTTGGCATGCTTCACATACAATATGCATACCGTCAACCTTATACTTTAGTGCTTCACATACAATATGCATACCGTCAACCTTATACTTGCAACAATAGTTTGGGCCTGCATAGACTTCAGTCCCTATACATTGACATGACCAATGCACTTGTGTCATATGTCAATATCTACAATGACACCTATTCCTTGGGCAAACATGGCTGCCTTTATCTCAGGTATGTTCACATCTAAAGTAAACATACTTCCATTTCTGTTACCCTTTGCAACCAAGCGAGACTTATTTTTTAAGTCTTCCACAAAACATCCTTGAGGATTAAACCTCACTTGCACTTGTTGTACCTACGTACCTAGGTGCTCATTGAACCATCAGCATTGTGCTTGACTTTATACACCCACCACTTACATTCAATCGCCTTCTTTTCCTTAGGCAAAGGCACTAACTCCCATGTTGCTATTTGCATCCAATGCTGCCATCTCCTCATCCATGACATCTTCCCTTTTCTAATTTCCAATTGCTTGCTCAAAACAAGTTGGCTCAACCTCCTGTATTGCTTTTACCATGTAAGCATAATGATGGGCTGTTTATCCATCATATCTCAACCTCTCAATAGGGTATCTAACCCTCGTAGACCTGCGTACACCTGGATCACTGCTAGGTGTCCTCAAAATAGCCTTGGTTCTCCTTACACCAAGAGAAACCACAGACAGATTGCCAAGCTCCTCATCAAGGCTCTACTCAGAGCCACTAGAGTCACCATCCACATATCAGTGACCTACTGACAAATCGGGCACAAAAGGTTGATCTACCTTTTCCTTCCCTTTCCACGATGCATGTGTACTTGCATCATTCCTCAATGTGCCTTACCATGGGCTAACATTGGATGCACTTCTCGAGGACTCCCCAGGTCCACTTAGCACCTGTGATTGCTACTTTACAGTAGGTGGTGCAACATCAGCACTTCTTACATCTGCATCCTCTTTTGACTTCACTAGTTGTGCATACCAACTACTCATCTCATCCAGGACAACATCTCTGCTTACTCGCATCTCATGAGTGGTAGGGTTATAGCATCTATAAGATTTTTTCTCCATAGCATAACCAATGAAGATGCATTTCTCTTTCTTTGGATCCAACTTTGTTCTCACTTCATTTTAGGAACATGTACATATTCAATACACCCAAACACTTTCAAGTGAGACACATGTACATATTCAATACACCCAAACACTTTCAAGTGAGACACATTCGGTCTTATGCCTCTAAACTTCTGTTCAGGAGTCATACCATGAACAGCTCCAGTGAGTGTCATGTTCATAATGTACACAGTGCTGCTGCTTTTGCTCAAAGGTAAGGTGGCATATTCTTTTCATCCACCATCAAGGCACCTGCCACTTCTTCAATGTGCTTGTTTTTCCTTTCTACAACACCATTCTATTGTGGAGTGTACCTGCACATAAACTGCGTCTCTTAATTCCTTGCTTTCTCAAGAAATTGCAGAACTTATTGGATAAATATTCTTCCCCACCATTTGATCTTAGGCATTTTATTTGCATGCCTTTTTCCTTCTCGACCAAGGCTTTAAATCTCTGAAAGTGAGCAAACACCTCACTTTTCTCCTTCATGAAATAAACTCACACTTTCCTAGTGTGCTCATCAAAGAATGTAACATAGTACCTGCTGCAACCTACAATTGTTGCAGTCTTGGTAAGTCCCCATACATCTGAATGTATGACATCCACCAATGGCCTTGCACTGACATGCTTTTCATGTGGGAAAGCATGTTTGGCTTCCTTACCAAGTTGGCATGCTTCACATACAATATGCATACCGTCAACCTTATACTTTAGTGAACCTGCATGCTTTTCATGTGGGAAAGCATGTTTGGCTTCCTTACCAAGTTGGCATGCTTCACATACAATATGCATACCGTCAACCTTATACTTTAATGAACCTGCAACAATAGTTTGGGCCTGCATAGACTTCAGTCCCTATACATTGACATGACCAATGCACTTGTGCCATATGTCAATATCTACAATGACACCTATTCCTTAGGCAAACATGGTTGCCTTTATCTCAGGTATGTTCACATCTAAAGTAAACATACTTCCATTTCTGTTACCCTTTGCAACCAAGCGAGACTTATTTTTTAAGTCTTCCACAAAACATTCTTGAGGATTAAACCACACTTGCACCTGTACCTACGTACCTAGGTGCTCATTGAACCATCAGCATTGTGCTTGACTTTATACACCCACCACTTACATTCAATCGCCTTCTTTTCCTTAGGCAAAGGCACTAACTCCCATGTTGCTATTTGCATCCAATGCTGCCATCTCCTCATCCATGACATCTTCCCTTTTCTAATTTCCAATTGCTTGCTCAAAACAAGTTGGCTCAACCTCCTATATTGCTTTTACCATGTAAGCATAATGATGGGCTGTTTATCCATCATATCTCAACCTCTCAATAGGGTATCTAACCCTCGTAGACCTGCGTACACCTGGATCACTGCTAGGTGTCCTCAAAATAGCCTTGGTTCTCCTTACACCAAGAGAAACCACAGACAGATTGCCAAGCTTCTCATCAAGACTCTAGTGGCTCTACTCAGAGCCACTAGAGTCACCATCCACATATCAGTGACCTACTGACAAATCGGGCACAAAAGGTTGATCTACCTTTTTCTTCCCTTTCCACGATGCATGTGTACTTGCATCATTCCTCAATGTGCCTTACCATGGGGGGCTAACATTGGATGCACTTCTTGAGGACTCCCCAGGTCCACTCAGCACCTGTGATGATTGCTACTCTACATGTGGTGCAACATCAGCACTTCTTACATCTGCATCCTCTTTTGACTTCACTAGTGGTGCATACCAACTACTCATCTCATCTAGGACAACATCTCTACTTACTCGCATCTCATGAGTGGTAGGGTTATAGCCTCTATAAGATTTTTTTTCCATAGCATAACCAATGAAGATGCATTTCTTTGCCTTTGGATCCAACTTTGTTCATGTGGGAAAGCATGTTTGGCTTCCTTACCAAGTTGGCATGCCTTACATACAATATGCATACTGTCAACCTTATACTTTAGTGAACAGAACTTATTGGATAAATATTCAATACACCCAAGCACTTTCAAGTGAGACACATCCGGTCTTATGCCTCTAAACTTCTGTTCAGGAGTCATACCATGAACAGCTCCAGTGAGTGTCATGTTCATAATGTACATAGTGCTGCTGCTTCTGCTCAAAGGTAAGGTGGCATATTCTTTTCATCCACCATCAAGGCACCTGCCACTTCTTCAATGTGCTTGTTTTTCCTTTCTGCAACACCATTCTATTGTGGAGTGTACCTGCACATAAATTGCGTCTCTTAATTCCTTGCTTTCTCAAGAAATTGCAGAACTTATTGGATAAATATTCTTCCCCACCATCTAATCTTAGGCATTTTATTTGCATGCCTTTTTCCTTCTCGACCAAGGCTTTAAATCTCTGAAAGTGAGCAAACACCTCACTTTTCTCCTTCATGAAATAAACTCACACTTTCCTAGTGTGCTCATCAAAGAATGTAACATAGTACCTGCTGCAACCTACAATTGTTGCAGTCTTGGTAAGTCCCCATACATCTGAATGTATGACATCAAATGGCCTTGCACTGACATGCTTTTCATGTGGGAAAGCATGTTTGGCTTCCTTACCAAGTTGGCATGCTTCACATACAATATGCATACTGTCAACCTTATACTTTAGTGAACCTGCAACAATAGTTTGGGCCTGCATAGACTTCAGTCCCTATACATTGACATGACCAATGCACTTGTGTCATATGTCAATATCTACAATGACACCTATTCCTTGGGCAAACATGGCTGCCTTTATCTCAGGTATGTTCACATCTAAAGTAAACATACTTCCATTTCTGTTACCTTTTGCAACCAAGCGAGACTTATTTTTTACGTCTTCCACAAAACATCTAAAGTAAACATACTTCCATTTCTGCCTTTATCTCAGGTATGTTCACATCTAAAGTAAACATACTTCCATTTCTGTTACCTTTTGCAACCAAGCGAGACTTATTTTTTAAGTCTTCCACAAAACATCCTTGAGGATTAAACCTCACTTGCACCTGTACCTACGTACCTAGGTGCTCATTGAACCATCAGCATTGTGCTTTAATTTATACACCCACCACTTACATTCAATCGCCTTCTTTTCCTTAGGCAAAGGCACTAACTCCCATGTTGCTATTTGCATCCAATGCTGCCATCTCCTCATCCATGACATCTTCCCTTTTCTAATTTTCAATTGCTTGCTCAAAACAAGTTGGCTCAACCTCCTGTATTGCTTTTACCATGTAAGCATAATGATGGGCTGTTTATCCATCATATCTCAACCTCTCAATAGGGTATCTAACCCTCGTAGACTTGCATACACCTGGATCACTGCTAGGTGTCCTCAAAATATCCCTGGTTCTCCTTACACTAGGAGAAACGCCAAGCTCCTCTCATCAAGGCTCTACTCAGAGCCACTAGAGTCACCATCCACATATGAGTGACTTGCTCACAAATCGAGCACAAAAGGTTGATCTACCTTTTCCTTCCCTTTCCATGATGCATGTGTACTTGCATCATTCCTCAATGTGCCTTACCATGGGCTAACATTGGATGCACTTCTTGAGGACTCCCCAGGTCCACTCAGCACCTGTGATGATTGCTACTCTACATGTGGTGCAACATCAGCACTTCTTACATTTGCATCCTCTTTTGACTTCACTAGTGGTGCATACCAACTACTCATCTCATCCAGGACAACATCTCTGCTTACTCGCATCTCACGAGTGGTAGGATTATAGCATCTATAAGATTTTTTCTCCATAGCATAACCAATGAATATGCATTTCTCTGACTTTATATCCAACTTTATTCTCACTTCATTTTAGGAACATGTACATATGCAATACACCCAAACACTTTTAAGTGAGACACATCCGGTCTTATGCCTGTAAACTTCTGATCAGGAGTCATACCATGAACAGCTCTAGTGAGTGTCATGTTCATAATGTACACAGTGGTGCTGCTTCTGCTCAAAGGTAAGGTGGCATATTCTTTTCAGCCACAATCAAGGCACGTGCCACTTCTTCAATGTGCTTGTTTTTCCTTTCTGTAACACCATTCTATTGTGGAGTGTACCTGCACATAAACTGCCTCTTAATTCCTTGCTTTCTCAAGAAATCACAGAACTCATTGGATAAATATTCTTCCCCACCATCTGATCTTAGTCATTTTGTTTGCATGCCTTTTTCCTTCTTGACCAAGGCTTTAAATCTCTGAAAGTGAGCAAACACCTCACTTTTCTCCTTCATGAAATAAACCCACACTTTCCTAGTGTGGTCACCATCAAAGAATGTAACATAGTACCTGCAACCTACAATTGTTGCAGTCTTGGTCAGTCCCCATACATCTGAATGTATGACATCCAATGGCCTTGCACTGACATGCTTTTCATGTGGGAAAGCATGTTTGGCTTGCTTACCAAGTTGGCATGCTTCACATACCTTATGCATACCGTCAACCTTATACTTTGGTAAACCTGCAACAATAGTTTGGACCTACATAGACTTCAATCTCTATACATTCACATGACCAATGCACTTGTACTGTATGTCATTATCTACAATGACACCTATTTCATGCGCAAACATGGCTGCCTTTATCTCATGTATGTTCACATCTAAAGTAAACATACTTCCATTTCTGTTACCCTTTGCAACCAAGCGAGACTTATTTTTTAAGTCTTCCACAAAACATCCTTGAGGATTAAACCTCACTTGCAGACCTTGCTCAACCATCTGTCCAACAGAAACCAGGTTCTTTGTAATATTCCATTTCCATCCTGCATAGACAATGACACTTTACAACATGTGCAATGGGATGCGCAGTATCATCACCTATTTCTACATAACCTAGTTTTTCCATTTTCTACATATCTCTAAACCACTCACAGTATGACTGGTCATGTGGTTAGAGGCACCAAAATCCACATACCATATATCTTGAGATCTCGACACATCCCCTATTATGGAACTAAGCATGTGCTGTGAGATCCCTGTTCCCACCGCGCAACGGATTCGGGTACTAGCAGCGGAAGTAGCACTTCTTACGCGAGGCAGGGTCCCACACTCGGGGCCTCGTCCATGGATATCCGGACAAAAGACTAATCCGTCGGTTTTTCCAAAACCCGACCCGGAAAAACTTCCCTTATCCGGAAAGCACGGGCGATTCCACCAGGATAATTTTTACTCTAACGTAGTCAAAACCCTTACTGATCAAACAGATCCGACAGCATCTATAAAGATACTTGGTCAGATCAAGGAAGAAACTTGCACTTGGATCATTGGGATCAACGCTTTTTTCCCCACCAAGGAGGCACAGCCGTTGATTCCTATCCATAGAACAATTACTATCCAGGATTTACTTTATCTATCGTAATAACAAAAATTGAGTCTCGATTTACGGATCCATCAGTCCAGCCTAACCCCATCTGATCCCATGGGTTAGCCAACCGCCCAACCACTGTAGTGATGGGATCCAATTTGGAATTTGGTTAGGTTTTGTCCCGGGTACCAAGGAAAAGAGTTCCAAGGCCCCCTAGCCGGAATTTCATGCAACATAAAACTAGCCACACCACTTACATACCCAATATGAAAATTGCCTTTTTCTTAGCATCAGCTAACTTTAAAACAATCCTTTAATGAAACCATAGTACCACTGATCACAATCTCCCAATTTATCCAGTTGATTCATAATTTCCCATCATTCCTTCATCAGAGTATCTATGGCATCATTGGCAACTAGAACGCTCACCACCTGTCCACACAGGGGCCTTTTCAATAGTTCCTAGCCCATAATACTCGGCAATATAATCACTTATAAAAATCAAGATGGACTCTCGTTGAAGATCAGCAAGATCAACCAACAGATCCATATAAAGAGCCATGGACTCATCCATTGAAGACCAGCAAGGTCATCAACCAGATCCATGCTCGGTTTCACAAAACAACTCTTACTCCTTGTTCCAATATCTTCCACGACGCACGTGTGGGTATCTTCAGCGACCCAGAGCCCGAGCACCGTATGGTCAGCACCCTCTAGGATCCTTCGCAGGTGACCTAGCGCTTCACTCATAGGCCGCTTCCTTGGTCCCTCATCCACCGTACCGGAAGCTCACCATTTAAATCGAACCGAGGCTGGTCAAGACCTCGGTCGACCTTGCTACGCAAGACGTCCTCCATTGACTCTCCGTCAGCAGTTGCAACTTTAACAGTTAGGTCTTCATGACCTTAATCCATAAGACGGTCAAAATGCTTCCCCAGCATTCTTGACATAAAACAGTCATTTACAAACAGTCACAAAATACAGTTTCTAAATCGAACTCTCGTCTTTCCACATTATCCCTCCTTAGTCCACATTACTTATTCCACATTCCATTCAATGTGTACTCATTCTCATCCATTTCCTCATATCGACGACACATTAATTCACATACACATTCACCTTCACATCTATACATCCACATTTACATGTATACATCCATTTTTACATCCTCATTTATACATCCACATCCCATATCCACATTCATACATACACATCCATATCCACATCCAACATCCACATCCACATCCACATTCACATTCACATCCACATTCACATCCTCATTTATACATCCACATCCACATCCACATTCACATCCATACATCCACATCTACATGCATACCTCCATTTTCACATCCTCATTTATACATCCACATCCCTTATCTACATTCATACATACACATCCATATCCACATCCATACATCCACATCCACATCCACATTCATATTCACATCCATATATCCACATCTACATGCATACATCCATTATCACGTCCTCATTCATACATCCACATCCACATACATACATACATCCACATCCACATACATACATACATCCACATCCACATTCTCATTCACATCTATACATCCACATCTACATCCACATACATACATACATCCACATTTCCATCCACATCTACATCCACATACATCCACATCCACATTTCCATTCACATCTATACATCCACATTCATATACATCCACATCCACATTCCCATTCACATCTATACATCCACATCTACATCCACATACATACATACATCCATATCCACATTCCCATTCACATCTATACATCCACATCTACATCCACATCTACATCCACATTCACATCCACATTCCCATTCACATCTATACATCCACATCTACATCTATATCCACATTCACATCTATGCATATACATCTTCATGCATACATCCATTTTCACGTTCATATATCCATTTTCACATTCATACATCCATACTCCCATCTCCACATCCACACATCCACATACATACATCCATTTCCACATTCCCATTCATGTAACCCTATATGCCTTCACATCTAATCTTTTACATCACATCCATTCTCGTCCTATCACAACCCATATGCATCTTATCCTATCACATACACTTCTTACCTCATCCCATACACATCTTATCACATCTTATCATCTTATCACCTCTTATCATCTCTTATACACCTCTTATCACCTCTTATACATCTCTTATACACATCTTAATTCATTTTATCACCTCTTATCATCTCTTATACACCTCTTATCACATCCTATCACATTTCATATCTATTTATAGAATACAAGAGAACTCTTATATTTGATATAAGATTTCTTTACACATTTACTTATGCATAAATTCCATTTAAGGAGATTAATACTTCCGAAGAAAAATCAATCTTTTATGCATCTTCCTATGCATAAATTCATTTTAAATGAAAATGACACTTTTGAATTAAAATTCAATCTTTTATGCATCTTCCTATGCATAAATTCAATTTAGATGAGAATGACACTTTTGAATTAAAAATCATTTTTTTAAAATGCATCTTCTTATGTATAAAGTCAATTTGGTAGGAATTACACTTTTAGAATAAAAGAATTTCTCTTATGCATCTAAGTTATGCATAAAATCCATTTATGATGAAAATCACACTTTTAGTATAAAAAGAATATCTTTTATGCATACCTCCATGCATGAATTCCAATTATGATAAAAGTTACACTTTTATAATAAAATAATCAACTTTTATGCATACCCCTATGCATGAAATTCAATTGTGACAAAAGTAATACTTTTTACATTAAAATAATCATCTTTTATCCATACCTCTATACATGAAATCCAATATGATAAAAGTATCACTTTTGATATATAAAAAAAATTATCCTTTATGCATACTTCTATGCATGAAAATTAAAAATGATAAAAGTAACACTTTTGATATAAAAATTTTCCTTTATGCATACTTCTATGCATGAAAATTAAAAATGATAAAAGTAACACTTTTGATATAAAAAAAATTCTTTTATGCATACTTCTATGCATGAAAATTAAAAATGATAAAAGTAACACTTTTGATAAAAAAAATTTCTTTTATGCATACTTCTATGCATGAAAATTAAAAATGATAAAAGTAACACTTTTGATATAAAAATTTTTCCTTTATGCATACTTCTATGCATGAAAATTAAAAATGATAAAAGTAACACTTTTGATATAAAAATTTTCCTTTATGCATACTTCTATGCATGAAAATTAAAAATGATAAAAATAACACTTTCGATATAAAAATTTATCCATTATGCATACTTCTATGCATGAAACAAAAATGGTAAAAATAACACTTTTGATATAAAAATTTATCCATTATGCATAATATTAAAATTTAATTTCTCCATGATTGTAATGAAATTCTTTCAATTAATCTAGGATGATAATTCCTAGAATATGGTAGGAAGTCCTCTTTTTATGCTTTGAATGAGATTATTTTATGCATAATTTTTATAAAAATTTTGCCATAGCTCCGCTGCTATGACTGATAAATCTCAATTTTTTCTAAGGGATAATGCTTATCATTAAGAAAATAATTAAAATAATCTCTAATTGGATTATCAATCCATAATGGATTGAATCATTAATATATATAAACTAAAAGCATAGAAAAAAGCCATTAATTTGGCCTCAAGCATAGATTAATCTTGGGTTAAGGAAAAGCTTTATGAAAAGCTTGATTTGGATTGAGAACGGTTCATGAGTATGAGCATTTCTTGAGTGAGAGAGAGAATTTACATAAAAATCATTAGAATTTAAACATAAATGAAAATTAACTTCAATAGCATTATGTAACTCTTCACTACTATTCAAACTTCAATAGCATTAAAAAAAAAACCATACCAATTAAACTTCTCAAGCTTGAGAGGGGTTGAGAAGAGAGAAACATTGAGAAATTATAGAAAGATCAATATTCACTAATTACCTTACAACTTGCTTGATTCTTTGTTCACGGTAGAGGCCCCCAACCAATCAATTGGTTAAGTATGTTGATGGAGCCACTAATGGGGATTGAAGAAAGAGGGAAGCTCCAAAAACTAGTGAATTATTAAATGAATTCACAGTTTCTGGCTTAGGTGGAGTAGAGTAACGATGCATAAACACTATATATTTTTCAACAAGGGGGGGGCTTCTATTTATAGGAAAAATTGAGCTCCTAACCAAACAAACTGATTCTAGAATTTTCTAAATCAGTTTGGTCAATATTTGACCATTTTTAGGTCAGTTAAGCTAACTTTTTGGAACTAGACTTAAATGAGGAGAGAGGAGAGATGAAATATCTCAATTTTTATGAGTTTAAAACTCATTCAAGCATGTGAAATATGCACCTCCTTTAAAGAACTCCCCTTCCTTACATATGTGTCATAATGGAATCATTTTAATATTGCTCATAATTTTTTTACTAATAAACTTATACATTTTAAACTCTTCATCTTATGTGAAATATGCACCTCCTTTAAAGAATTCCCCTTCCTTACATATGTCATATTTTTAATATTGCTCATAGTTTTTTACTAATAATCCTTGTACATTTTCAACTCTTCATCTTATGTGAAATATGCACCTCCTTTAAAGAATTCCCCTTCCTTACATATGTCATATTTTTAATATTGCTCATAGTTTTTTACTAATAAACCTTGTACATTTTCAACTCTTCATCTTATGTGAGCATTTAAGGGACTCCCCTTCCTTACATATGTGTCATAATAAAATCATTATACCCAAAATATCTCATATTTTTAATATTGCACATAGTTTTTTTACTAATAAACCTTGTACATTTTCAACTCTTCACCTCATGTGAGCATTTACTCATTTTTGGGTATTTTCTTTTTACAAGTTGGATTTATCTCCTCCCTACACATGGATTGATGCTATTGGTCCATAGGAACCTTAATTGGACCATAGTCTAAAGATTTCTGAAAATCTAGACCCTTAGGCTAAGGTTCTTTATAGCTATTTTCAATTAATTCCAATTGCACATTGGAAAATTCTTTTTTGAATTTCTGTTTCAGGGGAACTCATCTGAATTATAAGAGATATTTTTCTATCCAAAAATATTCAAAATCTGAATATTCTCTCTCTAGAATAATTTTTCTCTCTCTAGGCTAAAATAGTTAGCAACAGGGTCTTTATATTTCTGAAGAGGGTTGATTACAGGGGAAGATACTAGACATCAAAAGGGGGTTGGGGGAGGAATCTTACATTCTACCCCACTTAAAAAACGCGAGATGTCCTCATCTCGCAACTTGTGATAATTTCGCAAGATTCACGAATATGAGACTTAGAAAAAAAAATTTAATCAAGATTAACCACCAAGATAAGTCTTAAAGAGAGCAAGATTCAAAATACGAACAAGATTTAAACTTTATTCATTCTCGGAACTTATACAGTAAAGATAGAGGAACTCTTTACACTTCCATAAGCCCGTCCATCATATGGTCACAAAAGCAGTCCTCACAAGCTGCACAAGTATAAGGTAACTCATCTATGGGAATGATTTTGTGGGTTATTGCTGCACCTATCTCAGTGGTATGAGGTGTTCTAACAAAAGGACCTCTGAGAGGCAAGCCAAAAACGGGGTAAAGGCATATCTTCTCATGAGGAAGAAAACACGCCAGTAAGAAGACCCGCTCAGAAAACCCAGGATGCCTTGATCTCATGACGCAGTAGTATCGGGGACCCAAACCCAAAGCTTCAATAACCATGGCCAAGCGGACATTGTTACGAAAGTGCTGCTGACCCCAGGGTGTTACCCTAGTTATGTTTTGATAGGTCCGCCATTTGGTTTGCGCTACAGAAGTTCCCAAGTGAGGGAAAAGTGAGCGCTCATACTACTCTATAAAATCCTTCTTCACAGATTCACTTGCGTCTTGAAGGTGAGGAATCATTATGGATAAAACTAGTTCTTGTTGCCAAGCCATGAAGGAGATTAAGAAAGAAAGGAGATCGATGGGAGTAAGATTACTGTGAACGACAAGTAAAAGTTACGACTTATATAAAGGAAGGAGCTAGCGTAACTTAGAAGCCAACGGTAACTTGCCACTGAAGTTTTACCGTCTTTCCATGATTTGGGTTTGACAAATTTTTCTATAGAAGGCATTAAGAATTTTGAGATGAAGAGATAAAAGAAGCTTGTAGGCTAGGTCACCTACTTTCATTGAATTCAGATATAAGGCTCATAATATCTGGGGGATAACTTCTTAAACTCCCCAATAGATAAAGAACTTCTTTTGGGCCGTACTCGAATGAAAACCAAAACCTTGGAATCCAAAACACCGATTTTCACTTCTGAACTCATTGTTCTGAATCCTTAAAATAGGCGTGACTCCTGAGAAGTATTCTAGGAAAAGGGTATTTCTTTTTTAAACAGAAACTTTCTTTTATTTTAGAGAGGGAATAATTATAAGATCAGAAAGGGAGATTCTTACTCCTGTATACCTCGAAGGTTGGGGAGGAATCTTACATTCTACCCCACTTAAAAAGTGCGAGATGTCCTCATCTCGCAAGGTAGAGGACAGCTCTTTTTCTTAAGATCTAATTTTATTCTGGGGTTCCTTATATTCTGGTCAACCCAACAGAACACTAGGATAAATATCCCTTATATAGAACTCATCATTAAATAACAATTCATTCAGATTATATCATTCATATCTTTAACATGATAATGATCCATTAGACCGAAAAGTTTCCTTCGGAACATTCCTCCACGGAAATTCAGTCAAGCAAGTCCTCAATTTGACATCCCTTAACTTGATCTACTGATCAAGTATTAACAGCAGCAATCTGACAGCACAACCCACTAATCTCATAGTGATTTGCTGAATTCATTATCATCATTCTAGTTATGAATATCATCACAGGGACTCGTCCCATTCCCCCTCATTGTGGTTTCATTATATTTCAACTAATTTTTAAAAATCATCATTTTTCAATCAGAATTTTCAATCAGAATCCAAATCAATTCATCCATTCTCAAACAGAATTAAAAATCATATCAATCACATTCGAAATCATCATCTAGATAGCATTAACGCTTATAATTTCAAGTCTTAGATTTACTCGTATATACTGTCAGTAAAGAGCTGCAGTATACTCTCGGTATATACGGGTAGTCACGGCCCTTGGAATTATAAGGTAAATACCATCATGTCTAGGCCTCAAGCAAGTCAGGGATTCTATATAATTGCGGTACTTCCATCTGAAGACCCAATTACCAAATTACGAATTTTAGTTTGAATATCAAATTGTATGAATTATATCACACAATTACAACCTTTTTGTGTTTCTACATAAATTTTTGACATATTTGTCTTCTCAGTTGATCTTTATTAACCAATTCGCTCTGATACCAACTGTGAGATCCCTGTTCCCACCCCGCAACGGATTCGGGTACTAGCAGCGGAAGTAGCACTTCTTACGCGAGGCAGGGTCCCACACTCGGGGCCTCGTCCATGGATATCCGGACAAAAGACTAATCCGTCGGTTTTTCCAAAACCCGACCCGGAAAAACTTCCCTTATCCGGAAAGCACGGGCGATTCCACCAGGATAATTTTTACTCTAACGTAGTCAAAACCCTTACTGATCAAACAGATCCGACAGCATCTATAAAGATACTTGGTCAGATCAAGGAAGAAACTTGCACTTGGATCATTGGGATCAACGCTTTTTTCCCCACCAAGGAGGCACAGCCGTTGATTCCTATCCATAGAACAATTACTATCCAGGATTTACTTTATCTATCGTAATAACAAAAATTGAGTCTCGATTTACGGATCCATCAGTCCAGCCTAACCCCATCTGATCCCATGGGTTAGCCAACCGCCCAACCACTGTAGTGATGGGATCCAATTTGGAATTTGGTTAGGTTTTGTCCCGGGTACCAAGGAAAAGAGTTCCAAGGCCCCCTAGCCGGAATTTCATGCAACATAAAACTAGCCACACCACTTACATACCCAATATGAAAATTGCCTTTTTCTTAGCATCAGCTAACTTTAAAACAATCCTTTAATGAAACCATAGTACCACTGATCACAATCTCCCAATTTATCCAGTTGATTCATAATTTCCCATCATTCCTTCATCAGAGTATCTATGGCATCATTGGCAACTAGAACGCTCACCACCTGTCCACACAGGGGCCTTTTCAATAGTTCCTAGCCCATAATACTCGGCAATATAATCACTTATAAAAATCAAGATGGACTCTCGTTGAAGATCAGCAAGATCAACCAACAGATCCATATAAAGAGCCATGGACTCATCCATTGAAGACCAGCAAGGTCATCAACCAGATCCATGCTCGGTTTCACAAAACAACTCTTACTCCTTGTTCCAATATCTTCCACGACGCACGTGTGGGTATCTTCAGCGACCCAGAGCCCGAGCACCGTATGGTCAGCACCCTCTAGGATCCTTCGCAGGTGACCTAGCGCTTCACTCATAGGCCGCTTCCTTGGTCCCTCATCCACCGTACCGGAAGCTCACCATTTAAATCGAACCGAGGCTGGTCAAGACCTCGGTCGACCTTGCTACGCAAGACGTCCTCCATTGACTCTCCGTCAGCAGTTGCAACTTTAACAGTTAGGTCTTCATGACCTTAATCCATAAGACGGTCAAAATGCTTCCCCAGCATTCTTGACATAAAACAGTCATTTACAAACAGTCACAAAATACAGTTTCTAAATCGAACTCTCGTCTTTCCACATTATCCCTCCTTAGTCCACATTACTTATTCCACATTCCATTCAATGTGTACTCATTCTCATCCATTTCCTCATATCGACGACACATTAATTCACATACACATTCACCTTCACATCCATACATCCACATTTACATGTATACATCCATTTTTACATCCTCATTTATACATCCACATCCCATATCCACATTCATACATACACATCCATATCCACATCCAACATCCACATCCACATCCACATTCACATTCACATCCACATTCACATCCTCATTTATACATCCACATCCACATCCACATTCACATCCATACATCCACATCTACATGCATACCTCCATTTTCACATCCTCATTTATACATCCACATCCCTTATCTACATTCATACATACACATCCATATCCACATCCATACATCCACATCCACATCCACATTCATATTCACATCCATATATCCACATCTACATGCATACATCCATTATCACGTCCTCATTCATACATCCACATCCACATACATACATACATCCACATCCACATACATACATACATCCACATCCACATTCTCATTCACATCTATACATCCACATCTACATCCACATACATACATACATCCACATTTCCATCCACATCTACATCCACATACATCCACATCCACATTTCCATTCACATCTATACATCCACATTCATATACATCCACATCCACATTCCCATTCACATCTATACATCCACATCTACATCCACATACATACATACATCCATATCCACATTCCCATTCACATCTATACATCCACATCTACATCCACATCTACATCCACATTCACATCCACATTCCCATTCACATCTATACATCCACATCTACATCTATATCCACATTCACATCTATGCATATACATCTTCATGCATACATCCATTTTCACGTTCATATATCCATTTTCACATTCATACATCCATACTCCCATCTCCACATCCACACATCCACATACATACATCCATTTCCACATTCCCATTCATGTAACCCTATATGCCTTCACATCTAATCTTTTACATCACATCCATTCTCGTCCTATCACAACCCATATGCATCTTATCCTATCACATACACTTCTTACCTCATCCCATACACATCTTATCACATCTTATCATCTTATCACCTCTTATCATCTCTTATACACCTCTTATCACCTCTTATACATCTCTTATACACATCTTAATTCATTTTATCACCTCTTATCATCTCTTATACACCTCTTATCACATCCTATCACATCTCATATCTATTTATAGAATACAAGAGAACTCTTATATTTGATATAAGATTTCTTTACACATTTACTTATGCATAAATTCCATTTAAGGAGATTAATACTTCCGAAGAAAAATCAATCTTTTATGCATCTTCCTATGCATAAATTCATTTTAAATGAAAATGACACTTTTGAATTAAAATTCAATCTTTTATGCATCTTCCTATGCATAAATTCAATTTAGATGAGAATGACACTTTTGAATTAAAAATCATTTTTTTAAAATGCATCTTCTTATGTATAAAGTCAATTTGGTAGGAATTACACTTTTAGAATAAAAGAATTTCTCTTATGCATCTAAGTTATGCATAAAATCCATTTATGATGAAAATCACACTTTTAGTATAAAAAGAATATCTTTTATGCATACCTCCATGCATGAATTCCAATTATGATAAAAGTTACACTTTTATAATAAAATAATCAACTTTTATGCATACCTCTATGCATGAAATTCAATTGTGACAAAAGTAATACTTTTTACATTAAAATAATCATCTTTTATCCATACCTCTATACATGAAATCCAATATGATAAAAGTATCACTTTTGATATATAAAAAAAATTATCCTTTATGCATACTTCTATGCATGAAAATTAAAAATGATAAAAGTAACACTTTTGATATAAAAATTTTCCTTTATGCATACTTCTATGCATGAAAATTAAAAATGATAAAAGTAACACTTTTGATATAAAAAAAATTCTTTTATGCATACTTCTATGCATGAAAATTAAAAATGATAAAAGTAACACTTTTGATAAAAAAAAAATTTCTTTTATGCATACTTCTATGCATGAAAATTAAAAATGATAAAAGTAACACTTTTGATATAAAAATTTTTCCTTTATGCATACTTCTATGCATGAAAATTAAAAATGATAAAAGTAACACTTTTGATATAAAAATTTTCCTTTATGCATACTTCTATGCATGAAAATTAAAAATGATAAAAATAACACTTTCGATATAAAAATTTATCCATTATGCATAATTCTATGCATGAAACAAAAATGGTAAAAATAACACTTTTGATATAAAAATTTATCCATTATGCATAATATTAAAATTTAATTTCTCCATGATTGTAATGAAATTCTTTCAATTAATCTAGGATGATAATTCCTAGAATATGGTAGGAAGTCCTCTTTTTATGCTTTGAATGAGATTATTTTATGCATAATTTTTATAAAAATTTTGCCATAGCTCCGCTGCTATGACTGATAAATCTCAATTTTTTCTAAGGGATAATGCTTATCATTAAGAAAATAATTAAAATAATCTCTAATTGGATTATCAATCCATAATGGATTGAATCATTAATATATATAAACTAAAAGCATAGAAAAAAGCCATTAATTTGGCCTCAAGCATAGATTAATCTTGGGTTAAGGAAAAGCTTTATGAAAAGCTTGATTTGGATTGAGAACGGTTCATGAGTATGAGCATTTCTTGAGTGAGAGAGAGAATTTACATAAAAATCATTAGAATTTAAACATAAATGAAAATTAACTTCAATAGCATTATGTAACTCTTCACTACTATTCAAACTTCAATAGCATTAAAAAAAAACCATACCAATTAAACTTCTCAAGCTTGAGAGGGGTTGAGAAGAGAGAAACATTGAGAAATTATAGAAAGATCAATATTCACTAATTACCTTACAACTTGCTTGATTCTTTGTTCACGGTAGAGGCCCCCAACCAATCAATTGGTTAAGTATGTTGATGGAGCCACTAATGGGGATTGAAGAAAGAGGGAAGCTCCAAAAACTAGTGAATTATTAAATGAATTCACAGTTTCTGGCTTAGGTGGAGTAGAGTAACGATGCATAAACACTATATATTTTTCAACAAGGGGGGGGCTTCTATTTATAGGAAAAATTGAGCTCCTAACCAAACAAACTGATTCTAGAATTTTCTAAATCAGTTTGGTCAATATTTGACCATTTTTAGGTCAGTTAAGCTAACTTTTTGGAACTAGACTTAAATGAGGAGAGAGGAGAGATGAAATATCTCAATTTTTATGAGTTTAAAACTCATTCAAGCATGTGAAATATGCACCTCCTTTAAAGAACTCCCCTTCCTTACATATGTGTCATAATGGAATCATTTTAATATTGCTCATAATTTTTTTACTAATAAACTTATACATTTTAAACTCTTCATCTTATGTGAAATATGCACCTCCTTTAAAGAATTCCCCTTCCTTACATATGTCATATTTTTAATATTGCTCATAGTTTTTTACTAATAATCCTTGTACATTTTCAACTCTTCATCTTATGTGAAATATGCACCTCCTTTAAAGAATTCCCCTTCCTTACATATGTCATATTTTTAATATTGCTCATAGTTTTTTACTAATAAACCTTGTACATTTTCAACTCTTCATCTTATGTGAGCATTTAAGGGACTCCCCTTCCTTACATATGTGTCATAATAAAATCATTATACCCAAAATATCTCATATTTTTAATATTGCACATAGTTTTTTTACTAATAAACCTTGTACATTTTCAACTCTTCACCTCATGTGAGCATTTACTCATTTTTGGGTATTTTCTTTTTACAAGTTGGATTTATCTCCTCCCTACACATGGATTGATGCTATTGGTCCATAGGAACCTTAATTGGACCATAGTCTAAAGATTTCTGAAAATCTAGACCCTTAGGCTAAGGTTCTTTATAGCTATTTTCAATTAATTCCAATTGCACATTGGAAAATTCTTTTTTGAATTTCTGTTTCAGGGGAACTCATCTGAATTATAAGAGATATTTTTCTATCCAAAAATATTCAAAATCTGAATATTCTCTCTCTAGAATAATTTTTCTCTCTCTCTAGGCTAAAATAGTTAGCAACAGGGTCTTTATATTTCTGAAGAGGGTTGATTACAGGGGAAGATACTAGACATCAAAAGGGGGTTGGGGGAGGAATCTTACATTCTACCCCACTTAAAAAACGCGAGATGTCCTCATCTCGCAACTTGTGATAATTTCGCAAGATTCACGAATATGAGACTTAGAAAAAAAAATTTAATCAAGATTAACCACCAAGATAAGTCTTAAAGAGAGCAAGATTCAAAATACGAACAAGATTTAAACTTTATTCATTCTCGGAACTTATACAGTAAAGATAGAGGAACTCTTTACACTTCCATAAGCCCGTCCATCATATGGTCACAAAAGCAGTCCTCACAAGCTGCACAAGTATAAGGTAACTCATCTATGGGAATGATTTTGTGGGTTATTGCTGCACCTATCTCAGTGGTATGAGGTGTTCTAACAAAAGGATCTCTGAGAGGCAAGCCAAAAACGGGGTAAAGGCATATCTTCTCATGAGGAAGAAAACACGCCAGTAAGAAGACCCGCTCAGAAAACCCAGGATGCCTTGATCTCATGACGCAGTAGTATCGGGGACCCAAACCCAAAGCTTCAATAACCATGGCCAAGCGGACATTGTTACGAAAGTGCTGCTGACCCCAGGGTGTTACCCTAGTTATGTTTTGATAGGTCCGCCATTTGGTTTGTGCTACAGAAGTTCCCAAGTGAGGGAAAAGTGAGCGCTCATACTGCTCTATAAAATCCTTCTTCACAGATTCACTTGCGTCTTGAAGGTGAGGAATCATTATGGATAAAACTAGTTCTTGTTGCCAAGCCATGAAGGAGATTAAGAAAGAAAGGAGATCGATGGGAGTAAGATTACTGTGAACGACAAGTAAAAGTTACGACTTATATAAAGGAAGGAGCTAGCGTAACTTAGAAGCCAACGGTAACTTGCCACTGAAGTTTTACCGTCTTTCCATGATTTGGGTTTGACACATTTTTCTATAGAAGGCATTAAGAATTTTGAGATGAAGAGATAAAAGAAGCTTGTAGGCTAGGTCACCTACTTTCATTGAATTCAGATATAAGGCTCACAATATCTGGGGGATAACTTCTTAAACTCCCCAATAGATAAAGAACTTCTTTTGGGCCGTACTCGAATGAAAACCAAAACCTTGGAATCCAAAACACCGATTTTCACTTCTGAACTCATTGTTCTGAATCCTTAAAATAGGCGTGACTCCTGAGAAGTATTCTAGGAAAAGGGTATTTCTTTTTTAAACAGAAACTTTCTTTTATTTTAGAGAGGGAATAATTATAAGATCAGAAAGGGAGATTCTTACTCCTGTATACCTCGAAGGTTGGGGAGGAATCTTACATGTGCTGCATCACAAACAACTGCTCACTTCTGTCTGCTCATCACCTCCATGTTTGCTAGATGATGCATAATTGCCTTGCTGCAACTTCCCACTTGTCATTCTGCTTTTTGTAGCAGTCCTTTGCCATGTGTCCTGGTTTGCCACAGTAAGAGTAATCTATGCGCTATTTGCATTTTGATTTCTTTACTAACCACCTTGGCTTTTCTTCTAAGATCAACATAGATATCAAGTCTCGAAAGTTGGGAATATTCTCCCTAACTGCAATGGAGGTCTTGAAAGGCTTGTACTCTTTGCCAAGCCCATTCATACAGACACTCACTAAATCATCATCCTCTAACTAAAACATTGATAGACCCAAGGTATTTAACAATTCCCTTGATCTTTAAGGCATATTCATTGATGGACATGTTTTTCTTTTCCACAGTATGCAACTCTTGCTTTAACTGCAACTTCCTTGCTTTTGTGTTAGTCTGGAACATCTAAACCAAATTCTGCCATGCAATTGTTGGAGTGTTTACATCCTGTATGTGTCCTCAGATAACTCTGGAGGCTCTCATTCTCCTTCTGCATAATCCCAAAATCCTTTACCCATTAGGAAATTGGTCATTCTAAACTTCCAAGCATGGAAGTTATTCTTATCCAACTTCTCACTATCTAACAATTTGATTAATTCCGTCAGACATGCTTTCTTGCAACAATCAACTAACTTGCAGACAGATAACTTCTGTATGCAACTTGTAATACAAGATTATCTCCTGTAACTGCTGCAGAAGCGATACTTCAGCACAGCCTCTGTGTGTGTCACCAAATGTGACCAGAGTACATGTACATACACCCACTATCAAAAATATGTGTGTAAACCGTGTTTGCACTTCCAAAATGCATTGCTGCACTGTAATAACTAGATTTTGAGCAAAAATAGCTCTCTACTAGAACTTCAAGAAAACTATCAAAAATACCCTGTAGACGGGGCTCGTATAAAGACAATGTGGGGGAGAGGGGGAGACCTTCAAACCCTAGCAGGCAAACACACACACATAAGAGAGAGAAAGACACAAGAGAGAGATGGATAGCTGGATTTTCTTCTTCTCTACTAAACCAACATAACATAAAGGTAAGAGTACACACTATATAGGTTAGTACTCAACTACTACAACATACAAGGGTAGGTCCATAATGTGTACCTGACTAAATGACATGGTGCTATAACTATGCCAGTCTCTAGTAATCAAAAATGACTGTCACATAGCCTGTCATCCCACTCGCCGCATATCACCCATAATCTCACCAACCATGCCAGTGGTGTAGATGCGGAAGCTATCACCTAGGTGGGTCATCAATGTCCGTCGTAGCACTACTTGACTTTATATCTCAACACTCCCCCTCAAGCTCAACTCCACACATTGCACTCCAAATAAGCTCTTAAACCTGTGGAGCTTCTTTGCGCCCAATGCCTTTGTGAAGATGTCAGCTACCTGATCCTCTGTGGTGCTGACATATACCAAATCTACATCTCCTACTAGAACCTTCTTCCTCACAAAGTGATAATTCACCTTAATGTGCTTCATTCTATCATGATATATTGGGTTATTGGCCAACTGTATGTTGTTCATGTTGTCACAATATATGACATATGCCCTATCCACGGGCTCTCCCATGTCATCAAGTAGCTTTTGAAAACTAAGCTACCTCACAAGCTGTCATAGCAATGCCCCTATACTCTGCCTTTGTACTCGACAAGGAACCTGTTGGCTTCTTCTTACTAATCCGACTCATAGCAACACTCCCAAATGAGAACATAAAACCACTGGTAGATCTCCTATCTGCAATACCACTAGCCCAATCAACATCTGTGTATCCATACAAGTATATCTCTGTACCAGCCTCGTAGAAAAGTCCATAATCAACTGTGGACTTTATGTACCTGAGGATCCATCTAGCCGCATCCAAGTGTGACTTCCTAGGGGCCTGTATAAACTTACTCACAAGTCCAACAACATAGCTCAAGTCTGGCCCTTATAATGATCATGTAGATCATGTAGATCAAACTACCCAATATGCGCATGTATGTAGTGGGGTCTTCCAAAAAGTCACCTGTATCTACGAAAAGCTTTGTGTTCTACTCCAATGGGTTTGAAATAGGCTTACAGCCTGTCATACCATACTTGGACAACATTCCAAGCCATATTGCCTACCCGTCATCTCAAACTTTGCTTCAAATCATCTTGACATCATGTATGTCTGCATCACTATCACCAGTGATAATCAAGTCATCCTCATAGATGACTAATAGCACGATCCCTCTATCTTTATTTCTCACATATAGTGAAAAATATGCATTGGATATCTGAAATCCAATGGTAATAAGATACTCCACGATCTTGTTTGACCATGCTCTAGGGTGTATAAAGTCATGCACAATGTTGATGGTTTAGTGAGAAGGTACAAGGTAAGATTGGTTGCCAAGGGCGCAGACTTATGGAATAGACTATGAGGAGACATTCAGCCCGGTTTCAAGAATGGCAACCGTGAGAGCTGTCATTGCTGTGGCTACAGTGAAGGGTTGGTCTTTACATCCAATGGATGTAAAGAATGCTTTCTTGCATGGTGATTTGTAAGAAGAAGTGTACATGATGCTTCACTAAAATTTAAGAATCTTAAAGTTCGTATTTTGGAATCCAACTAGCCATAGGAGGGGGTGGGCTTGCATTTTGGTGCACGAGTTTGAGGGCACACACACACACGTATGCAATGTTAAGATATCAAGCTCCACTAGTGCTACGGAGAACATTGATGACCTGCCTGGGTGATAGCTTCTACATCTACACCACTAGCATGGTTGGTGAGATTATGGGTGATATGTGGCCAGTGGGATGACAGGCTGTGTGACAGCCATTTTGGATTACTAGAGACTTGCATAGTTATAGGGCCAGCTCATTTAGTCAGGTTCACATTATGGACCGACCCTTGTATGTTGTAGTACTTAAGTACTAACCCATATAGTGTGTACTCTTATCTTTATGTTATGTTGGTTGAGTAGAGCAGAAGAAGATAGAAGAAAATTCAGCTATCCATCTCTCTCTTGTGTCTTTCTCCTCTCTTGTGTGTGTGTGTGTGTGTGTGTGTTAGCTTGCTAGCAGGGATTTCATTAACGTCTTCACAATTTCGTGATCACGTTAACAAAACCTTTTGTTAACATATTAAAACTTGTGATCACATTGTATATTCACATGGCGTGAGCAATGACCTGCCAGAACCCACTAGTCTCGTAACACCTCCGGGCTTTTAGCTTTCCCGGCGGGCCTGTCAGGATACCAGATATCCCGGCGGGCCCGCCGGGAAAACCAAAGAACCCCGGCGGGGTTCTGTTCTGTTTATAAACACTGCCCTACACCCATCGTGGAACTTTTGGGGAGATAGTCCTTGTTTTGGGGGCGTGATATTTCTCCTCAAAGTACTTGTAGAGCTCTCGAGTTGCTAGAAGTGTCCTCTTGGGAAGAATGTCCTTATCTTAGGGGCTGTCGTCTTTCCTAGTAGGCACTCCTAATGCTATTGAGCCACTTGTCCTTAGTTCTTTGAATTGGGGGCAGGGTGTGGTTCGTAGCTAATACTTGCAGAGATTTAGGGACAAATTTGGAGTCATTCAGCTTTGCATTTGAGCTACGTAGGTAATCTACCTCATTCTGCTTTATGAATGGTTGGATGGAGCCAAGAGTCCTGCTTAGAGGCTTGTATTGGTTCTTGATACTTGATATAGTTTAGAGTAGACAAGGGTCTATTGTCCTATACTAGAGTATTGGGCAAGCATAGATCTTTGATTTTCTTTGTGAATGTTAGAGAAGGTCTATTGTCCTATACTAGAGTATTGGGCAAGCATAGATCTTTGATTATGTAAAGTATCCTTAATTGGGTACAAAAGGCATCCTTCATTGGGGGTGCAACGTGTATGATAGTTTCGAAGTAGTTTTGTAGTAAGACCTTGCAAGATAGTTTGAAGTAGTTTTGTGTTATGTGATGATCTTTTGTATTTGTCAAGATAGTTTCGAAGTACTTTGTCTGCTAATGTATGTTTTGTAATACGTGAGTGACTTTGTTGTTTTTTCATTTGTGTATTCATTGTTATATGCTTGGTTGAATAGGTTATTTGTTCAGATGGAGGACAATGTTGGATCCAGTGATACCTCTAATAGAGTCCAAATTTCAAATAGCAGGAAAAAAAAGGCACCTAGGATAGAGTGGCAATATGCAATTAACGTTGGTGATCGATTCATAGATTGGGAGTGTAAGCTATGCCATGCAGTAAAATCAGGTGGGGCGCCTCGACTAAGAGAACACTTTTTAGGCGGACCGAAGAAAAAGTCATGTACCCACCCCTCTGCACCTGTAGTGGCCAAACACATAAGAGAAGAAATTCAAAAGAAAGATTCAAGAAAACATGACACTCCTACCGTTAATGTATCAAGGCAGCAAGAACACTGTTGTTCTAATCATCAAACTCCCGCTACATCGCCTACTTGTACCCCGAACGGCAATGTGCAACCAAAAAGTAATCTACCCAGGGCATCTTCCTGCAAGCGAAACTTTGACGTAGGAAATATACCCATGCGTCAAACTTCATTGCAAGAAAGCCTACGTCAAGGTCGACTCGATGATGCACAACTCGCCCTTGCTGAAGCGATTTACTTTTCTCTTCACGTATGTTGTGGGTGTTGACAGTGGCCTCTCTGGAGGCGAAGTCCACTGGAGTTTCTAGGATAAATTGTGCATATAGCATCTTAGCAAAATAGAGTGGAGCGTCGGCGTTATGGAGAGGACGATCGTACACCTCCAAGAAAATGCGCTCGGCATTAGTTTTGATATCATTGTGAGTGCAACGTGAAATCTTCCATCTTCCCTTCTTAATCTCGCCATCTGGACATGGCCATGTTTCCTTTATCATCTCTGTGGGTGGTTACGCGTTTGTTTATGTCTTTCCATTGGGCATAAGTAGGATTTGTCCATTTCGACAACCTGCATGCTGTTCTTGTAGCTTCGCGGGCTGTCAGGCCATGTGCAAGGGCCTTCATTCGCTCATATGCCTTCTTGGCTAACTCTTGATGCTCGTTTGCTTGCGCCTCTGCCATATCTGCGTGAACATAAATGACTAGGATTTTAATGAACTGTAAAGATCAACGTAAGATAAATTGGCCATTACCCTCAAAAACTTAAAGTTTAACACCACGAGAGGAGATATGTATTGCAAAGACTCAATGAGAAATATCCACTTGACTCCAAAAATACTTCAAACAATGCGCGCATATCAAATTTTGAAGAGAAAACATAAACTTAAACACCACAAGAGGAGAGAGATATTGCAAAGACTCAATGAGATAATATTTCAAACAATGGACACATCAAATTTTGAAGAGAGAAACAAAGTGTCATTCCTGAAACTTAATCTCCTGATACTGTATCATTACAAAATTGGGGTGAATGACACCGATAGCTCTACAAGAGGACGTTGTGCCCTCGTTGGGTCAGTATTTAGTGATCTAAAAAATTCAACTACTTGCAAAATTGATTTTCGCTCATCGCGATTAGGCAGAAACATCCAATTTTTGACTCTATAAATAATAGTATCCATGGTAACTTTGTCATAGGAACTATTATCCATCCACAACTCTTGTACTTTCTGCCAAAAGTCATATAAAGTTTGTAATAAATATCCCAAGGCAAAAACATCAGATGCAGGAGTGTATGCATCTGCCAAAAACGGATCATAAAGCTCCGGGGCTATCCACGGCCTTTTATTTCGCTCTCTGTCTACGTAGGAGACCGCCTGTGCCAACTTCTCAGGGTTCTTGTCTGCCTCAAATACAAAATTTAGAGACACCCTTTTTTGGGCGCTCTCAGCAGTAACCCCCAATCGATAATACCTATGCGTGGCTTCAACTCTTTTGTAAAATCCAACACTACATTGAATGGATGTAGGTCGGTATGTACAATTCCTGCCAGATGTGCTGCCGCTAGGCCTTCCACCAAGGGCATGCATAATATGTGGCATGGTTATTACTATTTGTTTTATTTTAGAAAGTTCTAGATGACTTAAAGGAATATTATCGGGCGGGGGTTGTCTCCATCCTCGATCCAAACGAAAAATTGCTCTGGTGAACTCTCTGAATCTGAAGGGAACCTTCAGAAGAGTATCACCAAGCGAGCTGCCATTATAGTACGGGAAAATAGTGATCCAAGGAGATTCTTTTGTGAAGGCAATACACCTGACAATCGATGGGTGTAGAACCTGCATGCCCTGCTCTGCCTGGAAGCTCTCGAACTTGGCGCTGCCTGACAATCGATGGGTGTAGAACCTGCATGCCCTACTCTGCCTGGAAGCTCTCGAACTTGGCGCTGCCTTCTCCTTTGTAGTGCTTTCCGCAAAAAGTAATGTGCTCCGGCAAAAATGATATACCTTTAACTGTATACTCTTTTACTGTGCCAAAAACACCAGAGCCTATTGTTCGCCCTTCGAACAGAGCCTCGTGTGGGATGCCAATGAGATGTGTGCACATAGAATTGTAGATGGTACGATTAATGACAACTGTACCACTTGCATCTGCCTGGCTGGACGTTGCAGCGACCTCCTGGGCAATGCGCACTCTTTTGGGGAGGGACTCTACATCCAGCGCCTTCATGCACTTGCTCTTGGCTCTTTGCTCGCTCCATACAACGTCCCATAACTGTAGACGTTGCATATTAGCTTCAGGCGGGGCAGCATCTCTAAGATCACTGCATGCTACATGCATGCTCCCCAAAATGGTTCGTGTTATATGTTTATGGTTGAAATCTGCTATCTTCTGTCTATCAAGCAACTCAGCGTTGCCTCCGCTTTGAAGCCGCCGACGCTGTGCATTTTCCCATATCTGGTCTATTAGATCTCGCATGAGTATCTCAGACTCATTGATCTTTTTGACGACATCATCAGTACATTATGACACTGTGATGATTGCTTCAATGCGAATTGCTCGTAGAATGATTTTACGCTCTTCAGGGAAAGCATGTTGGTCGTCTTCGTAAATCTAGCAAATATCACTAAACACAAAAAAACAGAATATCAAACATTACTGAAATCAACATGAGAGAACAGCAACAAGTGTATCATTACTTATCAATGTTCAAACAAAAACGGAATATCAAATAATTTTAATAAACTCAACATCATCCAATACATCATCAAACGTGAGAGAACAGCAACAAGTGTATCATTACTTATCAATGATCAAACAAAAAGGAAATATCAAACAATAATACTGAACTCAACATCATGCAATACATTATCGAACGTGAGACAACCGCAACAAGTGCATTATTACTTATCAAGTGTATACATTATCAAACGAGAGCGAGAGAGAAAGAGAGAGGTGGAGGAAGAGAGAGAGGGGGAGGAAGAGAGAGAGGTGTGACAGATAGAGAGAGAGGGAACATTAGATGACATTTTGAATAGTTTTGTGAGTTCCTAAAGAGAGGAAAATAATCTTTTGTAATCCTAAAGCACTCCTCATCTACACACCTATCGTGATAGAGAGAGAGATGTGAAGTGTATCATGAGAGAGAGAGAGAGAGAGTTGTGAAGTGTATCATGAGAGAGAGAGAGAGAGAATTGTGAAGTGTATCATGAGAGAGAGAGAGAGAGGAGAGGAAGAGAGAGTTGTGACAGATAGAGAGAAGAAACATTAGATGATATTTTTAATGTTTTTGTGAGTTCCTAAAGAGGAAAATAATGTATTGTTTTAATTTTTAAGTAAATAGAGGGAGAAAAAAGAAATTATTAGGAATTATGTATATTTTAAGAGAGAAAAAAAGAAATCCTTATCTACACATCTATCGTGTTGTGAAGTGTATCATGAGAGAGAGAGAGAGAGAGAGAGAGAAAGAGTTGTGAAGTGTATCATGAGAGAGAGAGAGAGGGGGGTAGGAAGAGAGAGAGATATTCATTTTTTCGAGTTACGAATCATGATATTATAAAATAAAACATTTAGACAATATGATGTAAACTTTGATCCATAAAATACTCATGCCGCATTAGCAACCAAGTATCGCATGGATCAAACACAATAAAAACAATACAAGTCAAATCAAACAAATTTACGACATTTTTTTGACCGCGTAAACGATCATATGCCATAATATGCAAGCAAATTTACGACATTTTTTTGACCGTGTTAACGATCAAATGCCGCAATATGCAAAAAACAATTTATGCACTAGCGGATGACACCAACTTACCGCGTTAACGACAAAATGCCACCCGATTCTATGGGATACGAACATACACTGGCCGCGTTACCGACCATATGCCCGCATTTGACAAAGGGAAGGGAAGGGAAGGTGACATCGCCATAACGATACTATGCTTGCCGCGTTACCGACTAGTACCGCTACGGCGTGCCATACTTACCATAGGACATAGACTAGCCGCGTTACCGACTAAGTGCCCCAGGGTAAGCACCATTCCAAAGAATGGCCTTACACACACACCTGTCGTCTGGCGGACCACCCACATCCTGCCGCGCATTGCGACAATGGGCGGCTGCCCGCACGAACACACACCCACACACACATCCCTCGTGTGGCGGACCACCCACATCCTACCGCGCATTGCGACAGCGAGTGGCTGCCCGCACGAAGACACACTGTAAGATTCCTCCCCCACCCCCTTTTTGATGTCGAGTATCTTTCCCTGTAATCAATCCCTCTTCAGAAATATAAAGACCTTGTTTCTAACTATTTTAACCTAGAGAGAGAAAATATTCTAGAGAGAGAATATTCAGATTTTGAATATTTTTTGATAGAAAAATATCTCTTATAATTAAGATGAATTCCCCTGAAACAGAAATTCAAAAAGAATTTTCCAATGTGCAATTGGAATTAATTGGAAATGTGTATAAAGGACCTTAGCCTAAGGGTCTAGATTTTCAAAAATTTTTGGATTATGGTCCAATTAAGGTTCCTATGGGCCAATAGCATCAATCCATGTGTAGAGAGGAGATAAATCCAATTTGTAAAAGAAGATACCCAAAAATGAGTAAATGCTCACATAAGATGAAGAGTTGAAAATGTACAAGGTTTATTAGTAAAAAAATATGAGCAATATTAAAAATATGAGATATTTTGGGTATCCAAAAATGAGTAAATGCTCACATAAGATGAAGAGTTGAAAATGTACAAGGTTTATTAGTAAAAAACTATGAGCAATATTAAAAATATGAGATATTTTGGGTATAATGATTCCATTTTAACACATATGTAAGGAAGGGGAGTTCTTTAAAGGAGGTGCATATTTCACATAAGATGAAGAGTTAAAAATGTACAAGGTTTATTAGTAAAAAAACTATGACACATATGTAAGGAAGAGGAGTTCTTTAAAGGAGGTGCATATTTCACATAAGATGAAGAGTTGAAAATGTACAAGGTTTATTAGTAAAAACTATGAGCAATATTAAAAATATGAGATATTTGGGTATAATGATTCCATTTTGACACATATGTAAGGAAGGGGAGTTCTTTAAAGGAGGTGCATATTTCACATGCTTGAATGAGTTTTAAACTCATAAAAATTGAGATATTTCATCTCTCCTCTCTCCTCATTCAAGTCTAGTTCCAAAAAGTTAGCTTAACTGACCTAAAAATGGTAAAAAATTGACCAAACTGATTTGGAAAATTCTAGAATCAGTTTGTTTGGTTAGGAGCTCAATTTTTCCTATAAATAGAAGCCTACCCCTTGTTGAAAAATATATAGTGTTTATGCATCATTACTCTACTCCACCTAAGCCAAGAACTGTGAATTCATTAATAATTCACTAGTTTTTGGAGCTTCCCTCTTTCTTCAATCCCCATTGGTGGCTCCATCAACATACTTAACCAATTGATTGGTTGGGGGCCTCTACCGTGAACAAAGAATCAAGCAATTTGTAAGGTAATTAGTGAATTTTGATCATTTTCTATAATTTCTCAATGTTTCTCTCTTCTCAACCCCTCTCAAGCTTGAGAAGCTTAATTAGAATGGTTTTTGAATGTTATTGAAGTTAATTGATGAATGGTAGTGAAGAGTTACATAATTTGATAAATGCTATGTTGAAGTTAATTGATTAATGATAGTTAAGAATTACATAAATTTCTATTTATGCTTAATTCAAATGGTTTTTATGAAATTTCTCTCTCTCACTCAAGAAATGGTCATACTCATGACCCATTCTCAATCCAAATAAAGCTTTTCATAAAGCTTTTCCTTAATCCAAGATTAATCTATACTTGAGGTCAAATTAATGGCTTTTTTCTATGCTTTTAGTTTATGTATTTCATGAATATTGATGATTCAATCCATTGTGGATTATTGATCCAATTAGGGATCATTCTAATTAATTCTTAATGATAAGCTTTATCCCTTAGAAAAAATTGAGATTTATCAGTCATAGCAGCGGAGCTATGGCAAAATTTTTATAAAAATTATGCATAAAATAATTTCATTCAAAGCATGAAAAGAGGACTTCCTACCATATTCTAGGAATTATCATCCTAGATTAATTGAAGATATTCATAGAGAAATTGATTTTTATATTATGCATAATTGATTTTCATGCATAGAGGATGCATAATAGATTATTATTTTAACATAAAAGTGTTACTTTTATCATAATTAGATTTCATGCATAGAGGTATGCATAAAAGATTATTATTTTAATGTAAAAGTGTTACTTTTAGCACAATTGAATTTCATGCATAGAAGTATGCATAAGAGTTGATTATTTTATTATAAAAGTGTTACTTTTATCATAATTGGATTTCATGCATAGAGTATGCATAAAAGTTGATTATTTTATTATAAAAGTGTTACTTTTATCACAATTGAATTTCATGCATAGAAGTGTGCATAAGAGTTGATTATTTTATTATAAAAGTGTTACTTTTATCATATTTGGATTTCATGCATAGATGTATGCATAAAAGATGATTATTTTATTGTAAAAGTGTTACTTTTATCATAATTAGATTTCACGCATAGAGGTATGCATAAAAGTTGATTATTTTATTATAAAAGTGTGACTTTTAACATATTTGGATTTCGTGCATAAAGGTATGCATAAAAGTTGATTATTTTATTATAAAAGTGTGACTTTTATTATATTTGAATTTCATGCATAAAGGTATGCATAAAAGTTGATTATTTTATTTTAAAAGTGTGACTTTTATTATATTTGGATTTCATGCATAAAGGTATGCATAAAAGATATTCTTTTATACTAAAAGTGTGATTTTCATCATAAATGGATTTTATGCATAACTTAGATGCATAAGAGAATTTCTTTTATTCTAAAAGTGTAATTCCTACCAAATTGAATTTATGCATAAGAAGATGCATAAAAGATTGATTTTTACTTCGAAAGTATTAATCTCCTTCAATAGAATTTATGCATAAATAAATGTGTAAAGAAATCTTATATCAAATATAAGAATTCTCTTGTATTCTATAAATAGATATGAGATGTGATAGGATGTGATAAGAGGTGTATAAGATGTGATAAGAGGTGATAAGATGCTTATGAAATAATAGTATGAGGTGATAAGATGAATTAAGATTTGATAAGATGTGTATGGGATGAGGTAAGAAGTGTATGTGATAGGATGTGATAAGAGGTGTATAAGATGTGATAAGAGGTGATAAGATGCTTATGAAATAAGTTATGAGGTGATAAGATGAATTAAGATTTGATAAGATGTGTATGGGATGAGGTAAGAAGTGTATGTGATAGGATAAGATGTATATGGGTTGTGATAGGGCGAAAATGGATGTATGTATGTGGATGTGTGGATGTGGAGATGGGAGTGTGGAAATGGATGTATGTATGGGAGTGTGGATGTGTGGATGTGGAGATGGGAGTGTGGATGTATGAATGTGGAAAGGGATGTATGCATGAAGATATATATGCATAGATGTGAATGTGGGTGTAGATGTGGCTGTATAGATGTGAATGTGGAATGTGGATGTGGATGTATGTATGTATGTATGTGGATGTATAGATGTGAATGGGAAGGTGGATGTGGATGTATGTGAATGTGGATGTAGATGTGGATGTATAGATGTGAATGTGGATGTAGATGTGGCTGTATAGATGTGAATGTGGAATGTGGATGTGGATGTATGTATGTGTGTGGATGTAGATGTGGATGTATAGATGTGAATGGGAATGTGGAATGTGGATGTGGATGTATGTATGTATGTGGATGTGGATGTATGAATGAGGACATGATAGTGGATGTATGCATGTGGATGTGGATGTATGGATGTGGATATGGATGTGTATGTATGAATGTGGATATGGGATGTGGATGTATAAATGAGGATGTGAAAATGGAGGTAAGCATGTAGATGTGGATGTATGGATGTGAATGTGGATGTGGATGTGTATGTATGAATGTGGATATGGGATGTGGATGTATAAATGAGGATGTGAAAATGGAGGTAAGCATGTAGATGTGGATGTATGGATGTGAATGTGGATGTGGATGTGGATGTATGGATGTGAATGTGGATGTGGATGTGGATGTATGGATGTGGATATGGATGTATGGATGTGAATGTGGATGTGGATGTGGATGTATGGATGTGAATGTGGATGTGGATGTGGATGTATGGATGTGGATATGGATATGAATATATGATATGTGATGTGAAGGAATCTGAAGTGAAGAGATGGAAAATGATGCGATTGGATGAGTACACATATAAATGGAATGTGGAATAAGTAATGTGGATTAATGAGGGATAATGTGGAAAAATGAGAGTTAATATAGAAATTGTATTTGTAAACTGTTTGTAAATGGCTGTTTTATGTCAAGAATGCTGGGGAAGCATTTTGATCGTCTTGTGATTAAGGTCGTGGAGACCTAACTGATAAAGTTGCAACTATTGACGGAGAGTCAATGGAGGACGTCTCGCGTAGCAAGGTCGACCGAGGTCTTGACCAGCCTCGGTTTGATTAAAATGGTGAGCTTCCGGTACGGTGGATGAGGGACCAAGGAAGCGGCCTATGAGTGAAGCGCTAGGTCACCTGCGAAGGATCCTAGAGGGTGCTGACCATACAGTGCTCGGGCTCTGGGTCGCCTAGGATACCCACGCATGCGTCGAGGAAGATATTGGAACAAGAGTAGGAGTTGTTTTCTGAAATCGGGCATGGATCTGGTTGATTGACCTTGCTGGTCTTCAATGGATGAGTCCATGGCTCCTTATATGGATCTGTTGGTTGATCTTGCTGATCTTCAACGACAGGTGGTGAGCGTCCTAGTTGCCAATGATGCCATAGATACTCTAATAAAGGAATGATGGGAAAATTAAGAATCAACTGGATAAATTAGAAGATGGTGATCAGTGATACTATGATTTTATTAAAGGATTGTTTTAAACTGGTTGAATCTGTGAAAAGGCAATTTCATATTGGGTGTGTGAGTGGTGTGACTAGTTTTATTTTTGCATGAACATCCGGCTAGGGGGCCTTGGAACTCTTTTCCTTGGTACCCGGGACAAAACCTAACCAAATTCTTAATTGGATCCCATCACTACAGTGGTTGGGCGGTTGGCTAACCCATGGGATCGGATGGGGTTAGGCTGGACTGATGGATCCATAAATCGAGACTCAACTTTTGTTATTACGATAGATAAAGTAAATCCCGGACAGTAATTGTTCTATGGATAGGAATCAACGGCTGTGCCTCTTGAATGGGGAAAAAAGCGTTGATCCCAATGATCCAAGTGCAAGTTTCTTCCTTGATCCGACCAAATATCTTATAGATGCAATTGGATCAATTTGATCAGAAATGATCTTGACTACGTTAGAGTAAAAAGTTATCCTGGTGGAATCGCCCGTGCTTCCGGTAAAGGAAGTTTTTCCGGGTTCGGTTTTGGAACAACCGACGGATTAGTCTCTTATCCGGATATCCGTGGGTGAGGCCCCGAGTGTGGGACCCCTGTCCCGTGCGAGAAGTGCTACTTCCGCTGCTAGTACCCTGAATCCGTTGCTCGGTGGGAACAGGGATCTCACAGTTGGTATCAGAGCCTTTGGCTAATAAAGATCAACTAAGAAACCAAATATGTCAAAAATTTATCAAGAAGCACAAAAAGGTTATAATTGTTTGATATAATTTATACAATTTGATATTCAAACTGCAATTCGTAATTTCGTAATTGGGTCTTCAGATGGAAATACCGTAATTATATAATTTATACAATTTGATATAATTTATACAATTTGATATTCAAACTGCAATTCGTAATTTCGTAATTGGGTCTTCAGATGGAAATACCGTAATTATATAGAATCCCTGACTTGCTTGAGGCCTAGATATGATGTTATTTACCTTATAATTCCAAGGGCCGTGACTACCCGTATATACCGAGAGTATACTGCAGCTCTTTACTGACAGTATATACGAGTAAATCTAAGACTTGAAATTATAAGTGTTAATGCTATCCAGATGATGAATTCGAATGTGGTTGATATGATTTTTAATTCTGTTTGGGAACTGATGAAATTGATTTGGATTCTGATTGAAAAATGATGATTTTTGAAATTTAGTTAAAATGTAATAAGCTGAGCGAAACCACAATGAGGATGAATGGGACGAGTCCCAGTGATAATATTCATAACTGGAATGATAATAATGATTTCAGAAAATCACTATGAGATTAGTGGATTGTGCTGTCAGATTGCTATTGTTAACACTTGACCCGTAGATCAAGTTAAGGGATGACAAATTGAGAACTTGCTTAACTGAAATTTCGGTGGAGGAATCTTCAGAAGGAAATTTTTCGGTCTAATGGACCATTATCATGTTAAAAATATGAATGATATGATTTGAATGAATTGTCATTTAATGATGAGTTCCATTTAAGGGATAATTATCCCAGTATTCTGTTGGGTTGACCAGAATATAAGGAACCCAAGAAAAAATTGGATCTTAAGAAAAAGAGTTGTCCTCTACCTTGCGAGATGAGGACATCTCGCACTTTTCAAGTGGGGTAGAATGTAAGATTCTCCCCCAGCCTTCGAGGTATACAGGAGTAAGAATCTCCCTTTCTGATCTTATAATTATTCTCTCTCTAAAATAAAAGAAAGATTCTGTTTAAAAAAGGAAGAACCTTTTCCCTGAATACTTCTCAAGAGTCCCACCTGTTTTAAGGATTCAGAACAATGAGTTCAGAAGTGAGAATCGATGTTTTGGATATCAAGGTTTTGGTCTTCATTCGAGTACGGCCCAAAAGAAGTTCTTTATCTCTTGGGAAGTATAAGAAGTTATCTCCCAGATATTGTGGACCAAAGAAAGTAGGTGATTTAGCTTACGAACTTCTTTTATCTCCTCATCTCAAAGTTCTGAATACCTTCTATAGAAAAATGTGCCAAACCCAAATCATGGAAAGACGGTAAAACTTCAGTGGCAAGTTACCGTTGGCTTCTAAGTTACGCTGTCGTGAAGTGTGCGGTACAGCCAGGAAAGTACGAAACTTCTAGCTGTGAGAGTGAATGTCAAATCCAACAAGGTATTTCACGTACAAGATTTCCCAAGGAGTATTGAACATCATTATTTCCATTGATAAATACATGTGTCCTTGAATTCATCCAGATAATTGCACAGAATTGCATGAAATCCTTTGAATCATTTTCATGTGGGCATAATAAAGCTTTCTAATTTTTCCAGTATGCATGTGTTACATCCAGTGCCCTCAAAACCATTATTTCGAGATATCCTTTATCACCTGAAAACCTGCCTTAATATCCTAACATCTCACAAGCAAAATTTTGCATTTGGCATAGCTTTGACATACTCATAATTTTCAAATCCATATGAGAAGAAAGTAAGGCAAATTTCCCTCAGCTTCAATGCATTTTTCACCAATCACCGAGCTCCAAATTCTTTAGCCTTTTCCCCATGGTCTCACTATTCATTTCCATTTTCTTTTTGATTTATCAAACATTCGATTTTCTCCATTCACATAGAGCAAGTTTAAGAGAATAAATAACAAAAAGAAAACTCCACTTACGATTTGCACACGTGGATCTTCTAATTTGTTTTTCCAAACATATACAGCTCGCCGATTATGCGAGGGAAAATCAAGTGGAGAAGCATCGCTGCAGACGGGTTTGAAAATGATTTTCCCAATAATTACATCATTAAGTAGCTCTAGAATTACTCTCTAATTCTAGCACCTACAAAGCATAAGCAGATAATATATTCAAAGAGTTAAATTCTCTGGTTGATTCGACGCTGAACTTCAACGCTGCATAATTTTTTCTCTCCCTCTGCAATCGACCGTTTGCCTCCGGTGCTCTCAGCTTTTTCCCGCCGAGATCTCGGCGCTCCTACCCGCCACCTTCCGCCAGCTGTACATACCATTAAAAAAAGCTGCGCATTTTTGTTTCCACGCTTTCTAGAAAATTCACCAAAAGCTTTGTTAACCTTAGCACTAAGGTTACAAAGCATAACCTTAGCATTAAGGTTAAAGCCTTCAATGCACCTATTATTTTCCCTTTTTCCCATTGTTATGGAGTATTGACCATATATATATATATATATATAATCAAACTCCTTTTCACCTTTACACCATAACCTTTCTAAAGGTTTTTCTCATGCCTTAGTACCATTTAGCATCCTTATTGTGCATATGATTTTGCCATTTAAAGCATACGATCAAGATCCCGACCAATGCACCATTAAGTTCTCTGTCTCAGTGCTAATGTCACAGGCAAAATCCAGTCCTATCAAGGCACAAGATATCTGCTGGCTCCAAAATTCTCCATAAGCATAAAAAAAAATCCTCCACAATTCACACCACACTGTCAAAGGCTTCAAAACCTGGCTCAGCCTCAGCTCATCTTATTGAACCTTATCTACAATATGAACATATATACTCAGGCATCATATAATGATTCGTCATGGCACATAACCTCATGCATCTGGATGTGTATTTGACAGCCTCACATGCACGGTTTCACATCATAGACGTGCCATGGCACGACATCCACCCCCTCTAAACCTGCACATCCTCTGGTATGTGCCAAATCATTATCAAGATCTACATATAGCTGGATGTCGTCTTCATCTTCTGCAGTTCCAGGAAGATCATCCTCTTCCTCTTCAACCATATCCATACTTCCACTGTCAAGCTTCTCATCCTGAATCTCTTGTGAATCAAAAGGATCACCATCATGCCTTCTTTTAAATATCTTGATTCTTTTGCCAGCCACAAGATTCTTTACTTCTGTTCCATCAAGCTCACACAGAGTATATGTGGCATTTCCATGCACATGCCTGACAATGTAAGGGCCAAACCATCTTTTTGCAAATTTTCTTTGAACAGTGAATTGGTTGTCAAGGCTACTATCATACATTAGAACCCAATCACCTTCTTCAATAGGTTTTGGCCGGAGTCTGTGTCTACTATCAAATCTTTCTTTATTTTTCAACCTTGCATCTTTCAGGCGAGCTTTAGCAAGCTCTACATCTTCAGGCCTCCTCTCCAACTGTCTTATTCTCAATGCAAGGAGGTCATCTCTGCTCAATCCTTCCACCCAGGGCAATACATTCCAAGTTAGAATTACTTCTTCAACTGGCATCACTGGCTTCTGACCATACATTAATTCAGCAGGCATGTATCCTGTCACTGAGCTATGAGTTGTACGGTCAGCCCACAAGGCATATGGTAGCAGCTTTGGCCACACTCTCATCCTTTCTCTGCATGCCTTAGCCAAAGCTTTAATGATTGGAGGATGTCCTCGCTCACTTTTCCCATTGCCCTCAGGATTGTAAGCACATGTTAGAGACAGTTTGATACCAATTCTAGAGAAGAATTCCCTTGCTTCTTCAACATCTAGCTCTCCCCTATCAGCTGTTATTTTCCCAACACAACCATATCGGCAGATCACATCTTCCAAGAGAAATTTGCATACTGTTTCTGTACTCTTTGTTCTAAGGGCACGCCCTTCTACCTGATTTGTCAAATCTTCTCTTGCAAGTGCTATATACCGCATCTGCCAAATTCCCAAAGGCATTGTAACTAAATCCACTACCCATTTGTAGTGCATGGCAGGTGGGTAAGTTGGTTGTAAGCCATCACGATGCCTCACATTTGAGTACATTTGGCATACCATGCATGTTTCCACATATTGGGAAATATCCTTGTACATTCCTCTCCACCAATATTTTTCCTTTATTTTGGTATAAGTGGCCCACACACTTCTATGCCCAGCCCAGAGACTCTCATGGAATTCTTTCACAAGCTTCCCTTGAGTCTCTTTATCACATATGACTCTCTGTGGCATAGCATTCCTCTGTTTAGGATGTTTCCAGAGATACCCATCCTTTAGAAAGTAACCATATGCTTTTCTGCGGATCCTCTTAAATTCTGAGTCAGACCAATTTCCTTGCCTTGTTAGAGTGCTCAAATATTGACCAATGAGCAACCAATCTCCTTCATATATTTCCTCAATAAAAGACTCAAGTGCATTTGATAAGCAAGTATGATCCCCCTTTGCATATGCTGTAGTATAAAACTTTGTACCCACATCATCAATGTCACTAACCATCTCTTCCTCATCTTCATACCTGGCTCTTGATAGCATATCTGCAACTGGATTATCTTTTCCCGCAATATGCTCAAACTCAGGATTTAGTGACTTGATATAAGCAATCCACCTAAGCATAGCAATATCTGGAGTGGTACAACTTGCTATCATCCCAAGAAGTGGCAAGCAATCAGTCTCCACAAGTACAGATGCCCCAATAAGATATTCTTTTTCACATTTTAGAGCAGTGACTATCCCCCATAATTCTCTCTTGATCTGTGGATACTTTCGCTGTCGAAAGCTTAATACCTTTGCTCCAAATCTAATTACATACCTATGATCATCCTCATCATCTTGCCCTACTGCCCATCCAATCCCAGTAGGACTAGTATCAACTGTAACAATCACAGGCCTGCCACACTCATAATCTGCCTTTCTCAAAATGGGTGATGATTGGAGCAAATATTTCAGCTTCCGCATAGCTTTAATATGTACTGCACTCCACAAAAATTTTTGATTTTTCCTCAAAAGCTGATCAAGAGGATCTGCTACATGTGCATAATGTGGGATCCAAATAACATAAAAGACGCATGCTCCAAGAAATCTCCTCAGCTCTGTAACATTAATGCATATTTCCTTCATTCTTTGTATTGCATCTATCTTGGCTGGACAAGGACGGCGTCCACTAGTACTACAAAGATGTCCCACTATTAGCACTTCACCAACCCCAAACACTGATTTCTGCCCAGATAAAGTAAGATTCACTTCTTCAAGCCTGGATAGAATCATGTCACAATCCTTTATATGATCTGCCACAAACTTGCGGCACCCTTTTGAATCCAAATTCCCATCTTTGTCTTTCTCCTCACAGCCCTTTATTGGCACATCGTCCAAAAATGGCATAGTTTTTTGTGGTATGAAGTCTCGTAAGACTTTATTCATTCCATTCATCATATGTGCCACTGAGTTAGTGGCTCCCTGTGGTAAGGTACACATCCTTACTAATCCCAAAGGAGTTCTCATTGTGGTCAAGTCCCTGCTTTGCATATCCAGCTGGAACTGATCATATCCCGAATACAGATCACCCATAGAGTATATAGCTTTCCCTGCAAATGCTTCTGCAAACTCATCCACAATTGGACCTGCTCCCACATTCCTGATTGTGACTTTGTTTACAGGTTGCATGTCTTGAATAAAGCGCAATGTCCCATTTTTCTTTGGTACAGTAAACCATCTGTTGGAATATGGGGCACATGAAGGCTCCAAAATTCCCATCTTGATCTTTTCCTTTAGTAATTCCATCAACTTTGGCAAGAGAGCCTTTGGTACTGGAATTGGCCGCAGGTTCCAGGGCACATGTGGAACAGTAAAGATCACCATTGGTGCTGTTACACTTGGATCAACACAACCAATCTCATGCGGCTGAAAGGCAAAAGCTTTCCCATGTTTTACAAGCATCTCCTCAAAGCATTCCCTTTCAACTGGCAACAGAAAATCCCTCTCACCAATCTTCAGCTCTTTCAGAGTTTCTTGAGTAAATTTATGCCCAATTTTCTTCGGATCTCTAAGATTTGGCTGCATAGAAGCTTCATCTATCTTCTCCTTGCTTCCTGGTGGCAAGGGCAAGGCAACTGGCTTCACCTTTTTTGCAACCGTTTTGTACTTTGTATCAACATGAGCATCCATCTCACAATTCATGTTTTTACATTCCATCCCCTCAAATTCCTGGATTATATCATACATCTCCACAGATGACACCCTTATCTTTACATTTCCACCCTGTAAGCATGCTCTTCTCATATCAAAAAGTACATCCATAGTATCTATAAATGACACCTCATCAAGCATCCCTGAAATAAACTCATTCTTCTCCAAAAGACCACACTGCTCAAAACTTTTTTGTTCATTTTGTATATGTTTTTGCATGCCACGCTTTAAATCCTTGCTTTTTACAAAAACCAGTAACCCATAGCTGGAGAATCCCTGAAAATTTGCTGAAAAACTATTTACATTGATTGAGTCCTGCGAGAACTCATTTCCCCTTGTACCATTGGAATCCCGCTTTACAATGGCACCTGGCCAAAATCCCTCATCTCCCTATAATTCATAAACTCTCTATTTATCTTTGGGAGTGACTGTGCCCGAAGAGATTCACGATTCCTTTCATGATTAATGCAGACTGTCAAAAACTGAACAGCTTTTTTGCCATCTTTACTCCTTATTCTTGCATAAGCTGAACCATCATCCAAAACCTTTGTTTCCATCCTTACAGCTGTAATGTAGGGTTGCCCAAGAATGAGGGGATACGATGACATCTCCTGAACAAAGAAATTCTGATCATCCTTCACATCCCCTATAGTTACCCTTACATTTGGGCATGCTGCATAAAGCTCTCCAGATGAATTATTAGCTGCTTTAATCATCCACCCATGATCCACATCCATTGGCCACTTACATTTGTTGTAGAGATTTTTAGCCATAAGATTTATTTCAGACCCATGATCAATTAGAGCGACATATGGCTCTTCCAAATCACCTATCTTGACAAGGGTTTCAGTGGTGGCTCTTGCCCAATGGCTCCTGGAGTAATGACTTTTTGTAAGAACTTCTTTTTCGTCATCCTCTTCCACAAAACGCACTTGTCGTGCCCCATCAGCAGAGTGATTACATTCCACCACATTTTCTCTCTCTTCCTTTTTCTGTACCTGTACACCATGAGTCTTGGAAGTGCTTGCTTCCCCTTGTGATGGAATAGATTCAATTATGGACTGCCTTTTTCTTCGTATAATATCAATTATCTCATCATGAAATTCTTTCTTTGCAATCCCCAAGACTTCCCCTAGTGTGAATTCCACCCTGCTGTTTAGAATTCTCTCTTCAAGCACCTTTTTGAGATCTGTTGCAACTTCAATATCAGATTGAAGCTTGTAGAGTGGACTTTTCCCTTTACTCTTCTCCTTCATTTTTGCTGGCACTTCTTCCATTGAAACATCATGTGGAGGTCTGCCTTGTTGTGGAGGCATATGTGATGGCCCAGGATCCTTCTTTTCACTTCCACGTGTAACTCTTTTTGATGGCCCTCCTTCCTCATTTTCCCTTTTACGTTTCTCCTCTACCTGTGCCTCATTATTTTGGCATTTGGCGATATAGGCATGAATGGATAAAGAATCCACAGGCTCCTCCCAGCCAGTCTCAAGGCGTATACAATCACCTGCCTCATGCAAAGCTTGCTTTGACACTTTCTTTGATGCAATTAATTCCATTGTTGACGGCCAAAAATTTTCATTCTCATAATCCTCATCATTCTCAAATCCCTGCTTTTGTTGACCAACCTTTAGTCCATAGGTTGCTGCCTCAACCATAGAAATGGCATGACTAGCAGCCATATCTTCTACCAGCTTTTTCATCCCTCCTTTCCCAAAGTTTGTACTCAATGGAAGTCCAGTCTCTGTAAGATGGATTTTCCCATCTTTGAAGAACACAAGTTGATTTTTAAGAGCTTCTTTATAACTGGTACAATCCTTCTTTGCATGCTCTGGGTCGTCACACCATATGCATCTATATGTAAACCCTTCTTTGGTTTGAGGCCTTTGCATAGAAGCCTGCCCCAATGGTAGACCTTTTTCTTCGATCCTGGACATCTTCAATTTTAAATCACGCATACCCTTGATAAGCTCATCCATCGGCCCATCTATCTTAGGAATTGTGGCAGCTGGCTTGGATAAACTCTCAGGGGTAACAGCAGCTATGGGGGTTGCAGAGCCCATCACCATTTTATCCCTCCTCCGCTGCCGCTTTGCTAACATAGTGACTGCATCCTCAACATCATTCCAATCACTCTTTAATCCTTGCTCTGTATTTTTATCCTCAAGGAGGATTTCCAATGTCTCCTGGAGATCTTTCCCAGCTGCCTGCAAGAAGAGCTCTGTCTTTTCTCTGTCCAAAGTTGCACGCTCTATTCTTGACAACTGGGCATAACGCTTCTCAAACTCCCTTAGCAATTCTGTGGCAGAAATTCCCATTTTAGGTTTTGTGACCCATTCCAAAAAAGTTCGTTTAGTCACTCGCTCAGAATCCTCCATGAAGTATTCATCTTTTAAGGCAAGCTTGAATTCTTCCCAATTTCTGCCACCCTGTGCTGTCTGCAATCCTTTTATGCGCTCTCTTATTTCCGGAACGCATACCAACTCGAAACTTCGAACCATATCCTCCTCGGTCACCCTATTTAGCTCCATCTCCTTTATATAATTGCGCAGATACTTTGTAATGTCCTTCCCATCAAATTGATCTACCTTTTTCACAATTGATTGTAAGGCTTTGGTCATGGAAATCTGTCCCCTCTCAGCAGCTTGTTGCTGTTGCATGTACATGGAAAACATTTGGAACATCTGCATAACTCCGGGGTCAAAATGAACCCCCTGGCCCTCAGAATTCTCAGCCATAGCTTCCCTGTATGTTTCACTACACTCTCACCCCAGCAGCTTCACGTCGGGTTCACCAAAAACTGTCGTGAAGTGTGCGGTACAGCCAGGAAAGTACGAAACTTCTAGCTGTGAGAGTGAATGTCAAATCCAACAAGGTATTTCACGTACAAGATTTCCCAAGGAGTATTGAACATCATTATTTCCATTGATAAATACATGTGTCCTTGAATTCATCCAGATAATTGCACAGAATTGCATGAAATCCTTTGAATCATTTTCATGTGGGCATAATAAAGCTTTCTAATTTTTCCAGTATGCATGTGTTACATCCAGTGCCCTCAAAACCATTATTTCGAGATATCCTTTATCACCTGAAAACCTGCCTTAATATCCTAACATCTCACAAGCAAAATTTTGCATTTGGCATAGCTTTGACATACTCATAATTTTCAAATCCATATGAGAAGAAAGTAAGGCAAATTTCCCTCAGCTTCAATGCATTTTTCACCAATCACCGAGCTCCAAATTCTTTAGCCTTTTCCCCATGGTCTCACTATTCATTTCCATTTTCTTTTTGATTTATCAAACATTCGATTTTCTCCATTCACATAGAGCAAGTTTAAGAGAATAAATAACAAAAAGAAAACTCCACTTACGATTTGCACACGTGGATCTTCTAATTTGTTTTTCCAAACATATACAACTCGCCGATTATGCGAGGGAAAATCAAGTGGAGAAGCATCGCTGCAGACGGGTTTGAAAATGATTTTCCCAATAATTACATCATTAAGTAGCTCTAGAATTACTCTCTAATTCTAGCACCTACAAAGCATAAGCAGATAATATATTCAAAGAGTTAAATTCTCTGGTTGATTCGACGCTGAACTTCAACGCTGCATAATTTTTTCTCTCCCTCTGCAATCGACCGTTTGCCTCCGGTGCTCTCAGCTTTTTCCCGCCGAGATCTCGGCGCTCCTACCCGCCACCTTCCGCCAGCTGTACATACCATTAAAAAAAGCTGCGCATTTTTGTTTCCACGCTTTCTAGAAAATTCACCAAAAGCTTTGTTAACCTTAGCACTAAGGTTACAAAGCATAACCTTAGCATTAAGGTTAAAGCCTTCAATGCACCTATTATTTTCCCTTTTTCCCATTGTTATGGAGTATTGACCATATATATATATATATATATAATCAAACTCCTTTTCACCTTTACACCATAACCTTTCTAAAGGTTTTTCTCATGCCTTAGTACCATTTAGCATCCTTATTGTGCATATGATTTTGCCATTTAAAGCATACGATCAAGATCCCGACCAATGCACCATTAAGTTCTCTGTCTCAGTGCTAATGTCACAGGCAAAATCCAGTCCTATCAAGGCACAAGATATCTGCTGGCTCCAAAATTCTCCATAAGCATAAAAAAAAATCCTCCACAATTCACACCACACTGTCAAAGGCTTCAAAACCTGGCTCAGCCTCAGCTCATCTTATTGAACCTTATCTACAATATGAACATATATACTCAGGCATCATATAATGATTCGTCATGGCACATAACCTCATGCATCTGGATGTGTATTTGACAGCCTCACATGCACGGTTTCACATCATAGACGTGCCATGGCACGACAACGCTAGCTCCTTCCTTTATATAAGTCGTAACTTTTACTTGTCGTTCATCGTAATCTTACTCCCATCGATCTCCTTTCTTTCTTAATCTCTTTCATGGCTTGGCAACAAGAATTAGTTTTATCCATAATGATTCCTCACCTTCAAGACGCAAGTGAGTCTGTGAAGAAGGATTTTATAGAACAGTATGAGCGCTCACTTTTCCCTCACTTGGGAACTTCTGTAGCTCAGACCAAATGGCGGACCTATCAAGACATAACTAGGGTAACACCCTCGGGTCAGCAGCACTTTCGTAACAATGTCCGCTTAGCCATGGTTATTGAAGCTTTGGGTTTGGGTCCCCGATACTACTGCGTCATGAGATCAAGGCATCTTGGGTTTTCTGAGCAGGTCTTCCTACTGGCGTGTTTTCTTCCTCATGAGAAGATATGCCTTTACCCAGTTTTTGGCTTGCCTCTCAGAGGTCCTTTTGTTAGATCACCTCTTACCACTGAGATAGGTGCGGAAATAACCAACAGAATTATTCCCATAGATGAGTTACCTTATACTTGTGCAGCTTGTGAGTGCTGCTTTTGTGACCATATGATGGACGGGCTTATGGAAGTGTAAAGAGTTCTTCTATCTTTACTGTATAAGTTCCGAGAATGAATAAAGTTTAAATCTTGTTCTTATCTTGCTCTCTTTGAGACTTTTCTTGGTGGTTAATCTTGATTAAAATTTTTCTCTAAGTCTCATATTCGTGCATCTTGCGAAATTACCCTAGTTTGCGAGATGAGGACATCTCGCGTTTTTTAAGTGGGGTAGAATGTAAGATTCCTCCCCCACCCCCTTTTTGATGTCGAGTATCTTTCCCTGTAATCAATCCCTCTTCAGAAATATAAAGACCTTGTTTCTAACTATTTTAACCTAGAGAGAGAAAATATTCTAGAGAGAGAATATTTAGATTTTGAATATTTTTGGATAGAAAAATATCTCTTATAATTAAGATGAATTCCCCTGAAACAGAAATTCAAAAAGAATTTTCCAATGTGCAATTGGAATTAATTGGAAATGTGTATAAAGGACCTTAGCCTAAGGGTCTAGATTTTCAAAAATTTTTGGATTATGGTCCAATTAAGGTTCCTATGGGCCAATAGCATCAATCCATGTGTAGAGAGGAGATAAATCCAATTTGTAAAAGAAGATACCCAAAAATGAGTAAATGCTCACATAAGATGAAGAGTTGAAAATGTACAAGGTTTATTAGTAAAAAAGAAGATACCCAAAAATGAGTAAATGCTCACATAAGATGAAGAGTTGAAAATATACAAGGTTTATTAGTAAAAAAATATGAGCAATATTAAAAATATGAGATATTTTGGGTATCCAAAAATGAGTAAATGCTTACATAAGATGAAGAGTTGAAAATGTACAAGGTTTATTAGTAAAAAACTATGAGCAATATTAAAAATATGAGATATTTTGGGTATAATGATTCCATTTTAACACATATGTAAGGAAGGGGAGTTCTTTAAAGGAGGTGCATATTTCACATAAGATAAAGAGTTGAAAATGTACAAGGTTTATTAGTAAAAAAACTATGACACATATGTAAGGAAGAGGAGTTCTTTAAAGGAGGTGCATATTTCACAACATAAGATGAAGAGTTGAAAATGTACAAGGTTTATTAGTAAAAAACTATGAGCAATATTAAAAATATGAGATATTTGGGTATAATGATTCCATTTTGACACATATGTAAGGAAGGGGAGCTCCATATTCCACTTAGGATTTCTAGAAGGATTCCTCTTGATCCCACACTTCTCCACACTCCTCCACATGCCCTTCATGTGATTGGCATATGGTCTCCATATTATTTAAGTATCTTATTGAGTCTATGGTCTCCATATTATTTAAGTATCTTATTGAGTCTATGTAGACATTTGGTCCACCCTAAATACACGACTCATTTCTATCTTCCCATTACAATCCAATAATATTTCACTCTCAAACCACTCTATTCCCATACTTGTTGAGATTACAAGCTTGAGGACATCTAGAGCTAGGCCGCACGATATGTGCTGGCATGGTGTGTGACAATAAATGGCCGCGTCTAGCTGGCCACAGTGTGTGGACATTAGATAGGGTTATTTGGTGTGTGAACACATCACATTTAGTGTGTGGTGTGTAGTTCTCTTCTATTTATGCATTATGTGTGAGTGGATATTGCTTCCCTCTTTGGTTAGGGTTACACTAGGATTAGGGTTTGCTCTCTTGTGTGTGTTCTCTCTCTTTATCAATCTGTTATCATGGTATCAGAGCATGGTGCTCTCTATTAGAGTTTTGTGAGTGAGTAAAGAAAAGGGAAAAATTCTGTTTTGGAGCTATCCATTGAGCTTGGAGCTTGGAGCAAAGAGAAGCTGGGAGAACACCCCTACTCTCAATAGATCTGAAAGCTAAGGACCATGGGTAAGTAAAGCTAAACACCCTTGAGCGGATTGCAGGTGATTTGACACAAGTAAAGCAGGATTTGAGTTGCCCAAAAAGCAAGTGAAAATTTTGGTTTTTTGCAAGCTTTAATGGAAAGCTTGAGAGCTTGATTGGAAGAGTCAAATGCATGTATTAGTTGAAGGGCACATGTATCTAGCATTGATGAATGGAATAGCAATGCATATGCAATCCCTTGCTTGATTTGGAGCAAATCTATGTGATATTAAAGAGGTCAAATTTTGGTTTTTGAGCTACACAAGAACAGAGGATGTATGCAAGAAATTGGAGCCATTGGAGGGTCAACCTATGCACATTGGTGTGATTAGGGTATAGTGCAAGGTCCCATATATCATCCCACATGCTTGCTACACTCAACCATGCCATTGTGGAGTAATTAAACCATCAACAAAGGGGCTAGAAATCAGCGCACAAATCCACTGTGGAGGAGAAAATTTGAAGCAAGCCCAAATGGATGCACATCATGCATAATGAGCTTAGGAATTGGACCCTACATATGTATGTATCTTTTGATAGAACCCACAAGCACTAATTTGGGTGCAATGATGCAAAACAAGCTAGATTAAATAGATTGGCATAGCTGTTAATTGAGATTAGTGAATAGAACTTCACTAAATTAGCAATTACTCTCTCCTCTTTCAAATGTGGACTAATTCCTTGCATGCGGAGTTAGAGCACATTGATACAAAGCCAATGAATGCCTGGGTTTAAGATTTGGATGTATATTGAGTGAATTGGAAGTGGATTAGTGTTGGTAATTATCAGTTTTTACAGGTTCTCGACCAAAATAGAGAGCTATTTTTGGCATGTACTTGTTGGCACTTTGTGAGCTTGGATGATGTTTATATGCTACATGGAGGATGTGTGGATGTTAATGCATATCGTCCACACTTGATTTTATCATTTCCCAGTGTTTTGGAAGATTGGAAGGCTCGAAAACCCATCATACAACGAGGCAAAGTGGACTATTTGTACATAGTTGAGCTCAAATGCTATGTGGATGATCTTGTATGCTTAATACGAGCAAATTAAAGGTTTCTGAAAAGTGGAGGATTGCTTTGGACGCATTTCTTAGAATTTGTGAGTGGTGCCAGTTTGTTTTCAGCATTTGCAAACAGTGTTTTTGAGTCCAAGAAGTTATCACCCATAAAAATTTTGGGCTATGTTGGACAGCATTGGTGCCGGAGTTTATGTGTGTATGTGCATGTCTGAGTTGATTATTAGAAATCCTTAGTGAACATCATGGTTAAAAAAATGAGTGACAATCTTGATAAAATTATTGGTAAGAAGCTTGACAGGCTCAACTTATGCATTTGGAAGTATTGTATGACAAATTTTCTCAAAGGCAAAGGTCTATGGAACTTGGTGACAGGCAATGAGGTGGAGCCAAGGGTTCCCCAAATGAATGCAACACTTGCCTAGCTTACAACATATCGAAATTGGACAGAGAGAGCCTTCAAAGTGTTGCATTACTTCTCGATACGTGTTACAAACACCATGTTATGCAGATACAGGACACACAAAATCCCAAGGATGCATGGGATACTTTGGTAAAGTTGTATGATACGACTACAGCACCAAAGAAGGTGCAATTGAAGCAGAAGATTCATGGTGTGTCTCCTCGAAGCAATAGCAGTGTAAATGATATGTGCAAGAGATCAAAGAATGTGCTGATGCACTAGCATCTATTGGTGCTTCTATGGATGATGATGACTTGGTAGCCATTACATTGAATGGCTTGGGTAAAGAGTACAAGGCATTTGAAACCTCTATCATTGAGATGATTTCATTGCTTATCGTGGAAGGGATGAAAATTGGAATATGTGCCTCATCTAGCACAAATGAAAATTCAAGGGATCAAGCATTTTTCACTCATCGTGGTGCTAGAGGCAGGGGGAGATTCAGCCCAAGAGGACGTGCAAGTGATCGTGGCTAGCAAGATCGATCACCATAGTCTCAATAGAGTTTTCAGCCATCATTTAGTGCTAGAGGTGGTCGTGATTTTCACCCTCATGCTAGAGGAAGATCTATATCTAGAGGCAGTGAGAGATGGCAAACACCGCAACACAATGCTAGTAGCACTGAGTGTCACTATTGTGGTAAAATGGGACATATGGCTAGAGTCTACTATAAAAAGCAGAATGGCTTTCGTGGGTGGAAGAGTGCAGCAGGGAAATTATGCATCATCTGGTAATGCAGAACATGAGAAGCACTTGTTTGTCATGAAACATGTAATAGGTACTATGACATCACAAAGGAAGAGTGATGATATTTGGTATATGGATTCTGGAGCATCAAGCCACATGACATGTAATGGTGAGTGGTTTGACAGGATGACGCCTACACATCAGGGCTATGTTGCTACTACTGGGGATGATACTCAACATCCTATTACACATCAGGGCTATGTTGCTACTACTGGGGATGATACTCAACATCCTATTACACATGTTGCTACTACTGGGGATGATACTCAACATCCTATTACACATGTTGGTAGTGTGCCATTGTGTATCCATGATGGCAGAGTAAAAACCATGTCAGATGTGTTGTATGTGCCAACAATTACAAAGAGTCTTGCATCGCTCGGTCGGTTGGTCAAATGGTGAATCAAGGAATGCAAGTCAGGTTCAATCAACATGGCTCTTTTGTTGAGGACTTTAAAAATGGTTGCAAGTTAATTGCAAAGGAGGAGAAAGAAGGTAGATTGTTCAAATTGAGTGCACGTATTCCAGAGTTGAAGTCTGCCATGTTTTCAAAAAGTCAAGGGGTTGTGCTAGACATTGATATTTGGAATAAGAGAGTTGGGCATGTGAATATTCAAAAGCTGAAATCTATGCAAGCAAAAGGTATAGTTGGTGGTTTGCCCAAGTTCAAATATGATGGTAGTAATCATATATGTGAAGCATGTAGATTTGGGAAGCAGGCAAGGTTGCCATTTCCAAAAGATGGTCAAATAAGGAAGACCATTGGAAATCATTCACAGTGACATATGGGGTCTAGCACACAGACTCCAACTATCAATGGCTGTAGGTATTATGTCACATTTATTGATGATTACAACAAGATGACTTGGATTTACTTCTTGAAAGAGAAGAGTGAAGCAATTGGGAAGTTCATTGACTTCAAAGCATTGATGGAAAAACATTATGGTCAATGGATCAAGTGTTTGAGGACAGATGGTGGTGTGGTGAGTACACATCAAATGCATTTGATGCCTTCTTGAGAGAGCATGGGATAAGAAGACAAATTACATGCAGGTACACACCTCAGCAGAATGGTGTTGCTAAGAGGAAAAATAGGATCATTGGTGAGATTGCAAGAGCTATGCTTAATGAGAAGTCTATGCCAAATTATTTTTGGGTAGAAGCATGTGCTACTCACACACACAAATGTAAGATGTTAAGGTGGTCTAGAATCTAGTCTTAGAGTGAACATGGTTCCTTTACAAAATTAAAGTTTAGGCTTTGAGTTACACAAAAATGTTTATGTAGATTAGGACAAATTTGTTGTTTGATGTCTAAGACACACACATATTTTGTTTTTCTTATGAGCACTCCATACAACACAAACAATGCATAAAATTTGATTTTTTTTTAGTAAGGTTTTATCCTTTTTACTCTTATTCCTTAAAAAATAAGAAAGGTTTTTAGACTAGGTATTTTAGAGTCCGGTTAGAAAATTTATTGGTATTGTAAATTATAATAAAGAGACTTGTTAGCATATTGAATAGCATACCATTTAGTCACGTTTCTTCACTTTATGCTATGTTACCTTATGGTTCCTTTGTATTTTGGAATACACTCATGATTCACATTCTTCACTTTATGCTATGTTACCTTATGGTTCCTTTGTATTCTGGAATACACTCATGATTCACATTCTTTCTCCTTTTGTATTTTAGAATACCAATTGGTAGTTATCTGACATCTTTGTTTGTTTTGGTGCATTTATACACCTTGCCTACCCGGCCGTTAGTGTGTGTCAGTGCATGTCCACTTGTATGCCTCTGCTAGCTCACTTCCATGCCCATCCACTTAAGCACCCCCCTCACTAGGGCCACCACCCCCTTGCACACATGTGGTCATCATGGACAGGCCTATCCACTCACACACCCGTGTGTGCCTCTCACCTATTCGCGGGTCCACTCACGCACTTCCCTCACCAGGGCCACCCCCTTGGTCTGCACTTAGTATACCTGCACTCCACTCCCCTTGCCCCTTAGCCATGCCACGACCACCGTGTTGTGCATGGTGAGGACTACTTGCTGGTTCATGCTCGCCTGCCCTCTTGGTGTTTGCCCTCCTACCTACATGCATGTTTATGCCCACGCACCTTCTTGCCAAAGGTTCCCTCCTCCCCAATACTTGTCCTCTTGCATAAAGAGAATGTGGGGGAGAGGGAGAGCTTCAAACCCTAGCAAGCAATGATTTTATATTCACGTGATCATAAAATTTTTTTTTGTTAATAACATGTGTTAGCATGTTATTAACATGTTATTAACATGTTTACATGTTATTAACATGTTAACATGTTAACATGTTCCCAAAAAAGCCGGTGGGAAGCAACCTAGTAACCGGATAAAATCCTGCCGGGCTTTTGCTATACCCGGCGGTCTCGCCAAAAAAAAGGAAACCCCGGCGAGGTCATCATCCAGCCCGGCGGGGTACAATTTCCTATATATATGGGCCCGGGGGGCCCTTTGGGAGTTCGTTGGCTGACAGCATACACAGGTAATGAAACTTGTGTGTGTGTGTGTGTGTGTGTATGTGGGTGTGTGTGAGATCCCTGTTCCCACCGAGCAATGGATTCGGGGTACTAGCAGCGGAAGTAGCACTTCTCGCACGGGACAGGGGTCGTCCCACACTCGTTGGGGCCTCACCCACCACGGATATTCAGATAAGAGACTAATCCGTCGGTTGTTCCAAAATCGAACCCGGAAAAACTTCCTTTACCGGAAGCACGGGCGATTCCACCAGGATAACTTTTTACTCTAACGTAGTCAAGATCATTTCTGATCAAATTGATCCAATTGCATCTATAAGATATTTGGTCGGATCAAGGAAGAAACTTGCACTTGGATCATTGGGATCAACGCTTTTTTCCCCATTCAAGAGGCACAGCCGTTGATTCCTATCCATAGAACAATTACTGTCTGGGATTTACTTTATCTATCGTAATAACAAAAGTTGAGTCTCGATTTATGGATCCATCAGTCCAGCCTAACCCCATCCGATCCCATGGGTTAGCCAACCGCCCAACCACTGTAGTGATGGGATCCAATTAAGAATTTGGTTAGGTTTTGTCCCGGGTACCAAGGAAAAGAGTTCCAAGGCCCCCTAGCCGGATGTTCATGCAAAAATAAAACTAGTCACACCACTCACACACCCAATATGAAATTGCCTTTTCACAGATTCAACCAGTTTAAAACAATCCTTTAATAAAACCATAGTATCACTGATCACCATCTTCTAATTTATCCAGTTGATTCTTAATTTTCCCATCATTCCTTCATCAGAGTATCTATGGCATCATTGGCAACTAGGACGCTCACCACCTGTCCACTCAGGGGCCGTTTCCTAGTTCCTAGCCCATAATACTCGGCAATATAATCACTTATCAAGATGGACTCTCGTTGAAGATCAGCAAGATCAACCAACAGATCCATATAAGGAGCCATGGACTCATCCATTGAAGACCAGCAAGGTCAATCAACCAGATCCATGCCCGATTTCAGAAAACAACTCCTACTCTTGTTCCAATATCTTCCTCGACGCACGCGTGGGTATCCTAGGCGAGCACCGTATGGTCAGCACCCTCTAGGATCCTTCGCAGGTGACCTAGCGCTTCACTCATAGGCCGCTTCCTTGGTCCCTCATCCACCGTACCGGAAGCTCACCATTTTAATCAAACCGAGGCTGGTCAAGACCTCGGTCGACCTTGCTACGCGAGACGTCCTCCATTGACTCTCCGTCAGTAGTTGCAACTTTATCAGTTAGGTCTCCACGACCTTAATCACAAGACGGTCAAAATGCTTCCCCAGCATTCTTGACATAAAACAGCCATTTACAAACAGTTTACAAATACAATTTCTATATTAACTCTCATTTTTCCACATTATCCCTCATTAATCCACATTACTTATTCCACATTCCATTATCCCTCATTAATCCACATTACTTATATGTGTACTCATCCAATCACATCATTTTCCATCTCTTCACTTCAGATTCCTTCACATCACATATCATATATTCATATCCACATCCACATCCACATCCATATCCACATCACATATCATATATTCATATCCATATCCACATCCATACATCCACATCCACATCCACATTCACATCCATACATCCACATCCACATCCACATTCACATCCATACATCCATATCCACATCCATACATCCACATCCACGTCCACATTCACATCCATACATCCACATCCACATCCACAGTCACATCCATACATCCACATCTACATGCTTACCTCCATTTTCACATCCTCATTTATACATCCACATCCCATATCCACATTCATACATACACATCCACATCCACATTCACATCCACATCTACATGCTTACCTCCATTTTCACATTCTCATTTATACATCCACATCCCATATCCACATTCATACACACATCCATATCCACATCCATACATCCACATCCACATGCATACATCCACTATCACGTCCTCATTCATACATCCCATATACACATCCATACACCCACATCCACATGCATATATCCACTATCACGTCCTCATTCATACATCCACATCCACATACATACATACATCCACATCCACATTCCCATTCACATCTATACATCCACATCTACATCCACATACATACATACATCCACATTCACATCTATACAGCCACATCTACATCCACATTCACATCTATACATCCACATCTACATCCACATTCACATACATCCACATCCACCTTCCCATTCACATCTATACATCCACATACATACATACATCCACATCCACATTCCACATTCACATCTATACAGCCACATCTACATCCACATTCACATCTATGCATATACATCTTCATGCATACATCCCTTTCCACATTCATACATCCACACTCCCATCTCCACATCCACACATCCACACTCCCATCTCCACATCCACACATCCACATACATACATCCATTTCCACATTCCCATTCATATAACCCCATATGCCTTCACATCTAATCTTTTACATCACATCCATTCTCGCCCTATCACAACCCATATACATCTTATCCTATCACATACACTTCTTACCTCATCCCATACACATCTTATCAAATCTTAATTCATCTTATCACCTCATAACTTATTTCATAAGCATCTTATCACCTCTTATCACATCTTATACACCTCTTATCACATCCTATCACATACACTTTTTACCTCATCGCATACACATCTTATCAAATCTTAATTCATCTTATCACCTCATACTATTATTTCATAAGCATCTTATCACCTCTTATCACATCTTATACACCTCTTATCACATCCTATCACATCTCATATCTATTTATAGAATACAAGAGAATTCTTATATTTGATATAAGATTTCTTTACACATTTATTTATGCATAAATTCTATTTAAGGAGATTAATACTTTCGAAGTAAAAATCAATCTTTTATGCATCTTCTTATGCATAAATTCAATTTGGTAGGAATTACACTTTTAGAATAAAAGAAATTCTCTTATGCATCTAAGTTATGCATAAAATCCATTTATGATGAAAATCACACTTTTAGTATAAAAGAATATCTTTTATGCATACCTTTATGCATGAAATCCAAATATAATAAAAGTCACACTTTTAAAATAAAATAATCAACTTTTATGCATACCTTTATGCATGAAATTCAAATATAATAAAAGTCACACTTTTATAATAAAATAATCAACTTTTATGCATACCTTTATGCACGAAATCCAAATATGTTAAAAGTCACACTTTTATAATAAAATAATCAACTTTTATGCATACCTCTATGCATGAAATCTAATTATGATAAAAGTAACACTTTTACAATAAAATAATCATCTTTTATGCATACATCTATGCATGAAATCCAAATATGATAAAAGTAACACTTTTATAATAAAATAATCAACTCTTATGCACACTTCTATGCATGAAATTCAATTGTGATAAAAGTAACACTTTTATAATAAAATAATCAACTTTTATGCATACCTCTATGCATGAAATCCAATTATGATAAAAGTAACACTTTTATAATAAAATAATCAACTCTTATGCATACTTCTATGCATGAAATTCAATTGTGCTAAAAGTAACACTTTTACATTAAAATAATAATCTTTTATGCATACCTCTATGCATGAAATCTAATTATGATAAAAGTAACACTTTTATGTTAAAATAATAATCTATTATGCATACCTCTATGCATGAAAATCAATTATGCATAATATAAAAATCAATTTCTCTATGAATATCTTCAATTATTCTAGGATGATAATTCCTAGAATATGGTAGGAAGTCCTCTTTTCATGCTTTGAATGAGATTATTTTATGTGTAATTTTTATAAAAAATTTACCATAGCTCCGCTGCTATGACTAATAAATCTCAATTTTTTCTAAGGGATAAAGCTTATCATTAAGAATTAATTAGAATGATCCCTAATTGGATCAATAATCCATAATGGATTGAATCATCAATATTCATGAAATACATAAACTAAAAGCATAGAAAAAAGCCATTAATTTGACCTCAAGTATAGATTAATCTTGGATTAAGGAAAAGCTTTATGAAAAGCTTCATTTGGATTGAGAATGGGTCATGAGTATGACCATTTCTTGAGTGAGAGAGAGAAATTTCATAAAAACCATTTGAATTAAGCATAAATAGAAATTTATGTAATTCTTAACTATCATTAATCAATTAACTTCAATAGCATTCATCAAATTATGTAACTCTTCACTACCATTCATCAATTAACTTCAATAACATTCAAAAACCATTCTAATTAAGCTTCTCAAGCTTGAGAGGGGTTGAGAAGAGAGAAACATTGAGAAATTATAGAAAATGATCAAAATTCACTAATTACCTTACAAATTGCTTGATTCTTTGTTCACGGTAGAGGCCCCCAACCAATCAATTGGTTAAGTATGTTGATGGAGCCACCAATGGGGATTGAAGAAAGAGGGAAGCTCCAAAAACTAGTGAATTATTAATGAATTCACAGTTCTTGGCTTAGGTGGAGTAGAGTAACGATGCATAAACACTATATATTTTTCAACAAGGGGTAGGCTTCTATTTATAGGAAAAATTGAGCTCCTAACCAAACAAACTGATTCTAGAATTTTCCAAATCAGTTTGGTCAATTTTTGACCATTTTTAGGTCAGTTAAGCTGACTTTTTGGAACTAGACTTGAATGAGGAGAGAGGAGAGATGAAATATCTCAATTTTTATGAGTTTAAAACTCATTCAAGCATGTGAAATAATGTTGACTAGTGGAAAAGAGAGGGTCCCTATGGGCTCCATGTGAGATGACTCTTGACTTTTTCAATTTTAAAAGATTCATGAGCATCTTTAGATGGGACACTTGTCAAAATATGCCCAAAAGGAAAATTGATGGGGGTGGCCCATGTCCTTATGTCACCAAGAGTGAAGGAATCTACTGGGGGCTGGAAATGTAATAAGGTGAGAGTTTCTCTATAAAAGAGCCCTCTCTCCTCCCTCTCAAGCACCTCATTTTTTTTCTCCTTGTAGATATGCCATAGCCTTGTATCCACCAGCTCCTCCTATGCTTTTTCATCTCCCTTAAGCGTTAGACTCTCCTACTCTTGTAGTCCTCTCCAATTGGAAGACTCTTTTGCTTCATGAATCAAGCTTTTGCTTCCTTCTTTATCTTTTCTCTCTTCACTTCAGAGCTTAGTGTGTCCACATGAGTAGCTTACTTCCAGATCTATTATAAGAGGGAGACATCAACCCACCATGCATCTTGGAAGTTACTTCTCTAATGAGGGAAATCGTTGCCTCTCCCCACAGTTGCTGCAGGCTCTTATAGACAGTTTTGGTACTGTTCACTAAAACAGTCATAACTTTGTACTTGCTTCTCTGTTTTTTATGAAATTTATATTGAAATCTTTTTTTTTCAAGCTCTATCCATTGATGTTTTAAATACTCTATTTTGAGCAGCATAGGAAAAGTTATGGCTATCTGATCAGAGCAAACTGTGTATTGGGACAGTTTTGACACTTCTTACTAAAACAGTCATAACTTTGTGCTCACTTCTTCGATTTCTATGAAACTTATATCAAAATCTTTATTTTTCCAAGCTCTATCCATTGATGTTTTTGAGACTCTGTTTTGAGTAGTACATAAAAAGTTATAGCTATCTAATCAGAGTAGATTATCCACTTTGGGAAGTCTTATTGGTTTTTTCCTTTCTTGAAAATGATGTGGTCCAACCATCCAATCGGTCCAAATGAGCCATACCAATATACCCCTTTCACTTCAATTCACATCATATTGAGTTGAAATATTTTCTTCCAGCAAAGACTTACCCTCTTTTTTGGAGCTGATCGCTTGGCTTAAATTAATGCTTCCCCAGAGCCTTTCCTATTTCCTCTTCTGGACTGCAGTCTCACCTTTGTTGATGTCTACGTATTTGTTTTGATCCAGGGAGATAGAGGGTGAGAGTTTTTTTAATGTTGCTTTCTTTGACACCGAGACCGCCTCCCTTTCTTCAACTTTTGGGTTTGAGATGTGACCAAAGTTAAACCCCCAAATTTGTGTCACATCTTTTGGTGGAGACAGCGGAGCAGTTTTGCTTAGAAACCTTCTATCATAACCTCACGATCCCACTTGATTGGAAGAAGGGAAGATTATCTTTGAAATAAAAATTTTATGGCTTCTACTCATCTTTTGGTGCAAGATATTCAACATTCCAGTGTTCCATGGATCGGAAGGAGAAGACCCGGGGAGTTATCTCCAAGAGTTCAACCAATCATGCCGCTTAACGGGTCAGTCTATAAAGGAGCAGGCTGAAATTCTTCCAGACTTCTTGGAGAGCATGCCCTTAACTTGGCATGAGGCTTTGCCAGAAGACACCAAGAGTGATTGGGTCAACTTGATTGGGGCAATGAAGGAGTGATTTGGGACAGTGGAGTCGCCAAATGCTTTACTATTATAGTTGGATCAAATTTTTCACCAAAAGGAAGGAGAGTTAGTTTCTACCTTCTCATTCAGTGAGGTATGAGGCCTTGTTCATTTGGTATCAACAAGCTACTTTACATGTTATTACTTCTTCATCATCATCTTCTATAGGGGACTCTAAAAAATCTTTGGTAATGGAGCACCTTAAGATAAGCAAGTTTGTCATGGCTTTGGATCTTGGCTTGCGTGGAAAAATTCTTAGCAGGAATCCTAGTAGTTTGAAAGAGGCGCTTTGTATTGCTTTCAAAAAGGAGGCTGCCCTTCAAATTAAGGTTTTGTTCCAACCTTCTACAAGTGTGCCAACTCCACCACCTCTCGGCGGGTAGAGGTAGCCTCAACATCTCAGGTACCAGCGCCTTCACTAGATCACAATATTGCACAACTTATGGCAAAATTTGTTGATTTGAAGTTGCACTTAGTCAATGCAAGGCCGCCTAAGGCTCCACGTATTGAGGATAAGCCTAGGGATAAAATCAATGTTATGTGCTATGAATGTCAAGAAAAGGGACACTATCATCCTGAATGTCCAAAATTGAGGAAAAGAGAGGATAAAAGTGTAGCACTTCTGGAAGAAATATGTTCAAAAGAAGAAGAAACCTTGATGCCATTGATAGCAAGAAGGAATCGTAGAACTAAGAGTGTTGAAGAAGAAGAGAAAGAGGAGAAACAAAAGAAGAAGAAAAAGTCGTCTAGGAGGACAATTGGACAATCGGATTTTCCTCTTGGTCAAGGATCTCTTAGTTATGGACTTTTAACAAACCTTAGGGAGAAAATTACACAAACCACATTTGGGAAACTTTTGGCACTCTCTCCAAAACTCAAGAAGGAATGGGGTAAGTTAGCCAGCATAAGAGAGTCCAAGAAAAAGAAGAAAAAGGATAACGGGATCCCGATGGCTCAAAAGGTAGACATAGATATGGGGGATGATGTTCCTATGATGATTGATGTCATCATTGCTGGGTAAACAATTTCTAATGCATACATTGATGGAGGTGCATCAATAAATGTCATGAGCGAAAAAACAATGAAAGATACTAATTTGAAGTTGTCTTCTGTTAACTCTCCCTATCGCATCAAACTTGTTGATAATACTAGGGTAAAAATGCTAAGAGTGGTAAAGAATCTGGTAGTGGATGTATGTGGTATCTTTGTGCCTATAACTTTTCAAGTTATTCCTACAAAGCCAAATGCTAGGGCTTACCCAACCATTGATCTTGGGAAGGCCATGGCTTTGCCATGTGAAGGCAGTTCAGAAGTGGGAGACAGGTGATCTCATTCTTCAAGGAGAGAATAAGAAGGTCTGCTACAACATCAAGGGTCACCACAAGAAAGTGGTAAGAGATGAATCTTCAACTTCCGAGAGTTCAGAGTCAGAGTCATCCAATGATGAGAAGACAAGTGGCAGCTTTGAGGCATCCATCTCAGAAGGAGAGGTGGAAGGAGTTGTGGTTGGCAGCTCTGAGGCATCCATCTCAGAAGGAGGGGTGGAAGGAGTTGTGGTTGGCCTTTGCCTAGGCATCAACACTGAAGGAGAGGGAACCTTGGTGGAAGAAGCTTCTTCAATCATGCCTAAGAAAGAGGAACTCGCCAATCTTTGCCAACAAAATGAGCTTCTTCTTGATGAGTCCGTAAATAGGTATTGAGAGGGAGAATTACTTGAAAATGTTGGATGGTTTTCCTAACCTTTTTACAAACAGCTAGTCACAGGTATGCCAGGTTAGCTTAGTAGAGCACAAAATTGATCTCAAACCCCAAAGCAAGCCAATGGTGCAACGCCTGAGGCGATTGGGAGTGGTGCAAGAAGAGATGCTCAAGAAGGAGGTAACTAGCTTACTTCAAGCTGGTTTTATTTTTCTAGTAGAAAACCTAGAGTGGATTTCTCCAGTGGTGGTCACTCCCAAGAAGGGTGGAAAATTGCGTGTTTGTGTGGATTTTTGCCCTTTAAATGCATGTACAAAGAGGGATTATTTTCCTCTACCCTTTCAAGATAAGATCTTGGACCAAGTTGCAGGCCATGAATTGTATTCAGTGTGTGATGGATACTTTGGATACTTTAAAATTTAAATTTATGAGGAAGATCAAAGGAAGACCTCATTTGTTACCCCTTAGGGAGTGTATGCCTAAAGGGTGATGCCATTTGGCATAACCAATGCACCAGCAACTTTTCAACGGTTCATGAGTTAGGTATTTGCACCTTACTTGGGAAAGCTTATAAAGATTCTTTTTGGATGATTTTTGCATTTATTCAAGCTGTGTGGATCGCTTGGAAAAGTTGAGGATGGCCTTGCAAAAAGGGTTGTCTCAATCCTGGAAAATGCCGCTTAGCACAAAAGAAGGTGGTTCTTTTGGGACATGTTATCTCAGAGGAAGGCATAGAGATGGACCCTGAGAAGGTACAAGCAATTATGGACCTTTCCACCACCTTTCAATGTAAGGGAGGTAAGGAGGATTGGGTAAAACAAAGTATTATCAACGCTTTGTTGACATGTTTTGTGAGAAGATGTATCCTAACAAAGAAAAATGTTTCCTTCCAATGGGGACTAGAGCAAAATCAAACCTTTTGTTTTCTTAAGAAATGCATGAGGCAAGGTCCGATTATGCAGCCTCCTAGGTGTGGGGGGATGACTTTTATGTGAATCCAAGTGTGTTATCGCACTCAGTGGGTGCTATACTCTTGCAAAAGGGTGATCAAGGATGCATGAAACTAGTATATTATGCAAGTCGACAACTCACTGATTCCGAGGAGAGATATGGTGAAATAGAGAAAGGAGGTTTGTCTTTGGTCTTTGCAGTGAAGAAGGAGGTTTGTCTTTGGTCTTTGCAGTGAAGAAGTTCAGGTCATACTTGCTACCTTGCCCTTTTTTCTTCCTTACATCTCAGCCTTCTTTACAATTCCTCGTTCGTAAACCCAATCCTATAGGAAAGATTGCAAAGTGGCTTTGTGAGCTTCAAGAATTCTCTTTCACTTTTATTACAGAAAGTACCACTAGTAGAGCCTCTCTTGCAGATTTGCTTACAGGTAGGGAAGAAGAAGAAGAAGGAACTAGGATAAAGGAAGAAGTATTTGATGATTTGGAGACTCCACCAACTACTTTCACTTTGCATTTTGATGGACCCTTTAGCCCTTCCAAAAGCAATGTGGGGCTTTGTGAGCTTCAAGAATTCTCTTTCACTTTTATTACAGAAAGTACCACTAGTAGAGCCTCTCTTGCAGATTTGCTTACAGGTAGGGAAGAAGAAGAAGAAGGAACTAGGATAAAGGAAGAAGTATTTGATGATTTGGAGACTCCACCAACTGCTTTCACTTTGCATTTTGATGGACCCTTTAGCCCTTCCAAAAGCAATGTGGGGCTTGGGGGGGGGAGGGGGGATAGTCTTATTTGATCCAGAAGGAAAAGAGGTATGGGCCAAGGGTAGGGAATTTCCAAAAGCTATATCAAATAATGTGGCTGAGTACAATGCCTTGATTTTTAGATTAGAAGATTGCCTATATATGAGGGGGTGAAAGAGGTAGAGGTTAAAGGGGATTATCAACTAGTCATTAGGCAAATGAAAGGAAAATACAAAGCAAGGAGTCTAAATCTGTAAGATTTATATAAAAGAGCAATGGAGTTAAAAGATGTTTTTCAATTTTGCAAATTTGTGCATATTCAAAGGAAGGATAATTAAAAGACAAATGAATTGGCTACTAAAGCTTTAGCTTCTTTCAAAGAAGCTACTCTTGCATTGATGAATACAAGTTGGCCAAAGCTCCAAGATGTTCAACAATACTTGGATAAAGGATACTTCCCTCATGGATTGACCCCTCAACATAAGCAAAGACTTACAAGGAAAGCTTGTCCTTATACAATCCTTGGTGACGTTCTATACAAGCAAGGTAAGGATAAGGTCCTTAGGAGGGTGGTGAGAGCTTGGAAGAATCTAAAAGGATTATGGAATTATGTCATGAATGTTCAGGTCACTTTGCTTTAGCTAGCACTACTCAAAAGATCCTTCACAACACAGGTTATTATTGGCCTTAACTCAACAAAGATGTCCATGAATGGTGTCGAAGTTGTGAGGTGTATCAGGCACATGGGTGCAAGCAATTGGTTCCTGGACCTTAAAATCCCATTCCAGCATATGTTCCAGCATATGGTCCATTTAAAAGATGGGGATTGGATTTTGTAGCCCCACTTCCTCGCTCCTCACATGGGAAGTATTATATATTGGTTACTATGCAACTAGATGGGCAAAATCAAAGGCCACTATCAACAATAAGGCGCAATAACTTTGGCATCATTTCTCAAGGAGTACATATCTCCCCGATTTGGGTGCCCATTGGAAATCCTTACACAGATAGAGGGATATCTTTTAGGAATGGCTTGATTGAATCTTTGGTGCACAAATTAAAAATAAATCATGTCATGTCAACCCCCTATTATCCTCAGTGCAATGGTTTAGTTGAAAAAACTAATGGTTTGCTTTGTGGATCCTTGTGTAAGCTAGTGGTTGCCATGAAAAGAAAGTAGGATGTGCATGTAACAGAGGTCCTATGGACTTATAGAACCACTCATAAGCTCTCTCTTGGTTTCACACCTTTTCAGCTAGTGTATGGAGTGGAGGCCATTTTGTAAATAGAATTGGAAATCACAAGCCTTCACACATGTTTTGCACGATCAAGTAATGAAGAAGAAACGCATGCCCAACGCCTAGTGCAACTAGAGACCTTGGATGAGAAGCGGCTTCAAGCACTTCAACATTTGGAGGCAGCACAACAATGGCGCAAGGCAAGGCATGACGCTCTTACAAAGAAGAAGACGAATCGCGGCTAGATAAGAAGCTTCTTCGACGCTAGGAGGGCCCCTTTAGGATAAAGAAAAAAATCAAAAACAACACCTATCTTTTGGAAGATTCAAATGGTCAAGAGGTTCCTGAAGGTGCCAATGAATACCGGCTAAAGATGTTTTACCCCTTGGATACCATGGCCAGCAAACCCCTGCTTGGGGATCTGTTGGAGGGGAAAGATGTGAGAACAAAAATTGATATATTTTTTTCCAGAATAATAATACGGTGAAAACTTATTGGAGAATCTTGGAGGGCCCACAATGTGATGGAGAAGCCGGCGCGGCGATGGAAATGGCTTTTGGCAGCTTGTCAATCATTTAATGACCACTACTTTATCTCATGTAATAACAAATATGGGCTTGATACTAATTAGAATAATTAGTAGAATGATTGTGGATGTGAGTATGAGTGGAGTGTATCATTGTAAATACCATGTGTATGAATTATAAATACCTTGGTGTATGGGAATAGAGTGGTTTGAAGTGAAATATTATTGGATTGTATTGGGAACATAAAAATGAGTTACGTATTTAGGGTGGGCCAAATGTCTAAATGGACTCAATAATATACTAAAAATAATATGGATACCACATGCCAAGCACATGAAGCGCATGTGGAGGAGAGTGGAGAAGTGTGGGATCAAGAGGAATCCTTCTAGAAATCCTAAGTGAAGAGGCCTCTCTCCTCCCTCTCAAGCACCTCATTTTTTTCCCCTTGTAGCTATGCCATAGCCTTGTATCCATCTCCTCCTATGATTTTTCATCTCCCTTAAGCATTAGGCTCTCCTACTCTTGTAGTCCTCTCCAATTGGAATTCTCTTTTGCTTCATGAATCAAGCTTTTGCTTCCTTTCTCTATCTTTTCCCTCTTCACTTCACAACTTAGTGTGTCCACATGAGTAGCTTGCTTCCAGATCTGTTATTATAAGAGGATCCTCTACTCCCTTGGGCGACTTCAACCCACCATGCATCTTGGAAGTTACTTCTCTAGTGATGGAAATCATTGCCTTTCCCCAGAGCTGTAGGTGCGGTATAGACAGTTTTGGTACTATTCACTAAAACAGTCATAACTTTGTGCTCGCTTCTCTGTTTTTTATGAAACTTATATCAAAATCTTTGGATTTTCAAGCTCTATCAATGGATGTTTTTAATATTCTATTCTAAGGAGCATAGAAAAAGTTATGGTGGTTTGATCAGAGCAGACTGTGTATTTAGAACAGTTTTTGATGCTTATCACTCACTAAGATAGTCATAACTTTGTGCTCGCTTCTCCAATTTTTATGAAACTTATATCAAAATATTCATTTTTTCAAGCTCTATCCAGTCATGTTTTTGAGGCTCTATTTTGAGTAGCATGGAAAACGTTATGGCTGTCTAATTAGAGCAGATTGTGTATTTGGGACAATTTTGACACTTCTTACTAAAACAGTCATAACTTTGTGCTCACTTCTCCGATTTCTATGAAACTTATATCAAAATATATTTTTTTTAAGATCTATTTATTGATGTTTTTGAGACTCTATTTTGAGTAGCACAAAAAAAAGTTATAGCTGTCTAATCAGAACAGATTATTCACTTTGGGAAGTTTTATTGGTTTCTTTCTTTTCTTGAAAATGATGCGGCCCAACCATCCGATCCATCCAAATGAGCCGTATCAATATACCCCTTTCACTTCAATTCACATCGTATTGAGCCGAAAGATTTTCTTCCAACAAAGACTTGCCCTCACTTTTCGAGCTCATCGCTTGGCTCAAATTGATGCTTTCCTAGAGCCTTTTCTATTTCCTTTTATGGACTACAATCTCACCTTTGATGTCTACGTATTTGTTTTGATCTAGGGAGATAGAGAGTGAGAATTTTTTTCCTATTGCTTTCTTTGACACCGAGACCGTCTCCCCTTCTTCAACTTTTGGGTTTGAGACGTGACCAAAGTTAAACCCCAAACTTTGTGTCACACTACCACAGATAATAAATACTATAATGAAGCTTCTACTCCAAGAGCCCCTCAACCTTGCCGAAGGAGTCAACTATTTTCATCATAAGAACCTCGTCATCAACAACCTCTCTTGAAAACAATTCTTATTCATTGATGATGACACCAAATTTCAACAATGTAGTTGACAAAGGTAAATCCATCCAAGTGACCTTGCCATCAGTAGCCCCTCTCATAAAAACCCAAGCCTCATCATGGATGCTGCCCAAAACAATATAAATTAGCAAGCTAATGTTAAGAAGGGTACCAAACCTTCAATTTCACAAAAGAAGGTATATCCACCAAATAATTCGATGTCAAGATATCTTCAAGAAGGTATCAAAAGGTGGGTGGAAAAGCAGTTCTAGTGGCTCAAGGATATTATGAGGGTGGCAATCCAATTTAGTTACCTCACCAAACTACAATAACACAAAATGCAAAAGCCTAGAAAGCAAAGTATTTATCAAACTTTTTGGCCCAAAAAAAATCCAAAAGAGTCTAATAAAATCTTCTTTTAACTCATCAATTATGGGTTTGCAAGAAATTATTACAAGTACAAGTATTCTGTGAAGGTAATGAAGATGTGATGATCCCAAAGAGACCCCCTCAAAGGGATTCTATGAAGGTAATGAAGATGTGATGATCCCAAAGAGATCCAAAGACCCCCTCAACTTGCACAAAGAAAGAAACCTCATCAATGACAACACCAACTCCCTCATCATAAGATTCATCTAAAATGTGCTTACAAGCCTACTCCTTGTTCAAGGGTATTGTGATGATAATTACACCATCTAGGTACCCAAATCCATCAATAAAAGAACAGCCTCACCACTAACTTATGTGCAGTTTTTAAAGCCCACAAGATTATGTCAAATAACATCAGGGAGGACTAATATTTACACAAAATGAGGCCATTCTTTTCTTGCACAGATGTTAATACTAGTGTGGTACGTAACATGACATTAAAATGTTGTACGTAACATGACATTAAAATGTTGTTTTTAAGGGTTAAGAAAACATTTTGTAGTTTGAACCTTGCTCTAATGAAAATCTAATTCAAGGTGTGTAATATCCATATCTAAAAGAACAATAAATATATGCATAAAAGAAAAGGCTCAATGAGGCATCCTAATTTCTCTTACTAATTCAAAGGGTATTGTGCCACTTGTGTTTGCTCTAAAAATCCTATATTTGGCATCCAAAAGAACACGTCTTCTATACTAAAATTATTTTCTCAAGTCATTAGTATTTGATCAGTTTTTTAAGTTTAATTATTCACTTTAGTGGTGTGAGTAGGTAGAGTGTGCAAGGGTTTGCTTCATGGGTGATAATCTTGGGTGATGATCTTCTCCCACAATATCCCTTCTTTGTTTACATTTAGCTTTTTCATGACCCCTTCCAACTAGTCAACAACATTCCTCATATGTGTCCATGGTGATGTAAAAGTTTTCTTTGAAAGTTTATGTGATGGAGATCCAATCCAACATCTAGATTTCTTTGAATTTGTCTTTGTGAGACTTGTGGGACTTATGGGCCGATGACTGACCTATCAAAAATTCATTCATTTTTCCTAACACTAGATGAAAAATCTGATCAATGGTGCTTAACTCTAAACCCTGAAGACAAGCTCAATTTCATGAGGCTTAAAAATGTATTCGAACCTAGTTTTATACAGGAGGAGTGGATGGAATACAAATCCATAATAATATTAAGCAACATGAGCATGAACATGTTCACCAATGCCTAGTTTGCTAAAGGATTAAATCTAAGAGCGTAGAAATGTCAGGGAAGTTACATCACATTGTTTTAGCTCTACTAGGTCTCCAAGGTTTGATGCGTTGCATGCAAGGAAGTACTTCATGAATTTTTAGCATTGAATATGTAGTGGGATGGTATGCAAGTCAAAACTCCATGGCATACCCATTCCTCATTTGTGAGTGAACATGGTAGGCTCCCAAAAGGTTCATCATCTATGTTGTCCCAAGACGGGGGTCGTGTTGATAGCTCTTTGGAAATTCTTCATAGTATTAAAGATGGTATATATTTACCCATCTCTTCTTGGTCAGAGAGTTTAACTCATCCTCCAATGTTATTGGTGTATGGCTTGCAATGGATGCCATTGCATATAAGGTGTGTGTTGCTGAAGTGTGTAAAGTGATGAAAGGGAAATTGCGAGCAAGATATATAGCATATATGGGTGTAGGGATTTAGGGGGAGTGATTTTGAAAGAGAGTGCAAAATGAAAATGGTGGTAGGTAAGAGTTTGGTGTGTTGTTTTCAGGCAAAGTAATTAGCATGATCAATGACAAACTTTTGATGTTTCGTTTATGTGTGCATTAAAACAATGATAATGTTGGTGATGATGATATGGTAGAGTGGACATGTGCATTATAGATGAGAGATATAAATATTTTCATAAGAACAAAGAAGAAAAGGAAGTAAAAGAAAGAAAAGAGAAAGAACCCCAACTTGGAGTCACCTAGCAATTTGCTAATTACGTCACTAGGTTTTGGAGAAGATTCTCATAGCATATAGTGGCCTTCCCTTGGAAAATGTGCAAGTTTATAGGTTTTTATAATAATTTGATAGAATCTCTCCCAATTTCCAAATACCTTGCTAAATGAAGTAGATAACTTATTTACAGGTTCAACCCAAATTCGATGCGAAAGAAGTTGGCCTTCTATGCAAAGAAATTAGTGTTCTACATAGAGAAGTCGAGAATCTTTGTAAAGATCAAGTGTTGCGATATATGCCAAAGGTTCTCCATAGTCCATGAGAAGGATCAAATGCCCCTGACCCTAGTAGTTACAGAACATGGGGGGTGACGCGCTTTTAAGTAAAGAAAAAGTGAAAATTTGGGAGTTTTTTTTATAGAGAAGAAATTGGAGCAATGAAGTGGATCTTGTTTGCAAAGAAGCATATAAGCTTCACATGAAGCCTAAAATAAGCACAAAGATTCACATGAAGCCTAAAATAAGCACAAAGATTTGGAGTTGATCTCTACCCTCTTCCTTACGAACATATGTACAATCAAGTTTTGACGACCAAAGAAGATGACGAGGATGTGGTTGAAAGCATTGGAGGCTGAGTTTAGCATGCATAGAGCCAGTGTCGTTTTTTTTTTGAAATGCTACATTTATTATTCAAAACGTGGTCAATGAGGAAAATTGGGTCAACACATTCAAATTGGGCTCTTTAAGGATCCCTACACATTCTCTCTTTGTAAAAATGGGCTCATGGTGAAATTTTTGCAAATCAACTCAAAAGTGAGTGGAGTTTGGACGTTTGGAATCTACTCTTTGAGACCTTTCCAATGATATATAGCATGATGGGCAATTTTGCAAATTCTCCAGATCGACACAAAATTGTTCCAAGGTCAAAACCATTTTTACAAATTTTGCAAAATTGCCCATCATGCTATATATCATTGGAAAGGTCTCGAAGAGTAGATTCCAAACGTCCAAACTCCACTCACTTCTGAGCTGATTTGCAAAAATTTCACCATGAGCCCATTTGTGCACAGAGAGAGAATGTGTAGGAATCTTTAAAGTGCCCAATTTGAGTCTAAATTTTCCCTAATGACTTAGTATTCAGTGAAGTGGCCCTACAATTAGAAATTATATCCTTAACACATCATCACTTATGTTATAGATATCCAAATCAAAGCCACATTTAATATTCAGGCAATTATTGCCTAGTTTGAAGACTTTTAATTAGCTATCTATTATATCTTGTGATTGTTATAATTCTCTAAATGTTGACATTATAGTAAGGGCTTAGGTTTTGATTTTGATATTGTAATTGTAGAAAACATTGATATATTCTAGTTCAAAAAAAACATGGAGTTAATTTTTGCATGGAAGTGTTGGGTGTAGTACATGGAGATTAGTTTGTCTTTTTGTAATTGTAGTGATCTTTTAGTGATTAGTAATTTTCCAACGTAAGAATTAGCCTATAGTTACATAAAGCAAAAGAAGATGAGATGTGTATGCAAACATATGATTGACTTATGGGATGACTCATCCCTAGTAAATGATAAAAACTAGCAAGTATCTTCCATTCTTATCCTTGCTATCAATTTGCATGGTTGGGCAACCTCATTCTACCAAGCGAAGCGATAGCCTGGAGGGGCTTGTGGACACCTTTGTTTCACATGGAGTGACACTACGTCTCTTGCATAGAAGTTGCTCTACTATACGAAGAGGAAGTGTTGGGCCCCTTGGATACCTGCCTAGCGAAGAAGGTGCTCCTCAACCTCGAGAAGGAAGGTGCTTTAGCATGTGAAGAGAAAGCATGGGGCCTCTTGTGGATGCCTTCCTGTTACACCATACATTGACTTTAGTTTTTTATTTTATTTCATAAATTGGTAATTAAATCTAATCTAATGATTTTTTTTATTTTTATCAGCTTGAGATTGAAGATGTTATGATCAAGCTAGTGCAAACCGAAGAGGAAGAATTGGCAAGACTGTGTTTGGTCATTATATTGGTAAAATGAACAAAGCACTTCTTGCCACATTTTTCATTATAAATACTCAGATAGTCTTGAGGTTGCATTACTAGTACTCAAGGTAGTAGTTGAAAGGTATCTAGATTGTTTTCCTTTTATTTTTCCTTGAATTCTCAATGAAGCATGAATAGGAATCTTTTCTTCATCCAGTGTTGATGCTTCCCAGAAAGAATGGGGAAGGCTGGTTAGTAAATGATGAAATTACTAAGCAGGGTGAGGATTTAATCGTGAAAATCTAATGGTTTTCACGTTTAAAAAATATTTGAATTTCACATCTTTGAGTTGAATTTTTGAAGTATTTGATCATTGTGAAGACCTTTATGTGATTCACAGTGCCTTTGAACCACCTTTTTTGGACGTGAAAAACTCCATATACTCACAACCATGAACTTGGCTGGTTTTCCATGTCAACTAAACTTTTGAATTTTATTCTTTTGAGGTTATCTTCTGCTTCAAGTGATTTGTTGAAAAGGATGGGTATGATTTTTATTTCTTTTGGATCACCTTTTTTGGTTTAAAAAACTCTTTTTGGTTTGGAAACCTTACAAGTTTCATGACAATAACATCTTTTTCTTCAAATAAATCTTGACCAAAGTGGCTACTACCAACTTCAAAATATTTAGCGTAGGCGCATTGATAGGTGTAGTTGTGATGTTGTTAGCTTCTAAGACTTGAATGTGACAAGATTCAAGAGGTGTCCTTGATCCAAGGGAAAAAATTATCTTAATCATTGTCCCAAATAACTAAGGACTTGAACAATATATTTTTTAATGTGATACCAAGGACTTGAACAATTTACTTTTTAATGTGAGAGTGGGTACCAAAAGTACATGCAAATACCTCCTCCTTTGTAAGTTTGATAGATGCAAACCCAAAACCTTCTTGTTGGGAAGCATGAGCCCTACCAGCTAATCTATGGTATGTGGCTTACTTTTTTGAGAGAAAGCAGGGAAACAATCCAAGGCAATGATGGTTTTAAATGTGGATGAGCAAGCACAAGCTAGCAATTCCACATGCAGGCAAGACAGTGGTGTGTTTTTTGCTTCACCAATATAAATCACTCTGAAGTTCAGCGCTCGCTCTCTCCCTCCCTCTCAAAATTTACTTGTTAATCCACAAATATTAACTGAAAATCGCAACAATACAATTGTTAGATTTGAATTCAAAATTTTGTACAATGATAAATTTTACTTATTAGTGTTGACAGCATTTGGAATCAATTGGTGTTCAGTAGAAAACATTTCGATTCCTTTGGTGGTGGTGGTGGGACTGGTGCTATTGCTCCTTGTTGCTGCTACTGCCAGACACCTAATTCAAGAGAAACTCAAGGGCATTCTCAAAGAAAGGTGGAGGTGGTGGTGGTGGTGGTGGTGGTGGTGTCCCATGTTGTTGCTACTGTTATTTTGAACGAAAAGAAGATTCATCATGCTTGGCAGCCAGGTCCGGATTTGTCCAATGAGAAACAACCCCATAAAAGTCCGCGTTCGGCAATTACGCAAGCTAAAGCTTTACAGTCTTCTGGAAGCAAACTGCAGTTGGCACTATGTGCAGTCCAATTTTATGTGTTGCTTTAATTTCCCTCAGATTTACACTCTCTCTCTCTCTCTCATTTACACTCTCTCTCTCTCTCTCACACACACACACACCGAGAAGCATACCACACACACAATTCTCTTCAGGGATTTCCATACCATACACATTCTTAACCTTACAAACCACTTGCAGACATCAAGCTACTACATATTTAACAGCTGATTAACCTGGCTTCTACAAAATGTGAAGGGATAGAGCGGATTAATAAGGGTGGCTTCAAATGTCCACCCCTGAGCACTTCCACATAGTCCACTGACAACTGCACCAAGGCCCACCACAAGACAGCTGTCTACCCACAATCTCCTCCAGCTTGTCCAAGCCAAATAGCTCACTGACACCGCATTATAAATCAAATGGAGTAGAGCAGAGAGACTTGAACCCAGCACCTCCTTCAATGTGCACAGTTTTAAACCCGTGATATGTAAGTAAAAGTGTTCAAACCTTTTGAAAAGGCCCTCACAAAAGGGCCATATGGCCACACATTGCTATTTTGACCCCACAGCCCACCGTCTGAAGCCCCCCTAAAGTAGATAATGCTTTCCATTTTCCATCCCCAAGAAAATTAAAAAGTTTGTAGCACTTGCCAGAAGTATACATTACTGCAGCCTGGAATTTCAGTAATTACCAACCCATTCCATACAAGAGCAGATATCAGAATGAATGTGCATGCGTTTTAGTATTGAACAATAAACTTGTACATACATGAATCCTCTTACAAAGCATATCATAATTGCAGAAAGCTCCATAACTATAACATTTTATGGTCAAATGCAACCTTCCCCCTCCAGTACCACCAGGATCAAGCTTTCCAACCATGAAATGGAGGCTCCCTCTAACCTCCAGATAAATCACAAGAGTTCACTAGTTTTACCCCATACCTCCTTCACATCTAACCAGGATACAAAGCTCCTGCTTGCTACTTTATTAGCAGCAGCCAAAACTCAGAGATGACCCCTACCTCCACAAGTAGAGCATAAAATATTTCCGGAACCACCACATCCTGCAATATAACCACCAAAGCAAAGAAGAGGCACAAGGGGATAAGACATTTTAATTTAAATAATTAGCAAGATCTGCTCTCATCTCAGCTTTCCACAGGTCTTATAGCACTTACCTAGACATCTCACTTTCACAATAATGCCTTGGCTTTCCAGGATCGAGTCAATGTACAACCCTGAACCGGTGCACGTTGCACACACCACGAGTCCTTTGGTTTCACACTCAATACACCTGGGTTTGTTCAGAATTGTACGCCCCATCATTGGTAAACCTACACGTGTCTCAATCTTCTCTACCGCTACAGCATTGTCAGGATAGAGCAGTGATTCTAGTTTGTCAATAGTGCTCTTTGGATTCTTACTGGGACAGTTATCATAAACCTGGTTTCACAGCAAACCAAGTCTTGTTATGCATTTAGAGTCCTCTCTCTCTCTCTCTCTCTCTCTCTCTCTCTCTCTCTCTCTCTCTCTGTGCACGTGCATGTGTGCAAGAGCACACGACCGCACACGCATGCATGGCCACAGTTGACACACTGCAGTCATATAAGTTATAGACACACTGTTAGACATGCCGATCAGAGTCAGACACACCCATTATCACAGACACTTTTAATCTGATTGGGTTTCCAAAGGACATTTTCACTTAGACTATGTAACCCCATCAGTATCTGACGGATGATTGATTCCTCCATCTCACACAAGACTTGTTATTCTAGGGTTTCCTCTTCTTTCTTGAATTTTTTTGTATATGATTTTGAAGATGCACTACGCATCTCATATCGATGTAGTTATTGTGAATTACCTTTGCTCTAATGGGCCAATTTGACCCCTTGCAAATGTTAATACAAAACTTGATCTGAGCTGGTTAGGGTGCAGGAAGGGCAGGTTAGAGTTAGGGCTCTCTCTCTCTCTCTCTCTCTCTCTCTCTCTCATATGACAGCCCAGCCCAGCCTACCTGTTGGGTATTTCGGAGTGTGTGTGTGTGTGTGTACCCATCATGCCTGTTTGTGTACCCACTTGTCTGTGTAAACAGACCCTAAAAGGACCAAGTGTGTTAGTGTGTGAACCCACCCTTAGTTGTGGATAAGATAAGTGTGGCATGTGTCACTTGTCTAGTATGTGTGTGATTCCCTTGAGTTAAAAGATAAGGCTTACAGCCTACAAAAGCAGGTATTTGGTGTAAAAGCTTCAGAACAATCAAATCAATCATTAACTCCTGCATTATCTTGCTCTCTCTTGAGCTTTGTCAGATCTCTCTCTCTCTCTCTCTCTCTCTCTCTCCCTTGTCCATTCACCAACATGGACATCTCCCACCCCCCGTAGAAGCCCCCGTAGCTTCTACATCTCCTGTGGACTGCAGCTCTGAAACCTTTGATTGGTATCAGAGCTAGGTTGAGCGTGATGGCCTGGAAGTTAGCCTCCTTGCTCACCTCCTTCGCCACCACCTTATCCTCCTCCTTCAAAACAGGGCTGGTCACAAAACCCCCAGAACTCTGTCCTCCAGGTACCACCCCAGCTTCTCCACATCCGCAAACAGCGTCTGTGCTTGGTCCACCTCCGCCAGCGCCGCTGCATACCCTGACGCCGCCAACTTCGCCATTGCAACCACGCTGGCCCTGCTCCCGCCGTTGTTGCCGCCTAACCCTACCTGCTCCTGCAACTTCGCCTTCAGCCCGCTGCTGTAGAGAAAGAGGCTACCGTGCACACCCGAATACGGCACAAGGAGAGGTGGCAGGGGGGCTTGGTGGCAGAGACTGTGGGGGGGCTGCCGCGCACGTAAAAAGTGTTTTTGAGTACTTGATTTTTGTACGGGATGATGTTAAAGAAAATAACGTGCATGTAAACACTCTTAGTAATGATAGACTGAAATTCTTGCAAGAGTACAATGATTGTTTTGCTGATGAGTTACAAAATGAGTTGCCACCCGTACGACTGGAAGATCATCATATTGATCTTGTGCAGGGTAGCTCACCACCTAATAGACCAGCCTATCATGTAAGTGCATCCCAAAAAGAGGAGATCATGAAGCAGATAAATGAGCTTCTTGACAAGAGTTTGGTTCAACCTATTGTTCACCCGTCCTCTTAGTTCAAAAGAAGGATGGATCTTTTCGTATGTGTGTGGATTATAGAGCTTTGAATAAGCTCACCATCAAGAATCGGTTTCCCATTCCACGCATAGACGACATCCTTGACAAGTTGAATGGATCGGCATGCTTTAACCGAATTGATCTCAAAAGTGGCTATCATCAAGTGCGTGTAGTGCCTGAGGATGTGCATAAAACTACTTTCAAGATAGTATTTGGGCTTTATGAGTATCTTGTTATACCTTTTGGTCTTACGAATACTCGGCTACATTCAATATAATGATGGATCGTATATTCCACCATTACACGAAATTTACAAGTGTCTTCTTTGATGACATCCTAGTCTTCTCGAAGACTGAAGAAGAGCATAGAGCTCATCTGGCTATTGTTTTTGAAAAACTTTGTAAGCATAAACTCTTCATAAATGCAAAGAAGAGCGAGTTCTTCTTATCAGAGATACATTATCTTGGACATATTGTGTCAAAAGATGGAGTGCGGGAAAGAGCCTGCAAAGATTGGTGTCATTCAGAAATGGCCCAAATTGAGATCAGTGCATGAGATCTATAGTTTTCTTGGATTATGCTCTTACTACCACAAGTTCATTCCACACTTTGCATGGATTTCTTCTCCTTTGCATGACTTGACAAAGAAGAAAGCTACATACAAATGGGCTGAAGTAGAGGGATGCATTCCTCAAATTGAAAGATATAACTACTCATGGTCCAGTGTTGCACTCAGTGTGGAATGTGATGCATCTGAGAATTGCATAGGAGCTGTCCTAAATCAAGAGGGACATGCCGTGGCTTATGAGAGCCATAGATTGCATGATGCAGAGATCTCTCTTGGCATTTATGAGAAAAAGCTCTTGGCCATGTAATTCATGCACTTACCATATGGAAACATTACGTTCTTGGGGTTGATTTTACTATAAAAACAGATCACCGGAGTTTGAGATATTTTCTTACCCAAACTAAATTGTCAAAAAAACATGTGTGGATGGCCAATTTTCTCTCTATGTTTCATTTTTAGATCTTGCACACCCCAAGAAAGAAGAATGTAGTGGCAGATGCATTGTCACGAAAGCCGTATGTAGCAGCTATCTCAGTTGCCTCTCATGGGGACTTGTCTACCATGCGTAATTTGTATCATACGGATGCTGATTTTGCCACTATTTGGGCTGATTTGATGGCTAGTCATACACATGCCTCTTATGTGATCAAAGAGGGTTTCTCATGAAAGATAACTGCCTGTGTGTGGTGTCTAGAATGAGGCAAAAGAATTTGGATGAGTGCAATGATCCTCCATATGCTAGTCATAGAGACATAATGCCTACTACGCACATGATTGAGCGGTATTCCTTTTGGCCAAGTATGCGGAAGGAAGGACATAGAGGCACATGTACATGCATGTATCACCTGTCAAAAGGTAAAATTTGAAAGGCAAAAGGCACCAGGTTTGCTTCAGCCATTGCCTATTCCCACGCAGCCATAAGAAAGTATTACAAGGGATTTCATTATGGACTTGCCACGGACCCAACAAGGTAATGATGCTATTTGGATAATTGTGGACAAGTTTAGCAAGCAAGCTTACTTCTTGATGGTCAGGAAGACCATCAAAGCTTAGTATATCATCCTTTGCACAAAGAACGAGATATTTGCAGCTGATGATTATGTAAGAGACTTGGATATTGCTTTTGCTCAAGTGCGGACAGCCATTTCAAGGTCACAAGACAAGCATAAAAAGGCTGCCGACAAGCATAGAAGGCAATTTTATGTCAAAAGAATGATCGGGTATTACTGAAATTTGAGAAAGCAAGACTTGCAAGGAGGCTTGGTAAAGAGGGTGGATACCCTAAGCTTGCAACCAAGTACTACGGGCCTTTTCAAGTATTATGGGCATTTTCGAGTGATCGAAAAGATCAATGAAGTGGCTTTCTGGTTGGCATTGCCTAGTCATTGGCACATACACAATGCTTTTCATGTGAGTCTCCTTCGCAAGTATATAAGACTGGAGCCCAATGAACCGGTCATTGAGGATCCACCGAAAGTGGATGACCTTAAGGAGATTTTGCAACAGGTGCACAAGCTTAAGTTGTCAGGGGTTACCTTGATAAGTTTAAGAACTATCTTCCCATTGCAGTTTCTTTCTATGTTTAGCAGTGGTGATCTACTATGCTTCATCGAGGACTTGTGCTTACCACTTGGGTGGAGTGCAAGCAGGTTTTCGGTGCCTGAGGATGTATCAGATGAGGCTCAAACGGAAGCGGAGGAACTTGACGAGGTTCTTATTCCCGAGCAGATACTGGCACATAAGGAAAGAAAGGTGCAGGGTAAAGTTTCCAATCGCTATCCTGTGAAGTTCAAGAGCTGATCACTGATGGATGCGAAGTGGATGGAGGAGAGTGACTTAGAAGATTCACCTCAGGATTTGTAGCTTTATCTTGATGCCTTTGAGTTGGAGTCGACTCTTGTTACGGCTCATTCAGGTTCAGCAAAGCATAGGTCTGGAGCATTGCTTGATGCTCAAGAGGGGAGTAGCACCTCCGCTCCCTTGTTACAGACAGGCTCAGTTGTCATCTAGGAGTTGCTTGGTGACATCTTTGTATTCACCCGAAGGTACTGAGGCTGGCAGTACATCTGCTTATGGGACTTCTATGATATTGTGTACTAGTCACATGAGATGGTACAGTTAGGTATGGTTCACAGTCGGCCGCCCCTTGAACTATAACTGCAACTATGGATAACTCTATGGAGGGCATAAGTCTTGCGAGCAGTCCTAGAGTTGGTTTGGTTCATATATGGATTGAACTCTATTTGTGCATGTATGCATACACTTTTTGTGGTATTATTGTATTCTGGTGCCATTGGATCCTGGTACCATTGAGAATACATTGGGTAATACTCTGGATTGTGTCGTGTACTGCATGTATATTGGTATGATACATCAAGTGCTTTATTATGTTCATGGATGCACCACTGGGTGTGACTCCTGCGGGATGGCCATGAGACATATGTGGGAAGTACTTAGTGGATGTATTGTTTGGATGCATTGAGTGCTTTCATATGCTCAAGTTGTACCATGAGTCGTGGGTCCTATGGGATGTCCATGGGCGTAAGGCTTGCGAGCAGCCCTTAGACATGTTACTTTAGAGTAGGTAGAGCATCTTGAGGAGCATATTGTTTGCGAATGCATATATGTGTCATGCATATGTGTGTCGTATGTAGAATGATGCATGGTTTTGTTTTTGGCTAACACAGTTAACGTGTTTCCACTTGGTTTTAGACTTTTGCTGTAGGTTCTGAAGGAACAAGCAAGAGTTGTTTGTCACTTTGACATGACAGTGTGGCCATATTGTGCAGGATGATTGTTTTATCACCCAGATGCATTTTAGGACCATTGCTTTTGTCATATGGGGAGTCTTTGCTCATAAGATGCCTTACTGTGCCATTGAGTGCAATCGAGGACGCTTGCTATTTTTCAAGAGGGGGGTATGTCACGACCCTGTGTTTTTCTCTGGACAGGATGCAGGTGTGCACGGGGACATGGTGGACAGTGTGAATGGCGTCAATTTGGAGTTGAAAATGAAACCTGAAACTCGCAGCGGGTGCCCGGGGGACTAGGACCTTTGACACACTTGTTGATACCATCAATGCATATTAAAACATTTTAAACGTGGCCACAGCCTTAACACATATCCATCATCACTTTGCACAAAACATAAAAGCTGGACAAAACATCCACAAATGCTGAAAATGGAGCTTGCACACGTGACACCGCATAGAGGCCGGATGGGCCGACCCCCCCCTTGGAGTATTTTATTACCCAAGGAGAATAATATCATGTACAAGCTTTGAGGGCCTTACTCTCCCCACGGGAGATGCCGGATTATCCATATACAAATGCCATAACACAGCCCAACACGAGGCAACCAAGCCAGAACATAGGCTGTAGAAATGCCGAGCCAACAATATAATCCATATACCTCCGTGTGGGTACTGATTCTTCCCCAAAAACCACGGGTCTTCATGCAATAGAGGGGGTACAGCAAGTACAACTCTCCATTCAGCCGATACAACAGGTACAATGGTTGGTACAGTAGGTACAGTGGCTGGTACAGCCGGTACGATGGTTGGTACAGCAAGTACAACAAGTACAAAAGCTGGTACAACCAATACAATGGATGGTACAGCAAGTACAGAAGCTGGTACAACCAGTACAAGGGCTGGTACAGCAAGTACAATGGCTGGTACAGTCGGTATGGTGGCAAGTACAGCAGGTACAACAAGTACAAAAGAAGGTACGGCCGGTACAATGGGTGGTATAGCAAGTAAAGAAGCTGGTACAGCTAGTACAAGGGCTGGTACAGCAAGTACAAATGCTGGTACAAACAAGTACAATGACTAGAAATCATAATAAATGATTAAATACCCTTGCCTTCAGTATTTCTTCGCGATGGAAGCCTCCAAAACAGTCCCCAACAGCCGGTATTCTTCATGGGCAGCCTTCAAGAGAGAGAGAAAGAGAGGAGCCATCATTAGGGCAGCCTTCAACGGTGGTAGAGGCTAGTGTGGAGCAAGAGAGCCTCTATTAATGAAGAGAGAGGGCTCCAATTTATAGATTTGGGCCTCCCATGAGCTAAAATGGCAAAAGAAGGTTACGATGACAAGTGGAGAGCCACACAATAGTTGAAGTGACAAGTCTGAGGCCACTTGTCTCACTTTGATCCACTTTCTAACAAGTGTCAGGCCACTTGTCTCACTTTGGTCCACCTCCTTGCCACATGTCCCAATCTAAGAGATGGGTCCTTCCATAAACTTTATCTCTAAAAATATCCCAACTGGTAGACATTCTGTCAAAGGCACTTTGCCAACTCTTGGTATCTGCTCAATTCCAGATGTAATGACGCAAACAGAATTTCCATCGGAGTCGGGCCAAAAATAGCAACTCTCCTAAATTTTAGGAGTGTGGTCCTTTGTATTCTAGGATAATCCCCCATTCCCAAAGCTTGTACTTTCCAAATATTTAAACATCCTGGAGTCCACTAGACCCCTTTCAGACTGAGAAATGTCCAGGCTGGTGACATCCTCCCCAACTTCTTAAAAGTTGTCCGCAACTTTAAGCTTCAAGCCATATATTCAAGATATAATCATGTCCCATCGATTGGGCGAGACGAGACAGTCTCAAAAATCCAATATAACTGAAGAATCCATGTCCCAAAGAAATGGGCGAGACTAAATAAGTCTCCATAATACCAATATCAAAATCATGTCCCAAGATAAATGGGCGAGACAAAAAACAGTCCCAGAAGTCCAGATATCATAATCATGTCCCAAGTAAATGGGCGAGACAAATCAATCCCATAATTCCAGATATCATAATCCATTTCCCAAGATAAATGGGCGAGACAAAACAGTCCCATAAGTCCAGATATCATAATCCATGTCCCAAGTAAATGGGCGAGACAAAATAAGTCTCCTGCCAATAAGACATCGGTCCACATGACCCTTGGCATAGACATAAGTCCCGTCATGTCCACTTTACCACTTGCACTCCGTGTTGGTACTCTGACCACACACCTTGGGTGAGAGGTGGGCTCAAGTAAGATAAAACAATCACTCGCAGGCATAGATAACCTTGTTGGGGTAAAGGCGTTATGCCCACCCTTATAGTGTGTACAAGCCCATAAGTTATAGTACATAGTACACTTAGTACTTTTAATGTACTAAGTGCACTATGTGTACTAGTGCAATATACATGTGTGATAGGGGAGTCACACACTCATGCCTCATGAGTTGACTTATCCCCACAACTCTCTCTCTCTCTCCCTTGCTTCTCTGTGTATGTCTCCCATGAATGAACTCTAACCCTAATTCTGGAATTCTCCCCATCAACTGGTATCAGAGCCTAGAAGGCGGTGCTATTCATCTCTTCTCCTTGATAGCTGAACGAGCTGCTTGCTTTGCTGCTGTCATACTCTGTGGCATCAACTGGTTCAACACTCGCAGCAAGGCCTGCAGGGCATCAACACTCGCAGAAAAGCCCTTTAGTGTGAGCAGCTTGTATCAAGGTCACAGTAGCCAGGCGGGCGTTGAGCCATTGGCGAAGGCAGCAGCCCTAGGCGACCTGTAGCGTGGCTGAGGCAGCACACGTCCATACTCAGGCGCACAGCAACTGGCTGAGGACCAGAACCATAGCCACGCGTCATCGCTTGCAGCAAGTCGCCTAGCTGGCGCAGCCAATTAAACTCGTAGCGCGTAAGTGCGCTAGGCGAGCGAAGCGCTACCAGGCGGGCGTTGCATCACAACGCAGGCGACAAGCGCATTTGATCGGCTGGTCCACAAAGCGGGCGAAGGCAGTCGAGCGTGGAATGAACCACTGAAGCGAGCGTAGATGTGCTAGGCGAAAGCAACAGGCGAAGGCTGCAACGTCGGGAGGCGCACAAGCATCAGTCAGCTCCACGTCAGGCAACATACCACGTGGTAGCGGGCGGCAGCAAGAAGCCACCAATCGAAGGAAAAGGTTGTGCTACATCCACCCGTGCCTTCCCAGCGGAGAGGCCTCCTCTTCCCCATTCCATAGCCAGCCAGGTGTGGCTGCCCAGCTACTCCAGAAGCTGCCCAGCACCGAAGTCGCCGCCACCACCGCCTCCATCTCAGCCTGCAAGTCAAGAAACTCAGAAAAATCAGAAATTTCAGAGGTATTTTTGCTTCAATTTTGCGAATTTCTTATCAACTCAAGCAATTGAGCAGGTACAAGTGCCCAATTGCTCAATTTTTGAGCAAAATTGGCAAAATTGGGTGACATTGGTCACAATTAGGCTAAATTTGCAGGAAATTGGTCAAATCAGGATCAATTTGCAGGAAATTGGATGTCGAAATTTGGGGCTTTTGATGTAATTGTGCAATTAAGCACTCATACATGCTGTATGATGTGAAAAATCGCACATTTGGGCAAAGTTGCAGCAAATTGCAGTGCAAATCAAGGGGCTTTTGTGCCGATTTGGTTGATTTGCATGCAGGCGATCGCATTTGATGCTGTGGATAATGTGCTGATGCCTTACAAGCACTCAATGTGCCTGTAAATCAAGGGGCTTTCATGTATTTGATGTATATGTGGCCAGGGGGAAGCATCGTGAACACTTTGGATGCCTTCATGTGCGCCAATGTACCATGCATGATCAGAAATTGATCTCAAATCAAGGGGCTTTTCAAGTTTGTATGCTTGTTGAGCTTGGCAAAGCAGCAGGCAAGACATTTATGCCTTGAATCCTCAAAAATCAGCTTGCAGTCAAGGGGCTTTTGCCCAATTTCTGTTCGGGACTGTTGTATGCAGTGTTCGGGACTGTAAAAGTCTGATTTTCACTCATTTGGACAGCCAGGAGAGCATTTATTGCTATTGTACCTGCTGGTACAGATTTGGCACAGCTTTGTGCATGTTTTGGCATGGCTGTACACTGTTTTGAGTGATCAAAAGGTTCAAATTCAGCTGCTGAAATTGCCGATACAGGTTTGGTACATCATTGGTGAGCACTCGGTACTGCTGTACAGTACTTTGGAAGGGCAAAAGAGCACATTTAAGGTGCTGTCCAAAATCTGCAGCAACCAGATTTTGGTGTTTTCATCACAAAAAGTGGGAGAAAAGTTGCATTCTTGCTTCCGCAGTGGGAGATAAAGCTTGGGAGAACATTTGTGAGCACTTTGTGTGCTTTGGGTGCAGTGTTTGCACATCTTGGGTGCAGTGTTTGCACATTTGCAGGGAGTCAGGCATTTACAGGTTGCATTTTGCTATGGCAACCACAGGTGAGAGCTCTTCATTGCTTCACATCAAGAAGCTTGAAGGCTCTCATAATTATGATATTTGGCAAACCCAGTGCTACAATGTGTTGCTTCAGAAAAAGCAGCACAAGCCTATCAAAGAAAGGGGTGTGATGCCCGCTTCTCTTACTGCTGAAGAGTGGGAAGATATGGATGAGCTGGCAAGATCTACTATCATGTTGTCTGTGTCAGACTCATTACTTTTCAGCATTCGTGAAGAGAAGACAGCTTGGGGAATGTGGCAGAGATTGCAGGACTTGTATGCCCAACAAAGTGCCTCAAGCAAAGTGTATTGGTTGAAGAAACTCATAGGTCTTCAGATGAAGGAAGGGGCATCTATGACAGCCCATCTAAATGAGTTTAATGGTATTGTCAGCCAGGTCATCAATCAAAAGTTGGCAATGGACGATGAGTTCAAAGCCACTTTTTTGTTATGCACTTTGCCAGAAAGTTGGGACACATTCAGGACAGCCACTAGCAATTCGCATGCTATGCTGTCATATGCAGATGTTGAGGGTGCTCTTCTTCAAGAAGAGATGAACAGGAAAAACAACTCTGTTGGAAAGTCCAATGCAATGAATGCACGTGGGAGATCCCAGCAAAGGGGAAAAAGCCAAGAAAGGGGAAGGAGCAAGTCTCGCTCCAAAAAGGATTTGGAATGCCATTATTGTGGCAAAAAGGGACACATTAAAAAGCAATGCTACAAATGGAAAAATGATCAAAAAGAAAAGGGAAAAGGCAAAGACAAAGAGAAAAACGAAGCCAAAGATGTAAAGCCAAAGGGCAAAAGTGGAGTCAAGATTGAACAAATCAATGTGTCACATGCAGGTGGCAGTGAGGATGAGGTCCTCTTTACGTCTTCACTTGATGCCCATTCACTTCTTACAGGTGGTCATGGTATGCACTCATGGATCATTGATTCAGGTGCCTCCTTTCATGTCACAGGTTGCAGAGACTTGTTTGTCAGGTACACTGCTGGCAATGAAGGAGTGGTTTATTTGGGTGATAACCATGCATGCAAAATTCTTGGCAGAGGTGATGTGAGGCTTGTATTTTCAGATGGCTCACAGCTTATGCTCCATGATGTCAGGCATGTGCCTGAGATCAAGAAGAATCTGCTTTCTACTGGACAGCTTGATGATGCTGATTATGTTACCACATTTGGTAGTGGAAAGTGGAAAATTAGTAAGGGCTCACTGGTTGTTGCCAGAGGCTCTAAGGTGGACACTCTTTACTTTATGCATGCAGGTGTTTGTCACCATGCTAATGTAAATGCAACCGAGCTGCCGGAAATTTCTATGTGGCATAGCCGGTTGGGACACGAGTGTCAAAGGAATGGAGCAATTGTCTCGTTTGGGTTACTTGCCTTCTCTCAAGTTTTCAAGTTTTCAATTTTGTGAGCATTGTATATATGGTAGGCAACTACAGTGCCCCCACAAGAAAGCTCTTGGACAGAAAGATGCTCAGTTAGAGCTTGTGCATACAGATGTATGTGAGATGCCTCAGCTTTCCTTGGGAGGGGCAAAATATTTTGTGTCTTTTATAGATGATGCCACACGCAAGGTGTGGGTTTATCCTCTTCGTTTGAAGAGTGATACATTCTCAGTGTTTGAGAAGTTTGTTGCTCTTGTTGAGAATCAAACTGGCAAAACACTGAAGGCTTTGCGTTCCGACAATGGTGGAGAGTATATGTCCAAACAGTTTCAGGACTTTTGTGATGCTAAAGGCATCAAGAGGGAGCTCTCTACTCCTTATGATCCTCCACAAAACGGGACAGCAGAGAGGATGAACAGGACCATTCAGGAGAAGGTCCGTTCTATGTTGTCACATGCTGCATTACCTCATGGTTTTTGGGCTGAAGCTGTTATGACAGCCGTTCACCTTATAAATAGGTCACCTAACACGAGGCTTGGTGGGAAAGTGCCAGAGGAAGTATGGACAGGGAAGCCTCCGTCATACAAGCACTTGAGAGTGTTTGGTTGCGTTGCGTACGTGCACATACGCAGGGAAATGCGCACCAAACTTGATCCTAAGTCTCATAAATGCATATTCCTAGGATATGGTGACAGAGGTGAAATGGGGTATAGACTTTGGGATCCCATGAATAGAAAGATCATACGCAGCAATGATGTCATTTTTGATGAAACATGCATGTATAAGGAGCCTGCAAGGCAACAGGAGCCTGGCAGAGTCATCTTTGATGATGATGGACATCATGGACAACAACAAAGGGCTGTAAATCAGCCATTACAGCAGGAAAACCAGCCCTTAAATGGTGCTGAAAATGGTCCAAATGGACAGCCAGAGATGGCAGAAGATATCCCTATGGATATACCACAGTTGGAGGAGATACCGGGCATGATATTTCAGCCTTATGGCATGGAACAGGAGCCACCAATGGGTGATATGCAGGTTGGACAGCAACCTGCAAATGATGGTCATTGGGTACGGAGGTCCACAAGACCCTCCAGAGCATTTCTATTGTTTGGCTTGTTCAAAGCACAAACGCTACCCAAAAGTGAGGGCTTACCACAAAGGCTTTAGAAAATAAAAGTTTTCACTCTTCTTAAATATCTTATGCGGGAGCTACCATGTGGCAACTCTTAGTTACTCTGCATGTAAGTTCTCCCTTTCTTCTCTTCTCTTATATATACTACTATATTTATGTGTGTGTGTGTGTGTGTGTGTGTGTGTGTGTCTTATTTAGGAGTTAGAGGGTTACGAGTCAAAAGGTTAGAGAGCGAGAGAGAGAGAAAGAGAGATAGATAGATAGATTGAGTTAGATAGAGAGAGAGACTGAGTTAGAGAGAGAGACACAGAGAGACAGAGAGAGTAAGATAGAGAGAAGGAGAGTTAGTGGTTAGAGAGAGAAATAGAGAGAGAAAGAGTTACAAAGAGTGTTAGGGAGAGAGTAATTGAGAGATAAATACAGGTTTGTTCCAGGGGTTGACTACTTGATGCTCACTGACTGTGGGGAGCCCTCATGTTATAAGGAGGCTTTACAGAGGGCAGACAGAGCTCTTTGGGAGCGTGCCATGAAGTCAGAGATGGATTCTCTGCATAAAAATGGAACTTGGGAGTTGGTGCATTTGCCTGCAGGCAAGAAAGTTTTGCCATGCAAGTGGGTATACAGGCTCAAAGTTGCACCAGATGCAAAGCCAAGATACAAAGCCAGGTTAGTGGCTAAGGGCTTCAAGCAGGAATATGGTGTGGACTTTGAGGAGATCTTCTCTCCAGTGGTCAAAATGACCACACTTAGAGCTGTGTTGGCTTTGGTTGCGCATGATGATCTGGACTTGATTCAGATGGATGTGAAGACTGCTTTTCTTCACGGTGATCTCCATGAGGAGATATATATGCAGCAGCCAGAGGGTTATGCAGTGAGTGGAAAGGAGAAGCTTGTATGCAAGCTGAAAAAGAGTCTTTATGGGCTCAAACAGGCACCACGAGAATGGTATCATAAATTTGATACATTCACGGATTATGCCGGTCATCCAGATAACCGGAAGTCTACTACCGGTTATGTATTTACATTCACAGGAGGTGCTGTGTCATGGATATCCAGGATGCAGAAGTGCACTGCCTTATCTACTACAGAGGCCGAGTATATTGCAGCCACAGAGGCTTGCAAGGAGGCATTATGGCTATCTCGGTTAGTGGTTGATTTGGGCTATACAGGGGATATTCCATTGTTGCATTGTGACAGTCAGAGTGCCATCCAGTTGGCAAAGAACCCTGTCTTTCATGCAAAGACGAAGCATGTGGATGTGAAGTATCACTTCATCAGAGAGGTGATAGAGAACAAGCAAATTCAGCTTGTTAAGATTCATACGGATGACAACCCGGCTGATCTGCTGACGAAGAGTTTGCCTCCGGAGCGGTTTGCTCATTGCAGACACTTGATGGGCATTGGATGAGGCCAGTTTCAGCCTTGATATGGCCTTGTATATTATCATGTACATGCTGATTTTTTCTTTTCCTTTACTTAAGGGCACTTTGCCTTTAAGTGGGAGGTTGTTGGGGTAAAGGCGTTATGCCCACCCTTATAGTGTGTACAAGCCCATAAGTTATAGTACATAGTACACTTAGTACTTTTAATGTACTAAGTGCACTATGTGTACTAGTGCAATATACATGTGTGATAGGGGAGTCACACACTCATGCCTCATGAGTTGACTTATCCCCACAACTCTCTCTCTCTCTCCCTTGCTTCTCTGTGTATGTCTCCCATGAATGAACTCTAACCCTAATTCTGGAATTCTCCCCATCAAACCTGGTGTTCCATAAGCATTTCTGCTACACATAGTTTATAGGCATTTCGGCCACCAATAGTTTGTAGGCATTTCGGCCACCAACTCACACTACCCTCTCAAGTGCCCATGTTCCCTTCCATCTACTCTCTATTATTCCACCCACACATGGTAGAAACAATCTTCAAGAGAGCACGTAGGACAAGAGAACACTACACAGGGTATGTTGTGCTTGTCACTACCCTTTGAAGTGCCCATGTTCCCTTCCATCTGCTCTCTATTGTTCCACCCTCACATGGTAGAAGAAATCTTCAAGAGAGCACGTAGGACCAGGCTTAGTTCCGTATGTCGTACGGATCTGTCCGTACGTACGAATCGTACCGTACGGTACCGTGCGGATCCGTACGATCAGGTACGAATTTCGCCTGTTTCTGCCCGTTGGAAGTAGCCGTTTTCTGCCCGTTTTCTAGCCGTTTTCTGCTCGTTTTTTTGGTTGTTTGCCTTCATCTCTCTTGAGTCCTTCTATAAAAGCCTCAAGGACCAAGCCTCTCCTCCATCTACTCCAAGCAAGCCTCAAGCACCAAGCCCTACTCCAAGCCTCTCCTCCACCCTCCTCCACCCTCCTCCAAGCTCCTTCCATCCCACTTGAGCCTCTACTCCAAGTTCTCTTCCTCCAAGCTCTTCCCATACTTCATCTTCTCTACGCTCTCTCCTCTACTCCACGCTTCAGCCCTTCTCTTATCCATCATGCCTCGGGAGAAGCATGAGGCTTTTGATTTGCATTGCCTCAATGTGGAGAAGGACACTAAGAAGTCCAACTCCCATCATTGGACATGCCGATATTGCGGCAAGTCATACACTAGTGGAACAACAAGGCTTCTCCAACACCTTTCGAAGATTGGGGGACAAGTTGCCCCATGCAAGGAGATTCCACAAAGCATTGCCGATGACATTGCGTGGAAGATGAGCGGCGGCTCAAATTCAAGTAGAGGAGCATCATCAACACGCGCACCGGCACCACCACCGGCACCACCATCGGCACATGATGAAGCGGCCACCAGCTCTTTCATTAGTGTATCCTCCACTGCCACTTCCACGGATGCACGGTCCGCCTCCGCACCGGGCAAAAGGCAAAGGGTGGTGGAGCGTGAAGGGGTGCAACCCTCTCTCCACCGAGTCACGGGTAGTGTGAGAGGTTCGGTTGCATTCCTTAAGAAGCGGCAACGCCTTGCGGAGATAGAGATTGCTCGCACCATTATTGAATGCAATCTTGCCTTCAATGTACTCCAAAAGGAGCAATGGAAGAAGATGGTGACAGCGATTGCAAATGTGGGCCCATGTGAGGGGTGAACGGGGGTCTCTTACACGGCTATGCGCACGAGGAAGATTGATGAAGAGAAGGAGAGAATTGATCGAGCCCTTGACCCGATTCGAGCCGCATGGACGAAGTATGGATGTTCTATTCTCACAGATGGATGGAGTGATCAAAGGAAGCGTGGCATTATCAACATCCTTGTGTCTTGCCCGCTTGGCACATACTTCTTGCGTGCGGTTGACACCGGGAGAAGGGGGAGAAAGACTACCGGGAGTTTCATCTACCACCATATTAGGCAAGCGATCATAGAGGTAGGCATTATTTTACTTAAGTGTGGCTGATTTTGTCATTTGTGCAAAGCCCTCAACTCATATGATTTATCTACCATGTAGGTTGGGGCTCAAAACGTGGTGCAAGTCATCACCGACAATGCATCAAATTGTCGACGCATGGGCCGCTTGCTTGAGGAGGAATTCCCCACCATTGTGTGGACTCCATGTGCGAGTCATTGCATTGACTTACTCATGGAGGATGTGGCGAAGCTCGACTGGGTGAAGAGGATTGTGCAACAAGCTACATCTATTGTCAACTTCTTCATGCTAAAGGTGAAGGTGCTTGCTATGTTTCGTGAGCATAGCAAGCTTGACTTGAAGAAGCCATCGGCCACCCGCTTTGCCTACATGTGGCTGGTTTTGGAGCGTCTATACGATGTGAGGCCCGCCCTTCGCCAGACAGTTGTTTCCACCATGTGGAACGATTGGGATGAGCACGTCACTGAAGAGGCCAAAGCCATGTAACGCTTTTGCCTAGAGGAGAGATTTTGGACTAGAGTCCGAGCAATTGTCATTGCTATGACTCCATTCTATAGGCTCTTGCGGATGACAGATTGCGAGGGGTCCACCATGGGCCTTCTTGTCCACTTCTTTAGAGCTGCCCTTGTGGAGTTGGAGGCTTGCACAGACATTACATCTGAGGAGCGAGCACAAATCATGGAGATTGCACAGAAGAGATGGAGGTGGATGCACAAACCAATCCACGGGTTTGCAGCATTGGTACATCCAGCCTACAAGTCTCCAATAGTTTGCACCGATAGGGAGCTTCGACAAGATCGGGATGCATATATGCTTCGAGCTGTGCCAGTTGATGAGCACAATGCCTTTCTAGAGGAGTTGGGCTGCTATGTTGATCAGAGAGGTCAAACCTCCTTTTCGTCTCCCACTACAAGAGGTCCCTGAGAGAGATGTATACAATCACCTAAAATACTATACTAGGTGTTCCTGTGCTGAAAAGAAAAAATATGACTAGACGAATCTATCTAGACTTGAAGAGTCTTAAACCACGCAATCCCTAATAACAAGTCTACATTTTCTACTTGCATAACATAGAGCATCCCAACCTTTCGATCCCATACTTGCCTTCCCGCAGTTAGGCGTACCTCATAGGTATGATCGCTGGGTGTCGTATCAAGACTCAATTTCTGCAAGTTTGTAGTTAACAAAGTTGTGTGAGCTGCCAAGGTCTAGAAGAATGTGAATTCTATGGCCATTCACTTCTCCATAAACTCGGAGAAGATCATGCAAGCCAAAAACTTTAGTGTTGAACAAACAATCAGAACATGTACTAGGGCGAGAAAGTACACTAATTGACGTACCTGTCAAAGACAACTGATTAGCTGCCTTTGGCTTGGGTCCTGCGTTGGTCTTTGCACCCTTTTGCTTCGGGCACTCGTTACGCATGTGCCTTTTTTCTTCGCAGATAAAACAGTGTCCCTCCTTCTTGAGCTTTCAAGCCTTAAGGAGTCGTTTCTTCTTCGCTGGTGTCGAACTTGAATTCTTCGAAGGTTGGTCCAAAGACTTTCCTTCAGTCGTGTTAGCCATAGATGCGGAGAACTTTCTTTTATGCTTGTTCCCCTGCTCGGTAATGGGTTTAGACTTGGAAGAGACCATTGTATCATCATAGATACGAGCTGAATGAATGGCTTTGTCCAAAGTTTTGCATTTGTTATTTTTAACTTGTAAACGGTATGAGTCTGGTAAACCAGCTACGAACAACCCCAAAAGAGTAGTGGGATCCATCTTTGTAGCTTTCATTTGCAAGTCCCTAAACTTCGAGGTAGACCTCATAAGTGAGATGCTGCAAGGTCATGGTCAAAGCTGTAAACCGGGCAACAACATCATAATCATCCTCTTTCTTGAGGAATTCCTTCTTGAAGACGTCTTCGAATTGTGCCCAAGCTGTTGGCTTAGGATTGAGTTCCTTCCACCAAAGCAAAGCTTTGCCTGCGAGGAAACCTGCTACTAACTGGATCTTTTTTCCATCATCATATGAATGAAACTGAAAATGGACCTGCCACTTATGTAGCCAAGTGTCCAGGATCTCCTTGGTACGCTGCTTTTGCTCGCCCCCGAACGGTTCCGGAGTAATGTTGGGACCTAAAGCAGAGGCCAAGGTATCCATACCCGAAAGAGTAGAGAGAGTAGTGGTCAAGAGAGAGATGGAGTTTTGCAAGGCTTGCATCTGGGCGGCAATTTGTGCCTGACGTTCCAAAGAAGAAGCTTCGAGAGCAACTTTGAACTCTTGGAAATCTGATTTTGACACATAATCGTTAAAAAGATCGGCATCGGTATCTTCCATAGCCCGCAAGCCTTCCCGTTCGAGAAGAGGCTCCAACTCCGATTCTTGGATCGACATCGTGAAGAGGGCAAGTGGAGAGAAAATTCGATCTTTGCACAATAAAAGTGCGAGGAAACTTGAAAGCTTGAGAGCTTGAGAACTTGAGAGATGTGTGGCAAGAAGCCCACTTAAGGGGTTTATATAACTTTCCCCAAAAGCTACTTGAGCTTTTGCTTTTGTGTTTTTTTTTTTAATACATATGTACATATGTGTATATACATATGTACATATGTGTATATATACATATGTACATATGTATATATACATATGCACATATGTATACATATGTATATATATATATACATACGTATATACATACATATATATATACATATACATACATATGTATATACATATACATACATATGTATATACATATACATACATACATACATACATACATACATACATACATACATATATATATATATATATATATATATATATATATATATATATATATATGTATTCTGCTTTCTTTAAAAAAAACACCTTTAAACCTTAGAGGGGACCTTTAAACTTTTTTAAAAAAAAAGTTTAATCTAAAAAAATCAAAAACGCATCAAATCCACGAAGGCTTTCTTGGATTATTTTTTTTTCTCTTCCCTCCTGGATTTAGCGCTGTCGGCCTGTCTGCTGCTGGCGTCACCCCCGCTGCTGCCGTTGCCGACAGTGCTGCCAGCGGCGCCGCCTGGTGTCAGTTGATTGTGGTGGCTGCCGGCGCTGTCATGTCTGCCTGCGCCTGTGCCAGCCTGCCTGTGTAGGCGTGGCCTGGGCACTTGCCTTCGTAGGCCTGGGCGCTTGCCTACATGGCCTGGGCGCCAGTTTGCGTAGGCCTGGGCGCTAGCCAGCATGGCATGAGCGCCTGCCTGCGTAGGCTTGGGCGCCTGCCTACATAGGCCTAGCCGACTTCATGCATAGGCCTGGCCGACTTCAACAGCCGGTAGCCCACAACCTTACGCAACTGCCAACGATCCCATCTGCGCATCTCTCACTCGCTCTCCCTCTTGTGTGCAACCAAAAGCAAACGTGCTTTTTTCTATTTTCTCTCAACAGTTCATGCGACTACACAAACACGAATCTTCAGCCTTCTTCTTGCAAAGCAAAACAACCCTACCATCTACCTACACCCTCAACACGGGTTTCTTTGATGAAAAAAACAACAGCATGCATAAACAAAACAACAAGCTTCTTGAACACATACCTTTCTTCGACCTCATCTTCTCTACCTACCGACTTGCTCGTTCACGAGGCATGCTCTGAGACCACTGTCAAATCCCCACCGGATCTCCTCGTGGAACGCTCCTGGTACGAGACTCGAAACCTGCAAACAAACAAACAACAAGGGGGTGCAGGCCTAACTCACCTCCCAACCATGACAGTCATGGGCAAGCCCACAGTCTTGGCTGTCCCCACCGAGCCACGAGCTGAGCTAACTAGATTGACGTACCGACCAATCTCCACCTCGCGACATCCCATACCGCCACGAAGCTACCCTCACGGGCCTCAAGATTGCTGCCGGCCTCGGCTGCATAAAGCAGGTGCATGTCTGCACTAGATCCAAGCTCCAGACCATAGAGCTCTCACAAATCACGCGAGACTCTATATGACTAATGACTAACCTTGGCCACCCTTTTATAGGCTCTTGGCCGGTCATCGGGCATCCACACTTGGGCGCCCGCCCGTTAGTCTATCCCTAACTCGGCTCGCGAATCAGCCTGCCTAGCTCCAAGCTTCCCCAAACCTCGAAGCTAGTCTTGCGCGCACACGGTAGATACACACTGTGCACATGACATCCACCAAAAGCATATAATAACGGGCCCCACCAATGTCACGATTGTGACGTATGTATGTATCAGATACGCTCTTCATTGCTGATTCCTATTTTGCAGATGCAAAGAGTAACCAGCCAAAGGGAACCCCTACCCTCGACTGGTTGCGACTCTTCGCCAGAGGATGTACCCCTTCATCGAATAGCCACATCCCTTCGACGAATGGTTGTATCCCTTGATGAATGGTTGTGCCTCTACATCGAATAGACACATCCCTTAGCCTAAAGTTGTATCCTTTCGTCAAAGGACATGCCTCTTCAAATGTGTCTCTTCATCTCCTATATAAGAGACCTATTGTACTCAGTTTAATCAATTCAATCTTCTCTCAAGTGTTCTCCTGAAGGTTCTTGTTCTCTAAGTTAATTACTTACTTAGTACACAATATGAGGGATTAACAACATAATCCTCCCAGTGGTATCATAGCAAATTTTGTTCCCGGACCAGCCTGTTATGTAGTGCGTGCTACGCTACCGGCGTCAACTCTACGCACCCTCACCCCGGTGTTGTATGGAGGCGGAGGAAAGATCTTCTCACCCGCAGCAGATGCCTAAAGATTAAGCCTCGCTGAAATTTTTTTCCCCCGTCCCAACCCGATGGAGTTCCTGCAACCGTCCCCCTCTGCCCACGCCCTCAGTGGTCCCGTGAATGCGCCTCGCGCACCTGGAGTCACTGCCCTCGCGCACCTGGAGTCACTGCCCTCGCGCCTTGTGCCTAGACGGGTCCTTGTTGCCCTTCGGCCTTCGTGCCTGGCCACCCTACAGGCGAGTTCCACCCGTGGCGGTACACCTACGAGCACTCACTTAATGTCTTGGAGGTTTGGCGTGGCAGTGTTGGCAGAGCCCTGTCCTACATGGCGTATGGAAGTTCTCAAATCAGCCCCCCCATGTCCCTTTTACTCTCCCAGAGCCTCTCCAAGTGATGCACCTCTTCGAAAGGACACATCTTTTAAAACATGCCCTTTCACATTGAAAGCGTGGCAGTGTTGGCAGAGCCCTATCTTGCGTGGCGCGTGGAAGTTCTCAAATCAGCCCCCCCATGTCCCTTTTACCCTCCCAGAGCCTCTCCAAGTGATGCACCTCTTCGAAAGGACACATCTTTTAAAACATGCCCTTTCACATTGAAATGACCTTTTTCTTTTTTTTTAAAAAAGTGATCCTAGACTTTTTTTTTAAAAAAAACCTAACCATTGGGCACCCTCTCCTTCATCAATCTCAACAAATATATATATATATATATATATATATATATATATAATTTTTTTTCAGCCCCCCTCTTTGACGCACGAGCATATCAGCCTCCCTCTTCTCCTCGAGCGAAATTCAGCCCCGTCCTCCATGGTGATGGCGCTCCTTTTGTATGCCTTCTTGGGCCTTCTCTTCGTGCTCGTTGGCATCCAAAAACCCTAAAAATCAGAATACTCCATTGCTGTCCAGAAAATTCAGCGGTGAAGGAAAAAAAAAAAAAAGAAATCAATTTTCAGCATCGGAAAGGCCTCTACTACGCCCCTCTTGTCTCCGGCAATTGCTTTCTTGGCATGTATGTTGACTACCTTTCACACTTCTCCGGCTACCTTGTCTATTTCCAAGGTTTCTTTGGCGCGTATGCTCGTGGTAGCACATGTTCCATTGAATGGTTCTTACTAGCGCAATCAAAATGAAGGCATTTCAACTACTCTTGAAGCCTTCTCTGGCTACCTTTTCGTCACACTTGATCCATGGTGAGCCAAAGCCTCCTCAAGCTCCCGGCAAGCAACTTCTCGGCGTACAACACCCACAGCAGGTTTCTTGTCCTCAGCACAGTTCTGTAGAGACCACCAGACATGAAATACCTTCGTTTGAGCCTCTGCATGCTCGTCACAAACATTCTCAGCATTACAACAGTTATAAGAAAGATCCATCTTTGAATCACTATCAGCAGAAGCCAAAGCAGCAATATGAAGCTTTCAGAAGATCTCCCCTTGAAGAGTCATCAATCTCTTCGAAGTGGGCTCACATAGTGGCACATATTTCCGACCCTAGTCGAGTACTCGGTCATGAATGCCGCAACGCTGGACAAGTCCCCCCTTGCGAGCCATGCCATGCTCCTCCTACTCTGGAAGCCTTAATACCCGCTAATAAAGCTGAAGATTCAAGAGGTTCTGGTTCATGTGTGGCATCCCAAATGCACACAACTTCTTTGGCTGTGGTCCAGGCAAAAACAAAAGCCTTGTCACCGCCCCTGCAGAATGAAGTCCCTATCTTTTACACAATAACCGATACAGTTGCAATGGTGAATGAAGATTCTTTAAGTCTGAAGGCTCCACTTCCTACCTTGAATGGTACAAAGAATAATTCTCATATAGACTCTTGCAGTATGACTTCAGCCACTGCACATGACTCTTTGGACAATACTTGTCCTAGTCTCGATGCACTATCTTTGCAGATGGAAGAGCCTTTAAACAATACCTCTTCTTCATCTACGACAACCCTTGAAGACATGCGTGTTCCAGACAAGCCAATGGAATCCCTTTCAGATTTCCAAATGATGGTCACTAACCAAATGCAAAGTTTAGTGACACAATCCTTGATATTGGAGATTCAAGACAATTTGCTTATGGTTTCTCTGAAGGCAAATGAAGATTCAGTCTTTTCTTGGACAAAGCTCGAAGTTACCAATGATGTTAACAAAAGTTCTACTCAAGTTACAGATATGATTCTCATGCTTTTGGTAAAGATGAGACAAGTTGCAGATGTAGTTCATATTCAGTTTGGTATATGCAAGATTGTTATGGTCAACAATAATGCCATGACATGGGATCTAGCAGCTAGAGCTTTGGATGCAGAAGCAATTCAATCATTTCCCTTCTTCCAGAGTCTCAACAACTACCCCTGGGTTTTATTTTAAATGGGAGGGAATGTCACGATTGTGACGTATGTATGTATCAGATACTCTCTTCATTGCTGATTCCTGTTTTGCAGATGCAAAGAGTAACCAGCCAAAGGGAACCCCTACCCTCGACTGGTTGCGACTCTTCGCCAAAGGATGTACCTCTTCATCGAATAGCCACATCCCTTCGATGAATGGTTGTATCCCTTGATGAATGGTTGTGCCTCTACATCGAATAGACACATCCCTTAGCCTAAAGTTGTATCCTTTCATCAAAGGACATGCCTCTTCAAATGTGTCTCTTCATCTCCTATATAAGAGACCTATTGTACTCAGTTTAATCAATTCAATCTTCTCTCAAGTGTTCTCCTGAAAGTTCTTGTTCTCTAAGTTAATTACTTAAGTAGTAATTAGTAAACAATATGAGGGATTAACAACATAATCCTCACAACCAAGGGACTCAACCTCCATAGGGCCAGCCAAGTCTGCATGGATCAACTCAAGTCTCCGAGTAGCTCTATGTGTAGCCTCTTATGGAAAGGACTCCCTGTGATGTTTCCCCATCATGCAAGAGGAACAAATGTGTGGGAGAGCTCTCAACTCTGGAAGTCCACTAACAAGTTGCTTGGAATGAAGCTTTTGCAGAGCGGCAATAGGCACATGACCAAAACGTGAATGCCACAAAGAAGTATCTACAATAGAAACTAAGGCATGGGAGGGAGAGAAAAGCTGATGAAGATGAGATTCCAAGGAAGAAATTTGAGAAGAGAAGTTGGTGATCTTGTAGAGGCCTTCATCATGAACACCATTAGCCACAACCGTAAGAGTCCTCCGATCAATCACCTCATCATCGAAATAAATGCCAAGTCCCTTCCGAGCAGCCATGTTCACTGAAAACAAATTCTTCGAAATACGTGGCACATGTAAAACATCATGTAAAGTAGCAGAGGAACCAAAAGAAATGTTACCAACTCCATGGACAAGTAAGGAGGTGTCATCTCCAATGCGTACAGAAGAAGAAAGCGGCTTGTAATCCTCCATAATGTGAGAATGTTTGGTCATATGTGACAAAGCGCCACTATCACCAATCCACTCAATTTCTTCATGTGTGGCACTCACCTCTGCATCAGAAGTGATCTCTGTGACCACAAGGAAGGAATCCTGTGAAGAAACGGGAGAATCTATAACTACCATGTATGCCACTTTGGCATTGCCCTCCTCTGGAACCTTATCCTTGCATTTGTCCTTGGAGTCTTTGTCAGCATCTTTGGAGGTGTCCTTGGCTTTGTACTTGGCTTTGGCGGCTTTGGAATCATTACGCTTTGCAAAACACCGAGCCTCCATATGGCCACGCCTACCACAATAGGCACACTCCTCTTCTTTGGAACCTTTGGATTCCTTAGAACCCTTGCTTTTGCCCGAATGAATAAAACAATGAGCAAGGGGCCTATTTATAGCCCTTGGAATACATGGGGAACTCGCCGACTGCTGATCGGCCAGTCATAATGCCTTAAATGCTTATTAAATTGGTCCTCCTCCTTGCACCTGCTGCTGCCCTTATTTGCTAGTTCAGCCGACCACGTCTATGGGCAGCCGACATCACCTATCCTGCAGCCGACACACTTCTAGCAGCCAACCGACTGCATCACCCCTCCCTGATCCTAGTTTGTCCTACTCCAAGTCATCCACAGATGCTACACCTGAGGTTCCTAAATTCTCGTTCTTCCTTTCTATTACTCGCTCATACTCTTTATCTGGCTGCTTCTTCTGGATCTAGCCCTGAGAATGTCCATGGCATCTATGACGCACATGACATGGTGACAAAGGGCCACACACCTGCTCCTTCAAGAAGCAATTGCGTATAAAACGACCAAGTATGGTAGTTGGTAGCAGTCAGCTTCATGGAATTACTCACTTGAGGGGGTGAATAGGATGGCACATGGGAAGGGGTTGGGATGAGGGTTTGTTGGAGGGGAGAAACAAGAGAAGTGGTGGTGGTGGGGAATATGGAAGGAAAAGAAGCAAGAATCTGGGAATAAGGTAGAGAAACAGGAAGCTCGAAAGAAGATCCCTGTGAATTTGGGGCTTGGGATCGGGGAGAAGAAAAGAGAATCCCCGAGTGAGAAGAATGACTATGACCAGAAGCAATATCTCCGATAACACAGCAAAATCCTCCTCTTCAACAAAGCTGATCAGAAAATCAACAAACTCCTCCTCGAAAGCTGAGTGCAGCCAAGAGAAAGGAAGGAGAAGAAGGGATGGGAGGGTGGGAAACCAAAAGGAGAGGTAAGAAATGACTCCCCTGCATGGCCTCATAAATCTGGCCAGATACAGCATGAAATATGCACATATCTGCCCAATCTGGAGATGATAATGCCAACAATGAACACAGAGATTTTGAACATCTGGAAGCTTGGTTTTATCAATGTCCTGCATGTTTTGTATCTTCTCCACCATGCGGTCTGTTAGCTCATAAATCAGCCCCATGGTTGCTCCTCCTCGATCTGCTAATCGAAGAATCTTCAAGATGGGTACACATATCTTGATAATCATCTTGGCATCTTTCCAAAAAGAGGGTCCTAAGATTATTCCTGTAACCTCCTCTGTAGCCAACATATTCAGCACACAGTTCATCGTTCCTACCTCCTACATAGAGGGAAGCCGGCATTGAAGGGTGGACCTCAGCATTGGAGCAAGGAACAGTCCTCATCATCACCATTCAACCTATCCCTCTCATCCCGAGAAGGATCTTCATCTAGGACAACATCATAGATCTATTTAGATCTCATTGTAACCCATTCATCTAATATAGCTGCATTGCATTGACACTAATTGTCTATCTCTTAAGCATCATTAAGTGAAGTTTAGTTAGCCTAAGGTTGTGATTACTACAGTTAATCCCTCACATGTCACATTGGTATCAGAGCGTTACAAGGTAACCAGTCTTAGATCATTTTCATTCCATCATTCATTCAGTCAATCATCAAGTTAATCGCTTCCGCAAGGTTAAATCCAGTTCTCAAAATCTTGCAAGCCATCCTTAGGGATTTCCCCTTAGGCATGCATTAGTAACCCATCCATCTACATTCTTGCTCAGCATATATGGTTGCACATGGTTTGCATAGCAGTCATCCTAGCAATCAATCTTACATTTGCAAGGCTTATATGTTTTGCCCATGAGTTCTCTAGGGAAGAATGACATCCATCATCAAAGGAGTAAATGGTGTTTTGAGCTTCAACTGGCAACAGCAGGGAGTTCTATTTCACATAAGAAGACAGAAGTTTGCTCCAACATCGCCTCAGAAGGTTCAAAGGTTCAGGAACGACGGAGATGGTGTGTGAAAGGATTCTACAGACAGGTCAAGGGTGACTTAGGTATTTTCAAGCAATTTTAGCAGCATTTTCCATTCAGTTCCCGCAGTAGACAAGTCTTTGGCTCAAAGGATTCAAATCCTACAGTCGACCTCAGTCCCGACAAAAGAAGTCAGAAAAGGGCAGTGGTTTCACTGGAGAAGGACCGGGAGTATACCACCCAGTAACAGTTTAGCAGAGGGGAATGTCACGTGCACACCCATGAGGTGTACAAGTGGCATGGCATCATCAAGCATCCGTAAACATTAAGCATGACATTTAAGCATTAATCCAAATATTATTTAGGCATATATCAGCATAAGCATGTGTATGGGACTGTTTCAGTACCATCTTCAGCACATAAGGCATTCATAGCATCTAGGGCATTTAATAGCATCAGGTCATGGGCATTTATGGCAGCCAACAACAGTCATTGGCAGCCAACAGCAGTTCATAGCATTTATTGTAAGTTGTGAAGGTACAGAAGGCTAGACGACTGGAAGAACTCTTCATCTACCCATTTAGCATCAATGGAAAGATAGTTCTTAAACTTTACAAGGTAATGCCTGACAACTTTGCCTGCAACAAGCTTGCATTCCTTGTGATACACAATCTTCTCTAACTGCAAGATCTCCTCAAGCTCATCCACTTCTGGTGGATCCTCAATGACCATTTCAATGGGCTCCGACCCTACATACTTGTCTTGTGACCTTGCAATGGCTGTCCGCACTTGAGAAAAAGTAATATCCAAGTCTCTTACATACTCATCAGTTGCAAATATCTCATCCTTTGTGCGAAAGATGGATGACAAAACCACCTTACCATAAACAATCTCAAACGGGGCCTTTCCCGTAGATACATGCACCGTGTTGTTGTATGCAAATTCCACAAGCGGTAAGTACTTCTCCCAAGAAGACTTCTGATCCGCCACATTACATTTCAAGAGATCCAACACGGCTGAATTTACAGCCTCACTTTGCCCATCCGTTTGAGGGTGATAAGCTAACGAGAAGTCCAATCTGGTACCCATGTTATCGAATAAGACCCGCCAAAAGAGACTTGTAGTCCTGGGATCTCTATCTCCCACAATGGACTTCGGCATTCCATGATGTTTGAACACTTATGCAAGATATATTTTAACCATATGCTCAGATTTGATGGTTCTTTTAACCGGCAAGAAGTGAGTTTGCTTGCTAAACTTGTCTACAATTGTCCAAATTGCATCATTACCCTGTTGGGTCTGTGGCAAGTCCATAATGAAATCTATTGTAATACTTTTCCATGGCTGCATGGGAATAGGCAATGGCTGAAGCAAACCTGGTGCCTTTTCCCTATCAAATTTCATCTTTTGACATGTGATACATGCGCGTGCATGTGCCTCTATGTCCTTCCACATACCTGGCGAAAAGGAATACCACTCAATCATGTGCGTAGTAGGCATTATGCCTCTATGACCAGCATATGGAGAAGCATGGCACTCATCCAAAACCTTTTGCCTCATGTCAGACACCACACATAGGCAATTATCTTTCATGAGAAAACCCTCTTTGATCAGATAAGAGGCATGTGCATAACCAGCCATCAAATCAGCCCAACTAGTGGCAAAATCAACATCCGTATGATACAAATCACGCATGGCAGACAAGGATCCATGAGAGGCAACCGAGATAGCTACTACATACGGCTTTCATGACAATGTATCTGCCACTACATTCTTCTTTCCTAGGGTGTGCAAGATCTGAAAATGAAACATAGAGAGGAAATTGGCCATCCTCATATGCTTCTCTGACAGTTTAGTTTGGTAAGTAATGTTTCCATATAGTAAGTGCATGAATTACAACCAAGAGCTCTTTCTCATAAATGCCAAGATATAGCTCTGCATCATGCAATCTACAGCTCTCATAAGCCACGGCATGTCCCTCTTGATTTAGGACAACTCCTATGCAATTTCCACATGCATCACATTCCACACTAAAAGGCTTTTGCAAATCCGGAATGATCAACACTAGACCACACGGAGCACTTCCGGTATATTCACTGTGACAATGCTTGCATATCCATCTCTTGGAGCCGCCCCATCTCCCCTTATTATCGACAGTGATGTCCACTTGCTCCCATCCAAGAAATTTCTTCCATCCCACTGCTAAAATTGAGAAATTGAAGAGAAAGAGAGGAGTTTGAAATTTGAAAAAATTAAAGAAGATGGCTAAAATTTGTGAAATTAAACTCAAAATTGGGGATTTTGAGCAAAATTCTGAAATTTTGGCCACATGGTGAGAAACCCTAAAATTTGGAAAAAAAATAGGGTTAGAAAATTTGAAAAAAAAATTAGGGTTTGTAAAATTGGGAAAAAATCTATGCAATTAGAGGATGGAGTTGCTCAAAATTGGGGCAATTTCAAGAACCAACTAAAATTTGGAACTAATTCCATAATTGGAAAAAAAAATTAAAATTAGGGTTTGCAAATTGGGAGAAATTAATTCAGCTGATAATGATATGGGGATGAAGAGGAAGAATAGAAGAGGAGGAGAAGAAGATGAGGAAAGAAGAAGGGAGAAGAAGAAGAAGAAAGAAGAAGAGGGAAGAAGAAGGGGACAGGGGTGGCACACAATGCAAGGGGGCAAGATAGAGACGGGCGGCTGAGACAAAGGAGGGAGGCGAAGAGCAGGAAGGAAAAGGGAAGCGAGAGAAAAAGGGGGAGGCAGAAGCATTGCACTTCGCAAGGAGAACGATGGCGGCAAATGCAAGCTCCACGACGACTCACGAATGCGACGAAAGTGAAACGGTAGACCCAAAACGGCTAAAGTCCCCCAAAAAAAAAAAAACCCTTACCTCACGTTTTTTATGTAAGAAACGTTTCTTATTGTAAGAAACGTTTCTTATTGAAAGAAACGTCTTGTGCGTTTCTTTTCGAGAGAGACGCGTTTCTTTGCTGCTATGGCAGTAAAGGGATGATGCCAATCATCCAAGATCAATCATCAAGCTTCGCAGGAGGGGATGTCACATGCACAGATGTGAACATGATTAAATCCCCTATTTTAGCTAGGATTAGGAGTCTTTTAGGCATTGGCTAGATTTTTTGGTATGCTGCTGTCCAAGGACCTGGCCGACAGCAATCGGGTAGAGGTAGGGGCAGTTTCATGAGCCTATAAATAGCAAGGATCAGTTCAGTCAGTATTCATCTGATCCATGATGGGTCTTAGGCTTAGGTTTCCTTTTGGAGGCCATGTTGGCTAGGATCTATGTACATCTTGATACATATATACAGGAAACACTGTTTCAGCAACATCTATCGCTCTTCTCTCTATTCACCTTTTTGTTTTGTTCAGTTCTTAGGACAGGCAATTCTCCACATGCTACAATCACATTCCGATCTTTTTAGTCTTTCTTCATCTTCATGTCCCACATGCGTGTGAATCCTAGAGGAAACATTTTGAGGAATACCATGGGTTGAAGAGCCATGATCCTCTTGTTCTTTGCTCATTACCTATGTCAGCAGAAAAACCTGTCCCAATTGTGGACAACTCCAAGGACAAAGGGGAAAAGTAAGGGCTTTGCATGGTTTGCATCCGAATTGGGGGCTGAAAGAGGGCTGATTCGGGGCTAGTTCATGCATCAACATGTCTTTCCCCTGTATCACCTATCATGAGATAGTAATACAGCTTTAGCCACCTCCATGGCATCTGGTCATGCTTTCTCCGTAGGCTCTCCTGCAAAGGTAGCTCCAAAGCAGCTTAGTATGAGACCTAGTAAATAGTGTGCTCCCCTTCCTTTGAGATTGCTACAACAGCTCATTATTCTCTGCCCGCATCATGCAGGACTGTCCTCTCCATGTGGCTATATAGGTTAGCAATCTCATCTTGCATGGCTGCCGGCTGGAGACTGAAGTAACCTGAGTGTTCTGGCTCTCACGAACAACCCATGCCCATAAGCAGTCAGCAATTATGAAGCTAAAATTCTGAATGCATAAAAACCCAAGCATCCACACAAGCAATCATGCAGCCACCAAACACCTATGTGAGTGTGAGAGACTCTAAATTTAAAGTAAATAACAGGATTTCCAAGTTCCACCCTTTGCAATGGAACTTGAGCTCATGTATTGCTTGATGCAAAAGTTCAAGGCTATGAATTCACATAGGGAGTTGCAAGCCATACATTATGATATTCACTTACAAGGAAGATCATACCACAAAAAGAACCACTTTAGACATTGTTTTTTTTTATTCCATCCTAGTCACAACACCAGTGCCCAGTGCGGGTGGCAAAACATAACGCTTCAGGCCAAACAACTTCATCATGCATAGCATCAAACTACGGCGTCCCTAATCATGGCATTAGTGAGTAGGACGGGTGCATGATCAAATGCTTCAGCCATTAACTCGATCTAGCATAGACCGTCATCTATGTCTACAACATGCATAGAGATGCCATGTCATTCATAGGCTTAGACTTAGGCAACCCCACTCGTGTCATCTTTTCACAAGACCAATAACTTTATTTGGCAAGGCATAGAGCACAAAAGCAAGTGCAGGATCATTTTGGTGTTTATATTCTGACATAGAAACCTTCGTGCTGGATTTCTATTCTATTATTTCACAATGGCAGACTCAGCCATGATGAAGGCTAGGTTCTGTGCTAAGCAGTACAGACAAAACCATGTAAAACTCAGCAAGCGAAAATAGAAAATCGCTTCATCTCTGAGACTATCAAAGGTATGTGAGCACATGAGATTTTCCATGTATGCAAGTGATGCAATCAGCAGAAGACAAAATAGATAACAAATAAATGAATAAATACCAGAGAATTTCTTGGAAAGGCGCCATTGGTGCAGCACATGACTGAAAACGTTGATGAGCGATGTTGCGATGAGAGCTTGCGACGCCCAACAAAAAGATCCGAGCCGTTGATCGGAGGGGCGACGCAGCCACCAAGGACTGCCATGTTTGCAGCTTGGCTGCAACAGGAAAACGTTGATTGTATTGCTCTATGCGTAGGTATGCAAGAGCTTCCCCTCACAACGCAATAATCTGAAGCTCCCCTCTAACCAATTGATCGATGTCTGCTCTCTGAAGGCTCACCGCCCACCACACTAGCAGACAAATGCACCGGTTTACCCGCTTCCGACCGCCATCAAGTCTAGACCCTAAAGGTACCATTTCACACGTGGGTGCCTCCCACAAAGTTTGTAATGCCATTTCACATGTGGGCACCTCTCATATGTGCCCACAATTGGATGCAAGATAGATCTTGCCCCTTCTTCACGTGCCTCTCTTTGACAATATTGATTGATCATTGTGATCTCAAACAAGGGATTCTATAATGAGGATGAGAACACGCTTACAATTTTTTTTTTGGGTTTGGTCGCATATATAATTGGTCCTTTCGTCACACATGTTGCAAAAAAGTAGTTACACAAGCAAAGGAGGGGAGACTTTGTATACCTAATCCATCCACATATTTGACCCTCCAGGTATCACTAGCTTGCCCAAGAAGAAAGCATTAAGTTTCAAGGTTGTAATACCTTTCAAAAATAGGATGTTTACCACTCAACTAAAGAGTGGTAAAACTTTTACCCCCTCAAAAGAAGACTTCATTTTTCAAAACTCATATAGTCAAAAAATTCAAGCATCGGAGGCCTATGATCGGACTACGCAGAGACTCTTTCCTCGTCCCAACCCCTCCTCCTCTTGCTTAGCTCCGACTTCTCCTTCTCAAACTACCCCATTGTTGGAATTAGGGTTGCAGGAATGCACACACAACTTCAAGAAGATGAGGAAGCTTGAGCACAACACAGTAGTGTATTATGAGTGCCAAAAATGAAAGATTAACAAGCCCTAGAAGATAATGGGCGTATATACAATGCACGGGGGAAAAAACCTCCTAGTGAGGGAAAAAGTGCCCCGGCGGTCCTAAGTGTGTTCACACACATCACTACTATAATATGGTAACAAATCCCCCCTGGAGTGATGCGGTGAACAAGAGCTAGCACTCATGTATAGGGAAGTGTCTAGCTATGTGGACGAATCCACAAAAGGGAGTAAGCCCAAAGCTTTGCGAAAAGCTTCGAACTTCTCACGAGGCAGAGCCTTTGTGAAAAGGTCTGCAAGGTTATCCTGTGTTGGCACATAAGCCAAACTGATCTCTCCTGCAGAGAGTCTCTCCCTGACATAATGGTAGTGCACCTCAATGTGCTTCGTACGAGCATGGAACACTGGGTTCCGCGCAACTGCCAATGCGCTCTGACTGTCAGTGAAGATGGTGGTGGCAGATGGCTGCCCAACACCCAAATCAGCCATAAGGCGTCTGAGCCACACACACTCAACCGTAGCTGTGAAAGCTGCCCTGTACTCAGCTTCACAACTAGAAGTGGCCACAGTAGGCTGCTTCTTGCTCAACCATGATATGCATGAGCTTCCAAGCATGAAGCAAAAACCACTCGTGGACACGCGTGTGTCATAACAACCAGCCCAGTCAGAATCTGAAAAAACATGTAAATCTGGCGGCAATGATCCCCCCTTGGGATAAAACAACCCAAGATGCCGAGTACCACTCAAATAGCGAAAGATACGCTTCACTGCCTGCCAATGCTTAATGCCTGGGCTATGCATAAATCTGCTCACCTGTGAGACTGCAAACTGAATGTCTGGCCTCGTAATGCATACATAAATGAGGCAACCAACAGCTGTCTGATAGAGTGTGACATCAAAGTGATCTCCAGCATCATGAAGACTCAACTTCAAACCTGTCTCCATTGGAGTAGCAATAGGCTTGCAGTCTTCAAGGCCAAATCTCCGCAACAATGTTTCAATATACTTTGTCTGACACAAAGCAATACCTCCATCACACTGCTTAAATTGTATCCCCAAATAATGATGCAAATGCCCCAAATCTGACATCTCAAAAGAGGCATTCAAATCAGCCTTAAAATCAGCAATATGACTCTCATTTGGTCCTGTGAGCAGCATGTCATCGACATAGAGAGCAATGATTAGATGTACACCATCCACACGTTTAACATACAAAGTGCTTTCTGTTGGACTATTCTGAAACCCATGTGCAGTCAAATATGCATGTATTTTTTCATACCAAGCTCGTGGAGCTTGCTTTAAACCATATAAAGCCTTTTTTAACCTGCACACTTTGTTTTCCTGCCCTCTTTGAACAAAACCACGAGGCTGCGATACATACACCTCCTCATGCAAATCTCCATTTAAGAACGCAGTCTTTATGTCCAGCTGATGTACATTCCAACCATTATGAGCTGCTAATGCACAGATGCTACGAACAGTGGTCATACGACATGTGGGAGCAAAAGTCTCAACAAAATCAATGCCCTTCTCTTGAGCATAACCTTTTGCAACAAGCCTAGCCTTATGGCGATCCACTGTGCCATCAGGCTTACGCTTCAATTTGTATACCCACTTAGTGCCAATGGCCTTCTTGCCAGGGGGCAAGTCACATAAAGACCATGTACTATTCTTCATAATAGCATCGTATTCTGCTTGCATAGCAGCCATCCAATTTTCTGAACTTTGTGCCTCATCAAATGAAACAGGCTCACTTTCATCGCACATACTAGAAACAGCCAATGCATAACAATCTGACGCATCAGAGGCACCATGAGAGCCAGAACGAGTGCGACTAGACAAAGGGGCATCCAACTTGCTGTCACGCAAAGTCTGCACCAGCCATCTAGGCATGTTCCTAGAGCCCTCAATCTCTTGTCTCTCATCCTCAAGTGCATCATGCACATCTACATCAGATATAGGCTGATCTGTGCCATCATTTAAAACCTGCATAGGCTGAAAAACTGCCTCATGAGGTATTGCACTTGACTGTGCACCACTGAAAAGAGGCAACAATGTATCATAGACATCACGTGAGCTGATATCTGTCTCCTTAGTACATGAAACCAAGGGCTGAACTGCATCTTCCACAAATACAACATCACGGCTAACCAAAATGCGCTTTGTCTGTGGATGATACAAACGATAGCCTTTGCTCTCAGCACTATATCCAACAAAAATACATTTGACAGCTTTGTCATCCAATTTTCTGCGATGTTGCATAGGCACTAATGCATATGCCAGGCAACCAAAAACACGTAAATGGCCAACAGATGGCTTGCGGCTATGCCAAGCCTCATATGGAGTGACAACCTGTAATGCTTTGGTGGGACACCTGTTTAGTACATAAGTGGCACACATGACAGCCTCAAGCCAAAAACCATGTTGTAGACTTTGACTCTTAACCATACATCTTGCCATTTCCATGAGAAACCTGTTTTTTCTCTCAGCCACACCATTTTGCTGTGGTGTATACGGCACTGTACATTGGTGTTTTATCCCACGCTCAGCCAGAAATGCATTAAATTCTGAAGACATATACTCCCCCCCTCGATCTGAACGGAGGGTGCCCATCTTACTTTCTGACACATTTTCAGCCATAACCAAAAACTGTTTGAAGCACAAAAACACTTCGGACTTTGCCTTCAAAGGATATACCCATGCATGCCTGGTAAAATCATCAATGAAAGTCACGAAGTAAAGGTAGTTTCCAAATGATGGAGTTTGCATGGGACCACAAACATCACTGTGAACAAGCTGCAATCTGCGTTCAGCTCTCACTGATCCATCTTTGGGAAAGGAAGCACGCTGCATTTTACCCAATATGCAGCCCTCACAAACATGCTTGACAGGTGCCTCAAGCTTAGGCAAAGAAGACACCATTTCAGATTTCTGCAGGCGCAGCAAACTTGCAAAATTCAGATGACCAAAACGTGCATGCCACAGTTTTGCATTTGAAATAGCCTGCGTATCCATAATAGCACATGCTGAATCCTCTACACATTTGCCATCCATATTGAGCTTATACAGCCCTCGACATAGTGAACCAGATGCTACAATGATGTCACCAAAAGAGAGATCATGAACAGTACATCTGTCATCCACAAATTTTACAACCAAACCTGTTTTGGCAAATGCGGAGACTGACAGCAGATTCTTTTTGATCCCTGGCACATACAATGCATCAAAAAGTGTAAAGGTGTTGCAATTTGCAACATTCAGCACAATCTGTCCAACTCCTTTAACGGGATAAGAGGAGTTATTGGCACAAGTGACAGTATTCCCTGTGGGAGCAGACTCAAGGAAAGTGAATAAACTGCGCTGCGAGGTAATATGCTTAGTGGCACCACTGTCAAAGTACCATACATCTGAATCTACTGCAGACATACATGTGTCATGCAAAGATGGGTCATAACTGCACTGCGCATTGAATGCCCATTCTGTATCTTGAACAACATTAGCAGATTCATTGTTAGAAGGAGAGGCATCTGCAAAACAGCCATACCAGCCTCTTTCTTCTTAGCCTCTTTCGCAGCCAGCTTAGGACACGCTTTGATGACATGATCATTTCCCTTACAGTACTTGCAAAATGTCTTCTGTTTGTCACCCTTCTTCTCATCTTTGTCTTCCTTCTTTGGTTGCGCAGCATTTGCAGATTTCTGCTTACTAGAAGAAAAGCCAGCTTTACCTTTCCCGCTTCTCTGACTAGCAACGAAAGCTTGATCTGCGACACGCATAATATTCCTGTTTTGCCTTGACTGGTCTTCTTGCAGCAAAACAGAAACTAACTCCTCAAATGATAAGGCATTGGGATTGCCTTTCATCATCAAGCGAAGAGTGGAAGCAAAACCCTGATAAGAATCTGGTAGACCATTCAAAACAGTCTGCACAAGTGAACTGTCTGACAGGATTTCATCTGCAGAAATGAGCTGCTCTTTGAAATCCTTGATCTTTGTCAAAAAGCTATCCATAGAATCACCTTCGTTCATATGCTCACTCTCCAACTGTTTTCGGAGGTAAGCAACACGAGCCTCATTTCTTGCCTGATACAATGTGGCAAGTACATCCCAAGCATCCTTAGAAGTCCTGCAGGAGCGAATATGTGGGATAATGGTACGTTTGACAGACAGCGCAATCAAGGCATGAGCCTGCGCATCTCTACCATCCCAACGAATCTGCTCTGCTGAAAGTGGTGGTTCTCGAACAGCTGCTACAGCACTTGTGCCTGCACCATCATCAACAGTACCTGTTTCTGATGTGTTTGCAGCATTCCCAGCCACAATAGGACGTGCATCAATACCCTGCACAATGTTCCATAACCCCTTTGCTACCAATACATGTCGCATCATATATGCCCACAATGGATAGTTGGTGCCATCCAACTTATCCTCAGCAGCCAACATGCGGAATACATCATTGTTGTCAGCCATGGCCAATGACTGTACTACTAGATGTAAATGCTGTCTGTAAGAGGTAAACCTGTATAAAATCGACCTGTGCTATGTAGCACAGCCCAAAACAGACGAATGGGCACCTGTCCTGCAGATTTTAATCTTGACAGAAAATCTGCACAGTAGGACGATTTTGCCTGCGCAGTACTTGGAATGCAAAAACGGAGGGCGAAATGACTTCAGATCAAAATTCTGAAACGAACATGCCCTACGGGCTCTCCCACGGCATATACTAACCTGCAGACGCTCGTGAAACCTCGTCTCGCAATCGGAGGAGATGAAGCGGCAGGTGCCGGTGATGCTGCCCGGGAGGAGGAAGCCTGCTCTGATACCAATTGTTGGAATTAGGGTTGCAGGAATGCACACACAACTTCAAGAAGATGAGGAAGCTTGAGCACAACACAGTAGTGTATTATGAGTGCCAAAAATGAAAGATTAACAAGCCCTAGAAGATAATGGGCGTATATACAATGCACGGGGGAAAAAACCTCCTAGTGAGGGAAAAAGTGCCCCGGCGGTCCTAAGTGTGTTCACACACATCACTACTATAATATGGTAACACCCATCCCCCAAATAAAAATAACAATGTGCACGCACGCACTCACATACACACACACATTTTTTCTTGTTCTAGAACACCCCTTCATAGCATAATGATTGTAAAACATTAGGATACAATATAGGATACAATGATGGGTTACATGCGCCTTCTATTATTATACAAAGAAATTTTGGTTGCGCCAAATCTAAGAAATTCCATGACACTGCCATTGAACTTGATTTTAATTTTAATGAATCATATATGTTGTTGATCACCAAAATAGATAAATAAAGTATATCAATCTATCTTATTGGACTATCACAAGGCTCATGACCATCGCTTTACAAAATTAAAAGGTTTGGTCACATCGATGATGAAAATAGTCTCAAAGAATACAATAGTGAAACTATTCTCATATTAAAGGGAGGGGGGGATGTTTGGCAAGCATTTTTGGGAATCAGGCAAGCGAATTCCAAAAAGATGCTCCCTTCCCCCAAGACAAAGAGGGCCGAAGTAAGTTGGAGAAAGCAAGATGATATAATTATTTGACACATCCTACAATTGAGGTTATTGGTTTAAACTGAGAATAAAACCAAGTTTTTTTCACGTACATCTGTTAACCCACTCCTAGGGTTAACAAGAGCTACCACCATTATCTTATATCAAGGAGTCAAGGTAGATACACCGAAGGGTCATACATTCAAGATATGAAGCAATGGTGTCCAAATCTAAAACTTGAACGAGCGCTCGTAATGGTGTAACGGAGTATTTATGGCAGTTCCCGCTTCAAGAGCATGTGGTAGCAAGTTAGGATGAAGTCCTAAGTGATGTACTTCATGGATATATTATGAGAGTAGTCATTGTAATAGCATTAGGCCTCTTATGAGCCTAAAGTGCCCGGTCGACCACAGTTTAAGTGAGTGTGAACACTTATGGCCATATATATAAGTGAATATCTCTCATAATACAATATACTCTCCCATTGTGCAATTGAGTCTTGCTCTTGCTAATCTCTCTCCCTAATGCATGAGTGTGTGTGAGTGAAGTAAGGTGAGAGGAGAGACGAGTACCCATAGTGCAACGCGGCGGTGTGACAACATTCGCGGGAGGTGCGGTGGAATTGCTTCTCCAAGGAGTTGTAAAGCTTGGAGATCTCAAGGGTTACAAGCTCGACCATTGGGGAGATCCTCACAACAGTTGGTTCACCAGGTAATCTCTTGCTGCTGGATGTGTTTTAAGGAGAGTTAGGGTGAGCCATAACATTTTTGGTGCCATTGGACAGGGAGCCATCCCTTGGCTTTTTCCATCGTTTTTCCTCTAATCTATGCATTACCCATTGCCCATTGTCTTGATTAATGGTTTTCCATGAAAAAGATGTGGATTTGATGGTGATTTGTATGTGATTTGATATCTCTCTTTTTTGTTTTTGTAAAAAATATTTTTTACTTACTTTTTAGCTTAATTTATTGTTTTTGTTAATGTTATTGTGGTTTTTCATGTTCTTAGGGCTTGCACATAGGTTGTATTAGGCTTAGTTTACATCCATTGCACCAAACAATGCAATTTTTAGTGAATGTTAGCTCTCTTTAGTGTTAAACATAGAACTAAAATCATTAATTTTGGCTTAATTGTGTGTTTTTTGTTGAAATTGTTTGCATTAGAGTGTTAGCAAGCATTAGGAGTAGCTTAATCCTTCAAAAACCATCAAAAAATATTTGAATTTGACTAATTTCTCTTAATGGACTAGTTTTTGGTCATTAAGGGTGATTAATCTTGTTCAAGAGGCAAAAAATTTAGAAAATGTGTTAATTGGGGTCTAAATTGATCATGTGAGTAGTCGAAATTAGTGCTTTTAAATATTTTGGGAGCATCTAGATGCATCAAAATACCTAATTATATCAATTTCTTCATCAAATTGGAGGAATTTGGCTCTTTTTACTTAATTTTGCCTTAAAAGAGGAGACCAAAATTAAGAGTCTAATTAATCTTCTATTTTAGATTAATTTACACATTTGTTGATGCACATAGATTATTAGCATTCTCTTTCTCTATCCAATGATATGCTCAACTGTGTGAATTAATAAGGGATTAGTGGTTAATTAGAGTCTTTGATTAGTATAAAAGAGGAAAAGATTAATGAAAGGTTTAATCTTTTATTAATTTTTAATCACTTTTTTTACATAACTCATTAAGTCTAAATGAGCATTCAATGAGTAGATGCTCACGAGTTGTCAAATTGTCCATTTTGGGGGTTATTTATAAGGGTGTAAGAGGTTATAAAAAGGTTGACTTTTTTTATTCCCACTTACCTTTTTGGAAAAATGACATATCTCCTTAATTTTAAATTAAAAAAAATCCCCCCCAAATAAAGAAATTCGTATTTCCCACTAGACTAAAAATAAAATAAAATCAAAACTCGAAAAAAATGGTTCACGTTGTGAACCATTTCTACACTTTCACAGCGTGAAACAAGGTTCATGCCCAAAAAAATAAAAAACTCGAAAAAATGGTTCACGTCATGAACCATTTCTGCACTTTTCACGCCCTAAGTTTTCACGGTGTGAAACAAGGTTCACGCCCCAAAAAAATCGAATTTAATTTTCCATGAAGTTCGGTTCACAGCGTAAAACACTAAGTGTTTCACGGCGCGAAACATTAGCATTTCACGACGTGAGAAAAAAAATCAAAATTGATAAAATTTGTGAAGTCCGCTTTAAGCCATGAGCTGCACCTTTCTAGTTCACGACGTGAAAGGGGGTCCGTCGACCAAAAATAAATAAAAGACTTTGGAAAACACCCCTATTTGGAGGCTCATATCTCCTAAACCGTGAATTCGATGAAGGCGCTCTAGGGCTCATAGGAAAGCTACATCATCTCTTTAACTTTGGTCTTAGCCGTCCGGAGTCAAAATCAACCGTTTTGGCCGTCCGGAGTCAAAATCAACCGTTTTGGCCTCCGACCAGTAGCCTCATTATTCGACCCGAAAATTAACGTCGAACTATATTCGAGATACTTTTTAAGGGTCTAAACAACAAAATCGTAAACGACTCAGGGAGACAAAGTTGCAGTACTCCGAAAATACTACAACTCTCTTATACATAGTTTTTCAAAAATCCTTTTAGAATACTATTATGGCTCACCCTAACCCTGCTTGTGAAACACATTCAAACAGAGATTCCTGGTGAACCGCAACTGTCATGAGGATCTTTCCTATGGTTGAGCTCATAACCCTTGAGGTCTCCAAGCTCTACAACTCCTTTAGAAGCAATTCCACCGTGCCTCCCACCACGTTGCACTACGTGTTATACGGAGATCCTTTCCCCGCCCCCCCCCCCCCCCCCCCCCCCCCGGCGACGTGTGTGGCTCCACTCCCACACATGGTATTTTAATCATATTCATAAATTTAGCCCTTGGAGCCATTAATTGCATAGCTTTTCCAAAATAGGGCTATTTACAAATTTGGACCTTTGTCTAATGCTTTTAAAGCATTTCATCAAAAATAAATAAACCTTGCCCAATTAAAACTGATAGTGGGCCTTTTTACATAAAATGATTATGTGCACAATTACATCTATACATCAATCTTGTGCCCATTTATCATATTCCATTAAATTGAATCTTGCACAAATTAAATTATAATTTTGCACAAATTAAATTAAACATAATTTTGTAAGATTATTAATTGATAAAAAATATGAATAAATATATACCTGTAATAGTCCTCTCGTCTGGGGAAGCAATTGTCCTCAATTGCGTCAAATGATCAACAACCTAACAAGGTTAACTCAAATAATTAAACATAGTTCAATCACCATTCCCTGGCAATACTACATACATCCATAACACTAGATGATTAGTATTTATTGTGGAGTCACCCCACGATACACAATCACTAGTATGGTATGACTCGTGAGGACCCATACGACACCTCATTGAGTACCCTTGTATGGTGCAACACCTCCGTCGGTGACCCTCGTATAGTGTGATACCTCGTTCAATGACCTTCACACTAATATTCACCTGTGTGACACCTCATTCGGTATCCTCGAACATATCTCTCTCTCGTTCGGTACCCTCACACAATCTTTCACTGGTGCGACACCTCATTCGATACCCTCGCATGCATCTCTCTCGTGTGACATCTCGTTCGGTACCCTCACACAATCTTTCACTGGTGCAACACCTCATTCGGTACCCTCACACCTGCTATCTTATTCCAATGATGATTTCAGTAAGCATGTGTTTAAGGTAGGAATCTCAGTTTCCTGTTCGGTCTTGAAGATGCTATCATGAAAGCCCACTCCATTGCTCGTGTGATTGAAATTATCTGTCAAAAGAATTGACGCTGAAGGATACATGAGGTTATAAACTCAAAGTAGATGCAATGAGTCTGAATGATGTAAGGTTAATTTACTTTTTAAAGTTGACATAAATTAAATAGACATGAAATTCAAGAGTAGAGAATTGTACCTATATATATATATATATATATATATATATAGTTCATAAAAATGAGAAAAAATGTGAGCGAAATATAATTTATATTTAACTTTCGATTATGATTATAAGAAAAAAAAATCCTTAACCATGATTATAGGTGTAAGAAACTTTGGAAGGTGTTTGAGTCATTATCTGAAAGATAAAAGTTATTTAGGATTATTTGAAGAATTATTTACTAAGCTATAAAGGATAGGAACTTACTTGCAAATGTCGAACAACCTTGCTACAAAATACATCATTAAAAGGTCACAAATATTGCAAGTATATGTGATGTTTCAATCTCGGAAAATAGAGGAACTTACTTAGGAGTGATGGAGTCATTCTGAAAAAGAAATGTTATGTGGTACCAAACAATTTAAATGTAGTTCAAGGATTCATACTTCTCGAATTAATTAGTGTCAATTTTGAACACACATAGCAATTAATGAATGGGTTGAATATGTACTCACATGATATTGGGGAAACACATCTACATGGTAAAATGTTAGATAAATAAATATAGATATATCTGATGCAATTAATAATTACAGATAAGAAAAATTACCTCAAGGTGTGATGAGTTGAGAATAAACAATAAAAGTGGTGTTCAAATATCACAAAAATATGAAAACCCTTGAACTTTCACACATTGTTGTGGCTATCCTAAGAATATTGTAATCTCTGCATCCCAAAAATAATTAGACTAGAACAAAGGATTTAGGATCTCTTCCAAGCCTTGAGATAAGGTTTTACTCCCAAAAGCTAAAGATTTTTGAAGTTTTCAACAAAGCTTTCTTTTTCTTTTTATGGGTTTTTCTAGCATGCAAACTATATTTTTTAGACAATTTTAATTAAAACTAGAAAATAAATGTTGAAAAAGTAAAGTTTACAAAGCCTTTGTTAACTAATCAGCTAGTTTTTTATTTATTTGAATCATAAGCTTTATTATTTAAAAGCTTATTAAACTTGGTAGTAAAAGTATTACAAGTTTTTTTTAAATGGGTATTAATTCCAGCGCAGGTATAATCAAATTAAGCTTTATTATTAAAAATGTATAAAGCTTTTAATTAAGCTTAATAATAAAAGCTTACAATGCTCTCCTATATATATATATATATATATATATATATAAGCTTTCATTTTAAAATTCTTTAATAACTAGTAATACCTCAACGGGCTGGAAAAAAAAAGTCATGGCCAGCTTGAAGGCGCAAAAGAAGACGCCCAAACGCCACCGAGATAAAAGGGAAAACTAAATTAAAAATAAATAATCTCCCCCCCTAAATTCTGCGTTCGCTGCTGCCTATAGGAAAGAGAAACTATATATATATATATATATAATATTATATTATAATAAGCTTTAATTAATATGTTTACCCTCCAATCTGAAAAAAGAAAAACGCGCAGCGTGCAAGGAGGAATACATATAAATTTTTTTAAATAATTTTCGCTTGTTGCGGTCGGTTGGAGAACAGAGGTATAAATAGAAGAGCTGGAGATATATATATATATATATATATATATATATATATATAATCCATGAAATTAGCTTTAAGCTTTAATCTATCTATACAAGATTAAGGAGAACCCCACCTCCCTCCATGTGGGCAAAAGAGGTGGGGCTATTTCAAAATACCCCGTCCTCCTGTGCAAGCGTGACGTTCACGCTTGCATTTGATACCCACTCCTCCAGCGCATCCGGGTTCAATCAGTTCCAGTCGCCTGCTGCTTTTACTTCGTGTCCATTGTCTGCTTTTACTCCACGACGTCTTTCATGTCGGGACTGCGATACAGAGAAACATAGGTGGTGTTAGTGAGGATGGAGAGTACAGTAGTTCCACATACGCTGCGATCTTCTCCTTGAGGGCTGTGATTTTTTCGGTGGGCGTGGAGATGTGGATGGCGAACTCCAAGATGTCTTTCATGTCGGGACTGCGATACAGATTGCTGATGGGCTTTACGGGCCAGCACTGAATTTAGCTCGCAAGAAGACCGTGGACAGAATCTTCATCTCCTCCACCACCATCTGCAAATCATGGCCACAAATCGTTACCATGGCAACGCGGTTGCCAAATCCGAAAAGCTCACTGGCATATTGGCGCCGTGTTTGCTCTACCTGGACCCGTCGATGATACACCTGTCGCCCACGTCGTAAGGGTGCATCACAAACAAGAATATGATAGCCTCAAACACCTGCTTCACCGTGTTGCCAAACATGAAGCCCACCAGCATGCAACACAGCATGCAACACACACACACACACACACACACACACACACACACACACATAGAGCAACGAGAGAGCATGCAACACAGAGAGAGAGAGGAAAGAGAGCAAACATTGGCATATTGGCACCGTGTTTGCTCTACCTGGACCCGTCGATGATGCGCCTGTCGCCCATGTCGTAAGGGTGCATCACAAACAAGAATATGATAGCCTCAAACACCTGCTTCACCGTGCTGCCAAACATGAAGCCCACCAGCAGCATGCAGCACACACACACACACACACACACACACACACACAGAGCAACGAGAGAGCATGCAACATAGAGAGAGAGGAAAGAGAGCAAACACTAGCATATTGGCACCGTGTTTGCTCTACCTGGACCCGTCGATGATACGCCTATCGCCCACGTCGTAAGGGTGCATCACAAACAAGAATACGATAGCCTCAAACACCTGCTTCACCGTGTTGCCAAACATGAAGCGCACCAGAAGTAGCATGCAACATAGCATGCAACACACACACACACACACACACACACACACACACACACACACACATAGAGCAACGAGAGAGCATGCAACACAGAGAGAGAGGAAAGAGAGCATGCAACATAGAGAGAGATCTCAGGAGCTGCTTGGTCACCAGGTATGTGGAGCGTGAAGGAGAGCTAGATTTCAAACTGCGAAGGAGATGTGGACGACGAACTCCAAGAAGACTGCGATACAGATTGCTGCTGGGCTTTACGGCCAGCACTGAATTTGGATAGAACACCTTCTCATTATCAACTCGCAAGAAGACCGTGGACAAAATCTTCATCTCCTCCACCACCATCTGCGAATACGGCGGTGGCATATAGACAGCATGCCAGATTGACATGACTGCGTGGAGAGGCGATGCATGGAGAGAGTACATGGAAACATTTTGCCACATGGAAGAGGAGAGGATTCCCTATTATACTATAAATAGATAAATATATAAATAGATGTGTGAATGTTGCATTATTTCTTGAAAACACGTGCGAATGTATCATACGCTAGGTTGCATTATTCCAATTCAAAATTTGAATTATACGTTTTATTAAGGAGAATCGTATGTTTTCAATCAAAATTTAATCGAATAATTTGGAGATATGTCATCAATTTGAAGAAATTTATTATATGATAGAATGTTACTAATATATAAGCCAGCCAGATTTGTCATTTTTGTTGTTGTGGAACTTTATTGAACTTTTTCCTCTTTGTAGAGTAAGAATGTAAAACTTAAAAATGGATATTTAAATATTAAAATTATATATTTTCTTAAGCATAATTTTTCTTTTATAAGTGAATAGTCTATTAAATATTTTTAATATTCTAGATTACATTTTTGAAGTGTCACTTTTACATTTATTAGATGGCGAAGATGAAAGAGTGGCTGTTGAAAGCCCAGAACACGTGCACGCCCACGTGCTGTTGCACGGCAACGTGGACGGAGGGGCGGGAGGGGAGGCCACTGGAGGCAGGTCGTAGTATGTGGTGGTGTAATTGAGAGGCGGCTGAAGCTAAATGTTTCCGAGTTGATGAGGATGATGGGGTAAGAGAGGAGCTCAACTGTAAGAAGGAAGTTCTTCGCAGCCTATAGTTGGGGAGAGAGAGAGAGAGAGAGAGACAGGCTAGAGAGAGTTTTTTTCCTTTTGCCACCTACCAACGAAGAATTCTGAGCTTTCGGCGAAGTAGGGTTTGCTCGCCACAGCCAGGCGTCGAAATAGGGGAAACGCAGGACCATGGCTATGGAGGGAAGCTCTATAATTGTGCTCACTGGGGTGGAGAATAGCTCTGGATTACGGCTATGGCGATGGAGAATAGGTCGCTATTTCTAACTATTCTGCGCAAAAAATCGTGAACAAGAAAGCTTGACCAGGAAGATGATTAAGATTGATCAGAAAATATAAAACGTTAAATTATATATATTTATATATAACACAAATATATATTTCACCACCACCAGCTTGCTCACCTTGCAAGTACGTGAAATTTGAGAAACCCGCCAACCTCTGCAACCTCTACACGGTGTAATTTCTTTATAGCCTTTGCAATGCAGCCACGTAAATTCTTTGCAACCTTTGCAATGCAGCCACGTAAATTCTTTACAACCTTGCAAAGAAAAAGCAGAGGGCAGGGGCATAAACTCAGAAGCTTTTCGCACATAATGGAGAGATAGTGCCAGACTGATGCAGATGGTGGTCCAACTTTGTTTTGACATGGCGGGCCGCCATAAAGCTTCCACGTGTAAAAGCAATGTTGGGCACGCTTTTTCTTTTCTTTTTTTTGGACAACCCCACCTCCCTCCACGTGGGCAAAGGACATAATCCTCAGACTTATTTTCATCCATCTTTTTAAATTAGTTTCCTTAGAGTTCTAAAAGTGTATTTTGTAAAATGATTTTGGACTTTTTAAATAAAAAATGATTTGTTTTGTTATATATATATATATATATATATATATATATATATATAGAGAGAGAGAGAGAGAGAGAGAGAGAGAGAGAGAGAGAGAGAGAGAGAGAGAGAGAGAGAGAAATTTGGTTTTTTTAATTAAAAAATGATTGAGAAAAAGTGGTTGCATTTTGGCTAGCCTTCAGATTTTTTAAAATTTTGGTTATTCTATGTATGCTAGGCACCTCAGTCTGCCAGCTTTGAGCTCCACATGGTCGTGCCTTCGCCTCCTTGAGCTGCCTTCGCCTCCTCGAGCTCCTCGATCGCCTTTGCCTCCTCTAAGTGCTTCATTGCTCAAGGTCTTTTATTTTGCTCAAGGTCATTTTATATATACAAAATGTATTATATAAACAAAGTGTATACAAGATAAAGGGAGAGCGTAGAATGATTCGTTTTGTTTTAAATTTTCGCATCAATAAAAAAGCATTATCATATCTGACGACCTATAATTACTAATTAAGGTCCAATTGTATACATGAGTGTTGTAATGAATTGTTTTATAATTAATGATTTAACCTAATATAAACATTAATGACTTTTGATTAATGTTTGATAAAGTTAAGGGCATGATTAATTCGAACAAAGAGTATACAAGATAAAGGGTGAGTGTAGAATGATTCGTTTTGTTTTAATTAAAAGATTTATTTATATATAATATACATATTCCTATTCTAGAAGATGAAGGGAGAGTGTAAAATGATTTGTTTATGTATATGTAAATATATATGTATCTCTCTCTCTCTCTCTCACTCTCTCTCTCTCTCTCTATATATATATATATATAGAGAGAGAGAGAGTGAGAGAGAGAGAGTGAGAGAGTGAGAGAGAGAGAGAGAGAGAAAGTGTAGAATAATTTGGGTTTTTTAATAAAAAAAATGATTGAGAAAAAGTGGTTGCATTTTGGCTAGCCTTCAGATTTTTAAAAATTTTGGTTATTCTATGTTTGCCAGGCACCTCAGTCTGCCAGCTTTGAGCTCCATGTGGTCGTGCCTTCGCCTCCTCGAGCTCCTCGACCGCCTTTGCCTCCTCCAAGTGCTTCATTGCTCAAGGTCTTTTATTTTGCTCAAGGTCATTTTATATATACAAAATGTATTATATAAACAAAGTGTATACAAGATAAAGGGAGAGTGTAGAATGATTCGTTTTGTTTTAAATTTGCGCATCAATAAAAAAGCATTATCATATCTGCTGGTGACCTAATTAAGGTCCAATTGTATACATGAGTGTTGTAATGAATTGTTTTATAATTAATGATTCAACCTAATATAAACATCAATTCAAAACCTTCCTAAAAAGTCAAAGATTGATGACTTTTGATTAATGTTTGATAAAGATTTGGATTGTTTTGTTTTAAATAAAAGATTTATTTATATAGAATATATATATATATATATATAGAGGACTACCTAAAGATTTCAAACAAAATGTATTATATATATTTATCTATATCTATACAAGATTAACCACAACTCCCCCTCCCTCCACATGGCCAGCCAAAAGCAGGGTTAATTCAAAAGGAGGGTTAATTTGATAAGTAAGCAATGCCATGTTCGGCTTGCTTTTATAATTTGACAGTAGGAGGCAGAAGAAGGTTTTAAAACGCACACAAAAATGCGCTGCAAACCAGAACTGGTACTGCGCTGTTACCTTAAACTCGATGCATTCATGGATGGGAGAGGAGGCTATTCATGAATGGCTTGATGTCAACGGTGCGGCCAACGGCAGCCCCTTTGCCATGGCCTGAAGGAAACGATCGATCACTGTCTTGGTTTTTGTTGTGATACATGACAAGCCCATGGGACCAAATCCCTTCTACATTGACGGCTATTGCCTTGCAATTGATCCCGCGATGTGCATGATGATCGGCGTGTATGTCAAAAGGCTTCTTGGTGTTGGTGACCCAGAGAGCATTGCCCCTCATACCTCTTATGCTCGAATTATTGACATGAACGCCTTCAAGAAGAACTGATTTCTTTACGATAAGTGTAAGGGAGTTCACTAAAGGAGTAGTTTAAAACTCTTTGATCTATGAAGCTTGATGTTTTAAATATACCCATTTTGTTAACTTCAAGGTAATAAACTACGGTTAAACTCACAACTTTTTTCATTCTTTGTATTTAAAAAATTGAGGATGTATGTAAAACTTTATGTAAGTCGATGAAATTGTAAGCTCCTTTTGTTTAACTCACATGATATTTTACATATTCCTAGGTGAATCCCTTGGGCCCGCACTCTCATCCATCTTTTTAAATGAGTTTCCTAAAAGCTAAAATTAGGTGAACCGCCTTCAGACATATATAGATATATATACAAATACATATACATATATATATATATGTATATGCATATACATATATATATATACATATACAAATACGTATACATACATATATGGTTTCCTAAAAGCTAAAATTAGGTGAATCGCCTTCAGACATATATAGATATATATACAAATACATATACATATATATATATATGTATATGCATATACATATACATATATACATATACAAATACGTATACATACATATATGTACGTATATGCATATGCATATGCATATACATATACATATATATATACATATACATATACATATAGATACATATACATATACATATACATCATGTGGATACCTTTTTACCATTCATTCACTTGAGCGTAGTTGGGTCTTAATCTATTCTACGTACGTGTGATTTAGTTTGTGATTCACCGTTTGGATTATTTTCATAATCCATAATTTCTTCTAGATTAAATAAAATTTAAAAAATATTTCATTGATATATTTCTTAATGATGTACAGTATGGATAACGAGGGAAAAATTGTGAGGTGTTCGACGGACGTTGAGGATAGAAGCCATCGTGCAGAGTATTCAAGACCTCAACAATCTGATGAGGTAAGAGAAGATAATGAGAAGACTCAACGAATAATGCATGCTTTTAAGCAATGCCAGAGGAAACTAAAAACCTCTACTAAGTGGGTGCGACGTAACCATGGTAAGAAGACTATATATATGTATATATATATATATATATATATATATATATATATACATGTATATATATATATTCATGTATATACATGTATATATTCATGTATATACATATATATATGCATGTATATACATATATATATACATGTATATATAGATGTATATATACATGTATATACATATATATATATACATGTATATATAGATGTATATATATATGTATATATATGTGTGTGTGTATATATATATACATATACATGTGTATATACCCACTTGAGACTAGACCGCTTAACGTCGACTTAGAGGGCTATTTTTACCCAATCGATGGGGAGGTGGGTAAATGTCATCGCGAGAGAGAGAGAGAGAGAGAGAGAGAGAGAGAGAGAGAGAGAGAGAGAGAGAGAGAGAGAGAGAGAGAGAGAGAGAGAGAGAGAGAGAGAGAGAGAGAGAGAGCTTTATATACCCACTTGAGACTAGACCGCTTAACGTCGACTTAGCGGGTTATTTTTACCCAATCGATGGGGAGACTTAAACCCAGGTGGGTAAATGTCATCGCGAGAGAGAGAGAGAGAGAGAGAGAGAGAGAGAGAGAGAGAGAGAGAGAGAGAGAGAGAGAGAGAGAGAGAGAGCTTTATAATCTTTTAGTATGCATGTGAAGATTGGAGAAAATCTCATGAGGGATTGTATATTATGTGTATACACAAATATTATAAGAAAAAATATTGTTATTTTCATTCAATGTTTACTTTTTTATAATAAAGAAAATGACTTTACTATTTTATGATGGAATTAGGTTTATAGCAAGAATGGTAGAGACACGTAGTTTGGCGTATCCTCTTCAGACCATTTCCTTGAATGCTCCAAGGAAAAGAAGAAGAAATGAAAAAATAAAATGTGCACAGGAGTCAAGGGATAGTGAACCTCATTGTTGTGATGCAAGGATGCATAATGTTACCTATAATACCGGTGATGTATTGATGCAAGAGACTCATAGGATTCTTGCAGAAAACGATACCATTTGTGCACAAAAACAAGTAGCAAAAGAAACTTTGATGTATTTACCTCAATCTAGCACTAAGAGGTCTCAAATTGCCCTGGGTGGAGATAAAAGGATATCTAACAAGAGTGCTAGGAGTGTTCGCCGTGAAATTGCTAGGAATAGGACTCTTTTGAAAGAAATAACAAGGGAAATGGCAAGTGGAGTTTATTTAGGGATGTCATTGGTTCAAAGTTTGAGACTTACAAGAAGGTACCGTCGCTTCATCGCTAGAAATAGGACATCTTATAATGCAGCTAGAAGAGTAAATGAGGGTAATGCAATTACAATGTGTTCCTTTTTTGCCCATGAAGAGAGAGAAGTGCCATTTGCTAATACAATAAGAAGGGAGAGTATCGGAGAAATTCCCTCTGATGTATTTGAAAAAAGAAAGGGAGGGATTTTGTTTATCCTCCATGAACTCCCGCCCGTACAAGGTACACATGCAACTACTTGGCCTTTGGTATATTCATGCACTTTAAGTCACTCATTAGGAGGGATGACACATGAGTGTTGGTTTTGTGGAGCATAGTTATGGGCAAGTGAAAAGAAGATGAGTTGTGGACAGGTTCTTGGCAAATATTGTTGTAAACATGGGCGTATGTCTGTTCCTTCACTTGCTGAACCACCTGAGCCATTAAGGTCTCTTTTGATTGGTAGTGACACTACAAGTAAAAAATTTCGAGAAAACATCAGGGCTTATAATAGTGTGTTGGCTTTTTCATCATTGGGTGCACAAATAGATGACTCTCTCTTTCACAATAGTAGGGTCTATACTTTCAAGGTGCATGGGACTGTTTATCATCGGATTGGGTCCTTGGTCCCCAATAATATGTACAATCCTAATCCACAGTTTGCACAGTTGTATGTGTTTGATACTGAGCACGAATTACAAAATCGACTAGGTGTCATGAATGGATTGGAATCCACAACCCTAGAAGCACTTCAATCCATGATGCACACTTCTAATCCATTTGCACAAGCTTTTAAGTATGTGGGAAGAATGTTGAGTGACAATCCAAGTTTGGATTTGAAAATGACTATATGTGAGACAAAATCCACATCTAGGCAGTACTCAATCCAACAGCTTCCGAGATTGCTGGTATCATGATTGGTCAAGGTGATGATCATAATGTTGGTCGTCGTGATATTTTATTGCATACTCGACAAGGCACATGCAAACACATCTCTAATTTGCATAGGTGCTATATGCCTCTTTTGTACGTCATGTTATTTCCAAGAGGGGAGGATGGATGGCACTTGAGAATCCCTTATGCTGATGCACAAGTGAGTGCATTGAGAAATGGTCATTGTGTGACTCAACGACAATACTATGCTTATCGATTGCAAATTCGCCCAGATACAAATGCATGCTTGCTACGTGGTGGAAGGTTGTTGCAACAGTTTATGGTTGATGCCTATTGTTGCAGTGTTGAAGAGTCACGATTATCTTGGCTATGCCATAATCAAAAAAGTTTGCGTTCAGAGGTTTATAGTGGTTTAGCAGACTTGCTTCATTTGGAAGGAAGTGGAAGTGGTATTGCAAGAAGGATAGTGGAAAGTAGAATAGTGTTACCTTCTAGTTTTACTGGTGGGCCACGACAAATGTATCAACTTTATCAGGATGCCATGGTAATTGTTCGTTCAAAGGGCAAGCCCGATTTATTCATTACTTTCACCTGTAACCCAAAGTGGCCAGAGGTATTAGATGCTTTACTCTCGGGGCAAAGTGCATGTGACCGGCCTGATTTGACTACTAGAGTGTTTCACCAAAAACATTCAGATATGATGAAAAATATCGTGAAGAAGGAGCTCTTTGGTAAGGTGATTGGATATGTGAGTGTCATTGAGTTCCAAAAAAGAGGATTGCCTCATTCACACACGTTATTGATCTTGGATAGTGCCCATAAACCTAAGACTCTCCAAGACTATGACAAATTAGTATGTGCCGAATTGCCTGACAAGCAAATGTTTCCTGCTCTGCATGATGTCGTGTTGCATTGCAATATCCATGGGCCCTGTGGGCCATTCAATCCAAGTGCAATTTGTATGGATAAAGGGAAATGCACAAGGAACTATCCACGAGCTTTTGCACAAGAGACTACTGTGGATGAGAGTGGTTACCCCATGTATATGCATCGAAATGATGGAAGAACTATGGCATTGAAAAAGTGTAATGTTGATAATAGATGGGTTGTGCCATATAACCCTTATCTTTCAGTCACATATAATGCTCATGTAAATGTGGAAATATGCTCAACAATAGCAGCAGTGAAATATCTTTACAAGTACATATACAAGGGCATGACAGAGCAACAATAAGATTTAGCATTGTACAAGGTGGGGATGTTAATGCTGCTTGCGTAGTCGATGAGATTCAAAGGTATTTGGATGCACGTTACGTCTCTGCATCAGAGGCCTGATGTGCAACGGTTGCAGGTACACTTAGATGGGGGTCATAATGTTATCTTCAGAGATGATGATAATATTGCAGATGTTTTTCAGAGGGAAAATGTAGGCAAGACTACTATGACTGAATGGTTTACCTGTAATCAACAACATCTTGAAGCAAACAATACATTGTATAGTGATTTCCCTCAACAATGGGTTTGGAACTCCAAGTTGAAGAAATGGACCAAAAGAAAGATTGGAAACACTATAGGTCGCATGTACTTTGTAGCTCCTTTGGCATGTGAGGCATACTATGTTCGCCTACTTCTTACAATATGTAAAGGATCTAAGTCATTTGAAGATAAATGCGTTCGCTCAATGGTCACATCTATCCTTCTTTCAAGGCAGCTTGCATTGCCAGAGGGATATTGGAATATGATTCTGAATGGGTTGCATGTATGGAGGAAGCATCATCCATGTAAAATGCCTTGCAATTGAGATGTCTTTTTGGTACTATATTGCTATTTTGTGAGCCTTCCTCTCCAGGAATATTGTGGAAGAGATTTCGAGAAGAAATGATAGAAGATTTTCTATACCAGTTATCGAGAAGCAGGGGTCAGTTTATTGGTATTGAACAATTAGCTGAAACTCATGCACTACTACACTTGGAAGAAATTCTTCGTGCTCAGAGACGGACATTGGCAGATTTTGAAGGAATGCCTGAACTAAACAGAACTGATTTGGAAGTCTTGGGTGAAAATAGATTGCTTTTGGAAGAGAGATCTTTTGATACTGTCGAACAATCTAACCTGTCAAGTGCTATGGAGTCAACATTAAGAGATAGCTAGCGTGCTGCTTTCGATGCTGTAATGCATGCAATTGCGACAAATGCAGGTAACATTTTTTTCCTGGATGGTCCGAGGGGTCGGGCAAGACTTATTTGTATAATTGCTTGCTTGCGCGAGTACGTGGACAAGGGTATGTTGCTTTGGCCACTGCATCATCAGGTATTGCTTCTCTACTCTTGGCGAATGGACGTACTGTACATTCTAGATTGAAGATAACTCTGGAGTTAAACAATTCTTCAACTTGCAAAATCCCTGTACATGGATAACTTGCTGAGGTTTTGAGAGTTTGTAAGCTCATTATTTGGGATGAGGCACCAATGATTCATCGTTATGCTTTTGAAGCATTCGATAGGAGCTTACAAGATGCAGTATTATTCTTAGATAAGCCATTTGGTGTTCCAAGTGTTGGGATGAGATAAATCCAATGAATAGAAGAAAATACCAAAAAATGAGTAAATGCCCACATAAGATGAAGAGTTGACTAAGTACAAGATTTATTAGTTAAAAATTATGAAATATTACTAAAAAAATGAGATATTTTGGAGTAATCATAAAATTTTGACACCTTGGTAAGGAAAAGGGGAGCCTTCAAGGAGGTGCATATTTCACACATGTGAATGAGTTTTAAAATAAAAAATATTAAGATATTTTTTTATCTCTCCTCTCTCCTAGATCAAACCAAATCAAAAAGGGAGCTAAATTGGTCCAAATCTTGTCCAAATTCAGCCAAACTAAAGCTGAAAATTTCTAGAACTTAGTTGGACTCAATTAGTGGCCTCCCTCACTTATAAATAGACCCTCATTCTTTTTTATTCTCATCTGTGAACTAGACCATGCCAATATTACATTAGAATAAGCATATTTTCTATTATCTCCTAAAAATCCTCTACAATTTGGAGAGATTGGAGTTTCTCTCTCTCTTCAACCTTCCTTGGAGCTTTCCTCAACATACTAACCAATTGATTGGTTGGGGATCTCTCCTAATAATAGAGAATCAAGCAAAACAAGAGGTAAGGTGTGACTTTATGGTTTTTTTTCTTAATCTTCTAAATGTTTTTCACTTCTCAACCCCTCTCAAGCTTGAGAAGTATTCAATTGAATGGTTTTTCAATGCAAATGAAACTCTCTAATGAATTTTAATGATTAATCACATAAAGTTTACATTTATGCTTAATTTAGGATGTTTTTATGTTTATCTCTCTCCCCCCCAAAGAATGGTCATTCCTATGACCAATTCTCTATTCAAATGATGCTTCTCATGGAGCAATTCTTAATTCTAAAAGCAAACTCTATGCTAGTCAAGCTAGAGGTCAAAGAAGTGGCTTTTTAATGCTTTTATGTTACTTAAATTATGATAAACTTAAAGATTAAGTCCATAAATTGGATATTGATCCAAATGATAGTTATTCTATCATATTGTATTACTAAATCTTATGCTTTTCAAAATTATTAAAAATTATCAGTAATAGCAGCAAAGCTATAGTAAAATTTTTAAAAAATTAACAGATAAATCATTTTTATGCATAATATGAAAAGAAGACTTCCTACCATATTCTAGGATTAGTCATCCTATGTTAAATAAATAATTCTCATCATCCATGAAAAATTAATTTTTTTATGTTTATGCATAAATAGTTAATTAGAGAAAAAGAGAAAATTTTAGTAATTTTATTTTTATGATAAATAAGAAATTCCCATGATAATGGAGATCTATGTATTCCAATGGAGAAAGAGAAAATTTGGAATACCAAAATAATGGATATTTTATTTAAAATTAAAGAAGAATTTTAGATAAGTTATTTTTATGCATGAAAAATTTAAATGATGAAAGAGAAATTTCCATCATAATTGGAATTTAATCATTTAAATGGAAAAAGTGAAATTCTTGTCATATTTGGATTAATGGATATTTTTATGTAATTTTTAAGAGAAATTTTAGTTAAAATTATTTTATGCATGAATAGATTTAAATGATGAAAGAGGAGTTCCCATCATATTTGGAATTCAATCATTTAAATGGAAAAAGAAAAATTCTTGGTATATTGGAATATTGAATATTTTTATTTAATTTAAAGTGGAATTTTAGATAGATTTAAGTTATGATGATAAAAGAGGAATTCCCATGACATTTGGATTGCACTCATTAAATGAGAAAAAGAGATATTTCAAGCTTATTCAAAAAATAGATATTGGTATTTAGTTAAAAAAACTTTTTATGATAATTAAGAAAAGAAAGATTTGAATTAATTTTAGGTATCAAAAGATAAATTTTCACCATAATTCTACCTAGGGAATTAAGGTTGAGAAATTAAATGGTAAAAAGAATATCTTTAGATATTTTATGTGGCTAAATCACTAAATTAGTATTTACCTGAAAGTAGTTGTTTATCTTAAGAGAATCCTTGTTAGAATTAAATCGAATGATTAGACTACGAGAGGGATTGACAATAAACCTACTTGTCCATCTCTCGATCTAAAGCAAAAACTTCATGATAATGACCAATTCCAGTTCCTAAATACAAAGAATAAACCACCGTTGAATAAACTAGTTTTCCCTTGACTGAAATCACCAAGAATCTTGTTGGATAATCAGTCAAATGATGGGTAGATTACCCTGATGAGAGATCAAGGATTCTCATTATGAAATTGGGAAATTAAGGAAATATGGGGTTTTTACTTGCATAGAACCTCTGCTTTCATTTAAAGGACTGTTTTACGCCAGAATGTTGGAGGAAGCATTGGGCATGTGTTTTACTAAGAGGAGGTTCGTTGCAACAGCTGGCGATGGGGAGTCGTCAAGGGACGTCGCTCGCGCGACGGCAAAGCCTGCCGAGGTCTTGACCAGTCTCGGTACGGTTAAAATGGTGTGCTTTCGGTATGATAGACGAGGACCGACGAAGCGGTCCTTGAGTGAAGTGCTAGGACACCTAAGGAGGATCCTAGAGGGTTCTGACCAGGTGATGCATGGGCTCGCGATTGCTAGGACACCCATGCGTGTATCGAGGAAGATTCGAATGGACTAAAAGGAAAGATTTGTGTGAATCAAATTTTGATACTAGATCTCGTTGGTTGGCCAGCCGGTCTTCAATGGAGAGTCTAAAGGACACATTTTGTAATACAATGGACTCAAATTTTGGAGGATGATGATCATTAATATTATGATTTCTATTGAAGGATTGTTTTAAAGCCAGTCGAATCTGTTTTAAAGCTAGTCGAATTTGTTTTAAAGCTAGTCGAATCTGTTTTAAAGCCAGTCAAATCTGTTTTAAAGCCAGTTGAATTTGTTTTTAAGCTAGTCGAATCTATTATAAATGGCAATTTCATATTGGGTGTGTACGTGGTATGCCTACCATAATTTTTGCATGAATCGTCGGCTAGGGGGCCTTGGAACTCTTTTCCTCGATACCCGGGCAAAATACAACCAAATCGTTATAAAGGAATCCCACCAATACAGTGGTCGGGTGGTTGGCTAACCCATGGGCCGGTTGTTAGGCTGGATTGGAGGATTCCTGCGAAACAATTAAGATGCGATTAGTTAGGTTAGTTAGATTAAGTCATGAGAAGACCTTGTTCTGTGGGGAGGGGATCAACGGCTGTGCCTCATTAAAGGAGGAAAAAAGCGGTGATTCCATAGTCTCTTCTTGATCTGACCATGTGACTTCAGGTTCGGTCAGATTAGTTTAACTAGTTAAGACTTTGACTCGTTAGGGTAATTCCCCCGTAAGTACTTGGGATAGCTTGTGAAAGAAGGAATTCCCAAGTACTTTTGCTAGCGAAAGTACTTGGGACAACTTTGCAAAATTGTTGTAAGTCTCATATCTTATGTCCAAATATAGTCATCCAACCACTCAAATCGAAGGGAAAATGCTATTTAAGCGCATTCAATGGGTTAAATCTTACAAAAACATGGTTTACTATGAAAATTTTTAAAAATAAAGATCTATATCTATAATTGGATAAGTTTAAAAGCTATTTCTTATGCTTTTTTCAGTGACACTACTTAAGTCTATCCCGCTATGTATCTAGGGATGATATTGAATGCCCTGTCTATTGAAATTAGTGAAGCCTGATAAGTTTAAGTCTATCCCGCTATGTATCTAGGGATGATATTGAATGCCCTGTCTATTGAAATTAGTGAAGCCTGATGAGGAAAGATTATTAGCTCTTCAAAGTTTAGAGGCTATGCAGAAACGTAGGAAAGCTTGACATGATCATAATATTAAGATTCGTAGGTTTATAGTTCTAGAGCAGCAATTATAAGTTTCCAAGTAAGATGAAAGTTAGATCATTTGGGACCTTTTATGATAATAAAAGTATTTGATAATAGTTCCTTAAGTATACAAGACTTAAAAAAGAAAAATGAACCATTTAGGGTCAATGGGTTGAGGGTTAAACATTATGTGGTTTGAGATTAATGTGGTATTTAGAATGCTTAGTTTAGGGCAATAAAGGTATAGGTGAGTATAGTGTAGGAGATTATGGTTTAGTTTATGAGGTTATCCTTGTTGGGTTTGAAATGGTGGAAGCAGATATTTTCGGTGGAGTTCACGTGCAGCAATATGAGTGTGCCTACTTTAGATGAGGATATCATGGTAGTACATCACCAGGGTAGATTTTTCTATTCCCTATTTTTGTACGCATTCTCGTTACTATTTTGCATATAGAGGTGAGAAATGCTCTGAGATGTCATTTGTCAATTTATTTTGTCAATTTATTCTTTCTCCAGTTTCATTCTATTTCCCCATGCTAAGATTTGTTAAAATCATGGATCGAGCTCTCCTATACAACTTCCTAAAATAACAAGATATTTACCTAATCATAAACTAATCCTACACTAATGATAACACTAATCTAAGGTGGATAGAAATAAAGAAAACTCATTATAAGTGTGTGCAAATTAAGGTTTAGACTCAATTTCAGTTAGGTTACAAGATGGAAACTTGTACTCATAAAAAGACTTGAGATGTTGTGCTTATATTCCATTGTTTGAAATGTCCTCCTTTTATATGAGGAGAGTACAACATGGCCTTTCTCTTGCATGTGGCATAATTCTCACTTGGTGATGTGGCTTCTCACACGAGTTCACTCTATATTTTCCTTGTGCTCTTTGGCACCACATATCTCAACATCCCCCCTTGGTGCCAAATCTTTGGGCTACTCAAGGTGGTTGGATGTTGGTTACATAATGTTGTTTGAATTTTTCCTTTCTACATTCCCCTATGTGCTATGAGCAACTTTGGCCCATGTGCTACTTTGGCACTTTCCCCCCTTAATGGTAGATTGGGTACAATTTTTAGGCTTTCACTCTTCCTCTCTCTCTCTCTCTCCCCTTGTGCTAGGCTACTTTGGCCTTTATGCTACTTTGGCATTATAGCTACTTTCGCTATGAATTTTAGCTTGATTGCATCATATGGCCTCAGAGGTTGATTACATCACACTTTTTGTAGAGACAAGAGGGGTGAATTTCTAGCTTTGGTACATCAGCGGTCCCAGAGGCTAGATACAAGTACTTTTTGTAGGAAGTAGGATTTTTTCACAACAAATTTTTGTTTAAAAGATGGGTACTGAGTGGATTTTTGATTGCATGCTCATTTGGCCACTTAAATATATTTGAGCTTTTTCTTTGACGATGAGATAGCCAACATTCATGGCTTGCATTGATTTTGAAAAGTCCATGTTGATGATGATCCAACCATTAAATATGGCATTGATTCCCATTGGTGTGAATTTGAAAGCACATGTTGATGTACAACTCATTTGCCTATGGAAAATTACAAAGATTATAAAGATGCTAAAGACTATCGTGTGAAAGCTTATGATCAAATCCAAAGCACACATCTTTTGATTTCCCCGTGGGGGAACACCTTCTTAAGGAGATTTTAAAATTTTTTAAAAAGAATTAGAATTGAATTCTTATCTTTTCCTTTTGGGTGTGGTCGTGAGCAAGACGGGGCTTCTCGCTGTGTGGGCACCTTTTTTTCTCTTTGCTCCTTCTTGCAGATTTGTGCGCTCGTTGGTGTCTCATGAGGACGACAGCAATGGCAGTCTATAGAAGGAGTGTTCTGACGCTAATGCAAGACGGTGGCCCAAGGTGGATGTTCTAGCTCTCATCTGCATCCGGACCAATCTGGATCCCTGCCTCCAGCAGGAGGTGTCTGCCTTTATGGCTTGCCTAGGCTTCAGGCACTGATAGACGCTTGTTGCTGTCTGACTCACAATCTTTACTTTCTTTCTCTCCCTCAGACTAGGTTATTTGCATAAAGCACAAAAATAGTTACTTATGCCAGGCTTCTTCGTTGCTATTGATGACGACGACGATGGAGTTTTTAAGTTTCACTGCAAGTCTTCTATCTCTATCACCAGCAGGCGAAAGGTGGAAAAACTAGCCCGGCCCGAAGGAGTCAACATGCTCGAAGGGCTAGACCTCAATGATGAGGAGGAGTATCTCCAACAAAATGCTCATTTGATTAGCCAATTTGAGGTTGATGTGGTCCAGATAATGGACAGATATCGACCAAGCACAAGGATGAGGTTCTTAAGGATCACTCCGCCCCAGTAGGGAGGACAAAGGAACACATTCTGGAAATAGAAGAAGATTTTCATGAGGCTCTAGCGGCTGAGGAAGGAACTACTCCAAGCTTATAGCAACTCATTGCAGTAGAAAAAGCTTTTGACAAAGATCTCAGGCACTCCAAGAGAGTCAAAGAGGATGAACTCATGGAAATAAACCTAAAAACTGATAATGACCCCAAAATGGTCTGGGTCATGCAAAGCTAGACACTGAGTTCCAAGAAGAGGTCCGGGTGTTGCTCACTTATCTCTTAAAGATGTCTTTGCTTGGAGATACACCAAGATGAAAGGGATTGATCTCAGCTTTTATCAACACCAGATCAATCTAAAGGAAGATGGCATCCCTATCCCCGGTGAACAAAGATACCAGATGAACCTGAATTATGCCAAAAGGGTGAAGAAATAGATAAGTTGCTACAATCGGATTCATATATCCAATAGATCAGACAACATGGTTATGCCCAATCGTAATAGTGCCAAGAAAAATAAAAAATTGAGGGTCTATATATATTACCGGAAGCTAAATGTAGCAACCATCTCATATCCTTTTCCCCTGCCATTCACAGATATGCTTAATGCTGTAGCATGCCATGAAATGTATTCATTTCTAGATGGGTTCACTGGATATAATCAGGTACAAATGGCTCAGGAATACCGGCACAAAGTAGCTTTCATCATAGAATGGGAAGCTTTTGCATCAAACGTCATGACATTTGGCCTCAAGAATGCGTCCACCACATTTCAGCGCATGGTTCATGAAATTTTTACCAATTTCTTGACCTCCTTCATGCGCATATTGATTGATTACTTTAGCGTTTTTGGTAAAACATCTCAATGTTTGATGTATCTACAGCTGTGCTTGGCCAAATGCAGACTCTCTAGATTAAGTCTAAACCCAGCTAAATGTGCCTTTGCTGTCCAAAGCTGAATGCTACTAGGCCACATCATTTCCAAAGAAGGAATAACAGTTGACCCAGCTAAGGTCGAGGTAATCTAGAAATCCCCACCTCCAAAAAATGAGAAAGAGCTCATAAGATTTTTGGGACAGGTCAGATGGCACAACAGAATGCTTAAATACCTTGCCCATGTAGTAGCCCCTTTGAATCAAAGAATGGTACAGATAAAAAAACTTCTAACCAAGCAGTTAAGGCATGCAAATTTTAATTGGATGGAGGAATGCAACATCGCATTCTGGCATCTTATGCTCATCTTGTTAAAAGCACCAGTGGTACATTCTCCAAACTAGGACCTACCCTTTCATGTCTTTGTAGATGCCTCTGATGTTGCAATTGGCAGTGTGCTGATGTAAGAGGTCGAGAAGAAATGGTTCCGGCCTATCTACTATGCCAGTCAAAGGCTCTTTAAAGCTGAGAAGAACTACTCAACCACACACAGAGAAGCCCTTGGCATGATCTACTCAGCAACCAAGTTCCGGCACTACCTATTGGGTAACAAACTTACTTTTTATGTAGATCACTCTGCCTTGTTGGATTTGGTAGATACGCAGAGTCTACCAGGAAAGCTAGCTAGATGGATATTAATACTCCAAGAATTTGAGTTCACAATAGTGCACACCCCAGGTGCCAATCATACAGTGGTAGATTATTTATCCTAACTTGAGTTTGGAGAAGCCCCAACCGGAGTGGCAGACGAGCTTCTAGATGCTGAACTATTCACAACTCACACAATCACTCCCATCCACCAAACATGGTATGATGAAATGTCGACATTTGTTGTCACAAGTCTAATGGAGGATAACCTTTTTAGAGATCAGCGGAAGCGGATTGCTATCCACAAGCTGGTACTTTCAGGTCATAGCTGGCTAGCTTTACAAGAAAGGGATTGACCAAATCCTCTGGAGGTGTATCCCACCACATGAGCAGGAAGCTGTCCTTAGAGAAGCTTACCAAGGAATCAGTGGGAGGACACTTCGTCGGAGAAATCACTGGGAGGAAAATCCTCCAAGAAGTACTCTCTGGTGGCCAATAGTACTCTCTGGTGGCCAATAGTACTTGCAAATGGGCCAAGCAGTGTGACGTATGCCAACGTCTTGGCCAACCAATAGATAGAGGCAAGATGCCACACAACCCAATCCTTCCCCTAGAACCATTCTAGAAATGGGGCCTCAAATTTGTGTTAAAAGAACGGTAGAGGAGGAGAAGACACACACACACAGGAGCAAACCCTAATGTCTATTGCAAACCCTAACCATAGAGGGAAGACACACACACAGGAGCAAACCCTAATGTCTATTGCAAACCCTAACCATAGAGGGAAGCCATGTCCACACTCACACAAAGCATAATGCACTAATCCATAATCCACACACACACAATGAGTTGTGTCCACACTCTACTAACCCTAGCTAATGTCCACACACTATGACCAGCTGGACACGCGGTCATTTATGTCTCACACATGTTCCTACCTAATCTGCCAGCACATAGCATAGTTGGCTCACACTCATATCGAGCTTGAATCTCAACAGCCCCTCTCAAGCTCATGATGTACTGTCGATGAAGATGTAGATGAGCTTGGGATATCAAGACTCTCAACACTCCCCCTCAAGCTCATCCCATGTACTCCCAACATAGTCCGGAAGTACTCAAACTTCTCCCTGCTAAGTGGCTTCGTGAAGATATCAGCCACCTGCTCATCAGTCTTCACATAGTGAAGATCAACTGTACCATCCAGCACCTTTTCTCTGACAAAGTGATAATGGACCTCTATGTGTTTGGTCCTCGCATGAAACACTGGATTCTTTGCCAGCTGTATACTGCTCATGTTGTCACAATGAATGACAACTTTGCCACTAATAGGCTCACATAAATCTGCCAAGAGACTCTTTAACCAAATAGCCTCGCAAGTAGCAATGGCTGCACCCCTGTACTCAGCCTCTGTACTGGATAAAGCAACTGTAGGTTGCTTTTTGCTACTCCAACTCACCACAGCACTTCCAAGTGTAAAAGCATATCCACTAGTAGACCTCCTGTCATATGCGCTACCTGCCCAATCAGCATCTGTGTAGCCATGAATGTCCAAGCTTTTACCACTCTCATAAAATAGACCATAATGTGCTGTGGTCTTCACATATCTCATGATGCGTCTCACTGCATCCAAATGTGGTTTCCTGGGGCTCTGCATAAACTGACTGACTAGCCCCACTGCATAACTCAAATCTGGGCATGTGATAGTCATGTATATGAGACTACCAACCATCTTCCTGTACATGGAAGGATCATCCAATTCCTCGCCATAATCAGCCCTCAACTTCACATTTTGCTCCAATGGTGTACTCATAGGTTTACACCTTGTCATGCCATACTTTGCCAACATATCCAATGCATATTGGCGCTGTACTAACCAAGTACCTGCATGATCTTTCACCACTTCAATGCTAAGGAAGTATCTCAACTCACCAAGATCTTTCATGTCAAATTTTCCACTTAAAGCTTTCTTGACTTGGATCACATCTGCACCATGATCACCTGTAATAATCAAGTCATCCACATAGATGACTAGTAAAACAATCCCATGCTGTGTCTTCTTCACATACAGTGTAGAATCTGCTGTAGAAATCTGAAAACCAAGTGAGATAAGATATCTGCTCATCTTATCACTCCAAGCACGTGGTGCTTGCTTTAGACCATATAATGCCTTTTTTAACCTGCATACGTGAGTGGGATATCTAGGGTGTACATACCCTTCTGGCTGTGCCATGTAGACTTCCTCTTGTAGATCTCCATTCAGAAATGCATTCTTTACATCCATCTGATGCATTTCCCAGCCATTAGCTGCAGCCATAGCAATGACTGCTCTCATAGTGCCCATCTTAGCCACTGGGCTAAACGTCTCATCATAATCCAATCCATGAGTTTGTGCATATCCCTTTGCTACCAATCTTGCTTTATGTCTTTCAATAGAACCATCAGATTTGCACTTCACTTTGTAGACCCATTTACATCCAATAACATTCTTGTCCTTTGGTAGGGCAACCAAATCCCATGTATCATTATGGACCAATGCATCCATCTCTATGTCCATTGCTTTCTCCCATACATGCTCTCCAATAGCCTCTGTGTAGCATGTAGGTTCCACATGCTCTACCATAGATGTCATGTATGCATAGTGGATAGCAAAATCTCTATATGTCAATCTGTCAACAGGATATATGACTCTGTGGGATCTCCGCAATGCCTGCGGGTCACTCTGAACACCTGTAACTCTAGCATGAGGTGGCACATATCTATCCTGTCTAGCACCAGGTGTGCGTAAAACAGGTATGCCAAGCTCCTCATCCAAACTTTCAGAACTGGATGACTCATATCCTGTGATTCCAATTCCTTCGACTTTCCGCTTTCCTTTGTCCATAGCACTACTCCCAGTGCTCACACTCTCATGCCTCAAACGTCCTGACCATGGACGTACACTGCTACTCTCAGCTTCTGCTCTGCTCTGCTGGCCCAGACATAGTAGTAGAACTAGAACTTGCTTGTGGTGGCAAGTTCTCATGTACATCAGCCTCAAGTGACTCAATAACACCCTCATCTTTTGCTTTATACCAACTAGCAAGCTCATCAAACACCACATCATGTGAGATGACCACTTGTCTAGTTTGTGGATTATAACACTTGTAGGCCTTTCGATCCTGTGCATATCCAACAAATATACATTTCTCTGCCTTAGGATCCAACTTCCTTCTTCTTTCATCAGGCACATGAACATAAGCTATGCATCCAAAAACTTTAAGATGTCCAATGTCTGGCCCGTAACCTGTGAGCCGCATCTCTGGCGTGCTTCCATGAATGGCTGCTGTAGGTGTTTTGTTCAATATGTATACTGCAGTAGCACATGCTTCTGCCCAATAGTAATCTGGCATGCTCTTTTCATTGAGCATCGCCCTTGCCACTTCACATATGACTCTGTTCTTTCTCTCAGCCACACCATTCTGCTGAGGTGTATACCTGCAAGTCAATTGTCTCCTTATTCCATGCTTCCTCAAGAAATGCTCAAAAGCTTTTGAGGTGTATTCACCACCTCCATCTGTCCTCAGACATTTAATCCAACAGCCATACTGCTTTTCTGCAAAAGCTTTGAAATCCATGAATTTTTCCAACACTTCACTCTTCTCTTTGAGAAAGTATATCCATGTCATCTTGCTAAAGTCATCAATGAATGTAACATAATATAAACTGCCTTTGATAGATGGGTTTTGTGCAGGACCCCATACATCACTGTGCACGATCTCAAGTGGCCTGTTACTCATATTTCCTTCTCTAGGAAATCTCAACCTTGCCTGCTTCCCAAACTGACAGGCTTCACAAACATGCATATGTCCATCATATTTGAACCTAGGCAAACCATTGACAATGCCTCTTGTTTGCATGTTCTTTAATCTCTGTATATTGACATGGCCAATCCTCTTGTGCCACATATCAATATCCTGTACCACATTCCTGCTCTTTGAGAACATGGCTGATTTTAGCTCAGGAATTCCAACATCCAGCTTAAACAGTCTTCCTTCTTTCTTGCCTTTAGCAATCACTCTACATCCATGTTTGAAGTCTTCAACAAAGCATCCACGGCTGACCTAACTACACCACTGGTGACTTCCTACAAAAAATGTGGCGCCGAAGTCACCACCTATGTACTTTAATTCCGTAAAGTACATGGTCTTCATCTATCATCTATGGAAAGTTGTAAAACATTCCTGCGAGATGGATTTTTATCACCCTAAAATTATTGTGCACTATTTTAGTGTGAAGAGCTTTTTCTTGGGTACCATGGTTCACCCCTAATTCTCACTTTTCACCTGGAAAACTGTAGGCTTTTGCGGGAACACAGAATGTCTCCAGTTCACATACTTCTCGAAAGGATGAAGCATGGAAAGTGAAGGTGAGGCTGCAAGGTTGTGATATCCAGCGTGGATATCTATGTGGTAGTATGGAAGCCTTGAATGTTCCAGCTGCTGCAGAAATTCCGGTATGAATCTGCCAGCTTTGCTCAAGATCAGGTCAAAAAAATGTAGTTGGTCCTTCTAGCGCTTGAGTCAGCTGGATTATTTTGTATTTGCAGGTAGTAACTTTTTGGGAAGGAGAAATAGTAGACAATAGGAATTACGTTGTATCACTGGAGAGATATCATAACTCTCCCAATGAGGCCTGAGAGTAGGGATCCTATGCATCTGTTGAGTGGGGAGAAGTCTGGCGTTCCGGACTGTTAAACTGAAAAAGGGGAGGCTTTTCAATGGATCGAAGGCATCAATCCACTCCCCACTCTCCTGGATCCCACTGAAGATATTTGATAGGACTGCCACCATATAGCCACAAACACAAAGAGTCTTGAGTCACTATTTGAGGAGAAGGATCAATGAACCAATGCTTCCCCGAATGACTAACAATCGTCACTGGACTAAGCCTAGTATTTGGGATGATCCCCTCCATGCTACGTCTCCTCAATCTCCCTCCAGGCGCATGATAGACTAGATGATGTAATCTGTAGTATCCTAGCCTGGGAGCGCAATGACCTGCAGAGGTATGCCTATCCTCGAAAAGACTCCCAGCCAACTCGGATGATAATCTAGGGTGGTGGAAACACCACTTAATGTCATAACTTGTGCACAACCACTAAAGACCCCGAAAGTCAAGGGAGAGTTGGTAGCCAAGCCTTCTATGCAAACAATGAGAATAAGAAGACAAGAAAAGAAGGTGGGACGGGGAGACTTTGTAGCAGTCATTCAAGATGGTTTGCATGCACTGAGTCAAACTAGAAAGAAGAGTTTACACGAGGAAAGATGGGAAAGTAACATGAAAGTAAATTGGGTAGGTTAAAATACCTAAATTTCTAGAAAGAGATCAAAGGCTGCACAAGATTTAGTTCGAAAAAGTTAGAATATGATTGCTGAAAGGCTACAAGCTAGTCTAGCAATTGAAATGATCTATCCTAGGGAGAATCTAACAAAGGAAACCAAACAACTAAATGTGCTAGAGACTGTTTTGCAGAACATAGTAGGGATGAAATTGACTAAGAAGAGGAAGGAAGAAATGACCTATTCTCACGGATGTTTGATGAAGGAGGAGAATACCCTCTTAATGATTCAGTATAAATTGTGTTTTAGGCTCATACATTGATGAGGCTAGACGAGATCAAGCACCCAAGGATGTGGCTAGACTCTGTGACATTTTTTATTTAGAAATCAAAATGCTAATTGGAAACTGGCTAAGAAAAAGTTCTAGACTAGGGACTGATTTGAAAGACTAGACGGAGAGCCAAATACAGATTGATCCTCAAACCAACGAAGGAGTACCTCTTCTTCTTGGGAATAATAGAGATATAGAGGAAGAGGGAACACCATATTAGATAATTTGGGAAAAATCCATTCCCAAATGGGATCATGGTGAACCTATCCAAGCTTTCGTCAAAACCCCATCATGTGACATATCATTGGAAAGATCTTGAAGAGTAGGATCTAAATCTATAATGTCCGACAAATTTGGAGTTAATATGCTGAAGATATGGCCAAAACTATGTTGAAAAGGTAATTCCCAAAGTATGAGATTTTTCCCAAATTATCTAATATTGTCTTAGGGGGATAATCTACCCAAACTTGTCTAGATTTTGGTGAACCAAATAGGAAATTATTATGAGAGTGATGACACAAATTCAATGCTTCCAATGGTGCACAAGGTTTATCAAGCTCTTACAATCCTAGATGGGAGAGTCAAAATGAGTATCGTTCACAAAACAATTTTGGGAGGAATAGGGGAAGCCAGCTTTAGAGTAAACAAAACTCATTTTGTGAAGATGGCTAATGTCACGACCTATGAGAGTTTTACAAAATTTGAAGATGAAAGTCTCCTCTTTTCATTGTTGCCATATGTTTGTAGTGATAAATTTTTACTAGACATGTAGATTCATGTGATGTGATTCTTGGAAGGCCTTTTATGAGAATAGCCAAATTGGTACATGATTAGGCCACAAATTGTGGGGTTTTTTTGGGAAGGATTCAAAAACTACAAACGGAACTTCTTTGTTGCAACTATGTGCAACCCATGAACCACTAGAACCATCATAAGAAGAGAACATCTTGTATGCTTCTCTTCGGAATGATGATTTTTGCAAGAACTGGATGCATATATTAGCCATGATATGTGTCATGGAGAAGACTAGGACAAAGTTCATGGAACCTTATGAGACGCAATTACAACAATACAAATGTTGGGACCCTCAATAATGAACCAAACTAGTTCGTGGAACCTGATGATGTAATTTACAACAATACAAATGTTGGGACCCTCAATAATGAACCAAACTGAGGAGAGCTCTTTAAACAAGTAGGAAACCAAATCTAGTGAAGAGAAAGAAGCCTCGATTTCAGGCAAGGCTGAAATTTTGAAAATGGCTAAAGAAGAAACGTTACTGACCAAATAGTAAGATTTTAAGAGAAGAAGATGCACGGATGCACAAGGGCTAAGATAAGTCAAAGCTATTGAATTTCATAAGGAATTTTCTAAGACTTGGGGAAATAAATTAAGCAAGGTAATGTTACTAACTCCATAGGAGCTAAAGTGTAGCCAAGATCCCCTTAAGCTCTCAAGGTTAACAGAAGAAATCAAAACAAAGCGTTAGCTAAGGTGGAACAATAAGTAAAAAGAGATTTTGGCAAGAAGAGGAGAGAATGACAAAGAGCCTGATTTGCAAAAGGTACCCAACCATTTGAAATCCTTCAATGTTAATGAGAGGAAGAGGAGAGGATGACAAAGAGCCTGATTTGCAAAAGGTACCCAACCATTTGAAATCCTTCAATGTTAATGAGAGGAAGGTAGTTCACCTATAGGCATAATGCTCAAAAGACGATCAAATTGGATCCTCATATGATGAACCTAAAAGGCATTGATAACTCTATTAAAGGAGTTTTAGGAGTGCTTTGCTTGGAGTTATAGGGAAATGAGGGGAGTGCGACCACAAGTGGTGTAGCATACCATCCCTATCATGGAAGGATCAGGGCCCCGATCATGGAAGGATCAAGGCTGGTTAAGCAACATCCATACCAAATGAGTCTAGATTATTCAACAATTATAAAGGAGGAAATCGATAAACCCATTGTGTTGCTGTGGATTTCATTTATGAAATTGAACACATAGATTGGGTATCACCAATTGTGATCGTACCCAAGAAAAATGGAATCTCTGCATGTGTGTCAACTTGAAAAAGGTAAATGCAATGACCCATAGGGATCATTACCTATTACTATACACAGAACATGTTTCGGAATGGTTGGCAGGAGCTGAAGCTTACAATTTCTTGGATGGATTCTCGAAATATAAAATTGCCTTCACCATAATGTGGGAAACTTTTGCATATAAGGTCATGCCATTTGGATTGACAAATGCTCTTGCTACTTTCCATAGGTTAATAAGTACAAATTTCAAGGATTATCTGCAAAAATGGTTGGAGGTATTTATTGATGATCTTTGTGTAAATTTGCAATGTGGTTGAACCATCTAACTTGCCTTGAAAAGGTGTTTGAGAGGTGTCACTTATGTATTGCTTATACTTGAACTCTTTAAAATGCCATTTTTGGGTAAAGCATCGAGTTTGGGGCACATTATGTCCAAAAATGGGATCTCCACTAATGGTAGTAAGGTAAAATTCATCTTAAAGCTACCACCATGTGAATTATAAGGGGGTACAATGGTTCATGGGACATGTTGGCTATTACCAAAGGTTTATCGTCGTCTTCTATGATGATATTGCCACGCTATTATATAAGCTTTTGATTATGTTTGAATGGATTGAAGAGTGTCACAAAGAATACGATGAATTAAAGAGCGCATAGCCACCACTGCACCCATCTGAGACCACCAAATTGAGACCTTGTGTTTCATATGTATCGATGCATCAAACTTTGCTATTGGGTGTGCTTTAGCACAACTGGGGGGATCATAAATTGGATTACCCTATCTTCTTTGTGAGTCTGATGGCTCAACAATGCTGAGATAAATTATACCACAATTGAAAGAGGGGCTAGCCATGGTGTATGCAGTGAAGAAATATAGACACTACTTGTTGGACTAATAAGTTCATCTTCTTTGTGGATCATCAAGCTTTAGTGTATCTAAATCAAAAAGCCTTACATGATGGGCTAGATTACACAATGGTTGCTACTTTTAATGGAGTTTGACTTTATGATCACAATAAGGAAAGGATCACAACATCTACTAGTAGATCACATGTCAAGGATACCTAACGCCCAGTGGTGTTGATGGGATGTTTCTCTATTCAAATTAGATCTAATACTTACCAGAATGGAGTGAAGAAAGCTTCGAGTATCTTGTCTATGGATTCCCATAGGACAAGCCATCAAATAAAGATATGATGCAATGACTTATTAAGTTAGTTTCACCTTATTAAGTTAGTTTCACTTTATCAATTAATCGATGGTCATACACTCTAAGTCTTCACCCTACTACCCTCAAGTTAATGCAAAGGCAGAAAGTACAAATAAAAACATTTATGGTATCATAACTAAGACTATGGAAGCTAGCCAAAATGATTAGGAACATAAGCTAACAGCTACAATGTTGGCCTATAGGACCTTCTGTAAGGTAGCCCCACGGGACGAACTCCCTTTTGGCTTGCCTATGGAATTGAGGTAGTGATGCCTATGGAATATTTAATGCCTATGGAATTGAGGTAGTGATGCCTATGGAATATTTAATGCCTAGTATGAGGATAACTATCAAGGGAGAATGATCTAGCAGAGAGATTGGTTGAATTAGAAAATCTTGACAATGAGACTGGAGTAATCTCTCTACATGGCATGAGATCGTTGAAATCTCTCGACATGTGAATGGTGGTTTGACCATTAGCTAAAATCTAAGGAGCTATAGGAAGGTGAACTAGTACTTATGTATAGGGTTGGTTCTTCCAAGGGAAAAATACATAAATGGTAGAAAATAGGCAAGATATGCTTGAAAAGGCACGAAAGAAAAATTAAAAAAAAAGCTAATATAAGAAAGGTTAAAAAAGAAGCACAAGAAGATGAGGTTAAAGCTAGAGCACATCAAGCCAAGGTCAAACAAAATGGACAAACACTCCACATAAACATGGGTACTCTAACCTTGATCGAGGGGGATGAGGACCTTGAGATCGAGCATGTGTAGTTCAGGGTAGGAATTTCTGTGGGAGGAGACACAACTAATCTCCTTGCAATGATCGACTCGGGGGTAAGTCACAACTTTCTCTCGTAGTATGAGACCTAGGAGAAGTTGAATAAACCCAAGTTGGAACCCACATCAGCTAAGGTTAAGAGTGTGCATCTAGGAGCCCTAGGAGCTTTGGGTTTTTTGAAAGTTAATATTTCCACCAAAAATAATCCTTCCTCGTGTAAGGCTTTTATCATGCCTGCAACATTAGATGAGGAGATGTTGCTTGGGCAGAGCTAGATCTCTGTTGGGGGCTGTGAATTGTGATGTTGATTAGAAGAAAAGGACTCCTCACTTGATAACAAGAAACTAAAGCAGATACACATTGCAAATATAGAGTACCATAGTTTTAAAATTGAGCCACCACAGTGCTACTATGCCTTCCAAAATCAGAGGCACCACAAGTGTTCAAGGAAGAGGAAACCACTGGAGCATATAAGGGCTAGAATTCTTCTCCACAAAAACAAAAGTCTTCAATCCAAGAGCCCCATGTCAAGTGCTATTAGCTTCCCAAAGGCTATTAAAGAACAAGGGTACTATGAAGGAAACACACAAATGTGGCTACTCGTCCATGAAATTTTGTGGCACAGCCTCCAAGGCACAAACCTTGTCAACAAAAACCACAGGCACCCCAAACATCGCAACCCATCTAGCCACAAAAGAGGACATTAGAAAAGGAGGGCCAAAATGGGTATAACCCAAGAAGAACGCTCTACAACATCAACAAGTGACAAAATAGGAATCGGTGCCCAAGATAAGATCCAATTCAAAGTAAATCTCACTAAATCAATCAACGAGACCAAGCCTTAGTGGAAATGGAGATGAAAGTTTGTAAATGCTAAAAGTGCAACTGGAAAACCACAAGAATGTCATAAAAATTCACAAGAACCTTCCCAATTTGATGTTGCCAAAAATATGCTAAAAACTTGAGGTAAAATAGGTCAATTATAGATTCGATGGACTAGCTAGTTGAATGGATGGAGAAAGAGCTATCGTGTACCACCAAAGAGTTATAGAAATTCCATTTGCACTCTCCCTCTACATCCAGAGCTTCATCCAAATATTCATGGGCCTACCCTCATGGAGTCGCTAGCCTAGAATGCCATACTAACAAGCTCCATACTCTTTTTGTCTAACTCACTACCGTGTGATTATGCAGAATCACATCAAATAACTCCTTCTTATCATCATCTCATGGAGGGTCATAATTAGCTACCCCATGTCTCTAAAGTCCCATCCAACCTCTTATTGGCCAACACACTGCTATCTTGAAACCATGATTCTGGAAAAATCATGCCCATGATTCTCCTGTCTACATAATCACGCCTCATAAAATGATATGAAAATCATCAATAAAGAAGCATGATAAGGTTATAGGTGTAGAAATCACATAATCATGCCCATCTTGGTAATATCACTTGGCGCGTGATTCTTGATAATCACAACTATGATTTAGCTTTATGGCCTGGAAGGACAAAACCCTCAATCCCCTATACAAGGACCCAAGATCTCCATCTTCCTTGTTGGGAGGATATGATATTACCCTAGGAAGCTTAAGAAGTCCAAAGGCAAAAAATGTAGGGGAATTACCTTGGCCCATTGATGAACACCTGCTGCCAAGGCATCATCATCTCTCATATAGAGACATTGGTGGAAAAAAGGCTCATATGTAAATGACCCTAAGCCCAAGTGCCTAGGCCCCATCCCCCATGTGCATGTGACACCAAATCTACCTCGTTACAAACCATCCCCTCCTACAATGATTTCATGCTTGAAATCTAAGGGTGGTTGTGCACAAACGTATACAAGAGGCTATATATAAAAGTCGCAAAAATGCACTCATGGCCTAGATGTATTCGCCATCAAAACATGTCCATGACGCCTGCCCGGATTGAATGGAAAGGATAGAACGGTGTCGTCAATGGTGAGGCTAGTGATAATGATGCATGGATCAAATGGAAATCCAAGACATGCCTAACCCATGACCATATCAAGCTTGCATCCTCCTAGATCAAATGGATGATGTAATGTACCACATCCATCAATGAGATACATCCAAATTTCCCTTGGGTCAAAAATATAATGCACCCATGCATAGGACCCTATAGGTTCATGATATCCTGTATAGAACCACCCACTTGGATCATAGGTAAATACATTAAGTCCAAGAGTAAATGCCTAGTAGATTATGTCTGTGTCAATGCATTGGCATCCATGAGCATCAAAAGAGAATGCCTCATACTCCATAGCATGCTCCATCAAATGTGAATCCATGTCCTCACTACATCCATCACCATGCATAGGTCCATGGGCATGATCCACATCACAAATGACTACCTGAGCATAATCCATATGTGCCAAGGCATAATCCTCATCACTGTCCATATAACCCTCATAGAGGTCATAATCATAGACTCTCCACTCATCTTTCTAGAAAGGGTCAAAGACTAGGTTCCCATAGATGCATGAATAGCATGATCATCGATGTCATCCATATCATCAATGTCACTCACATAGATGATGTCATCAACATGTTCACTAGCATCATAGAATTCATCCTCATCATATGTAGAATGTGTATGCATACTACCATCATCCACATCAACATAGATGCTCTCCTCATCACAAATAATGATGGTAGATGAATCATCACTTGCATAAGCATCATCATCAAGATGCCTAATGTCAAAATGACCAAACCAATAATGCTTATGTCTTCACTATATGTGATACTCATCCTCATTTGCAAGGCATATGTCAAATGCATCCTCATAGGCATGTGCATCATCACATGAATCATCATCCCTTGTGTCAAACACAATTGCATGCATATCCAAAATATCCTCAATGATCAAGTCTTTATGATCTTGTGGAGTCATATCATAAGCTGAAAATGTATCCCCATAAAAGCACTTATGGAAGTAATCCAAGCATTCCCATTTTCAATTTGTGTATTCTCATTGTCCACGAATACATTGGTGGTGTCTTGTTGGAGAGAATCGGCATCGAGATCTCCTCATGTACTTGCTTTCTAGAAATTAGAGGAAGCATCTCATCCACTTCAACACCCACAATGTGTGCATAAAGACTCACATAGTCATATTCTATGCAATGACCAAATGTGATTGTGAATGGAATTCTTGGTTTGTTGTCCTTAGTAAAGCTAACCTCTTTCAAAATAGAGTGTATGATAGCTCTTCTATATCCTCTCAAAGTAAGAGGTGAACCAAGAAATGGTACCAAGAATTCACATATCTTGATTGACCTTTCTAGTAGTGGCTCTACCATGGAACTTAACACATTTCTTTCTTCCATCCATTGCTTGTGAATGTGCGTGTGTGTGTGTGTGTATATACAAGGCCCATGAGCCCTAATATGTATCCTATACCCAAGGCCCCCAAAGGCACATATGTAAATGACCCTAGTGCCTAGGCCCCATCCCCCATGTGCATGTGACACCAAATGTACTTCGTTACATGTCTTGTCTGATAAGAGGTTTCTGGTGGCATAAATAGGTGTTAACTCTTCCGAGAGTCCCCCAAAGAAAAGGGTAAATACCATGCCTTGCCGACCCCTCTCAGTTTTCCCAACCATTTCGACACATGTGAAATCCTAAGAAAGCACCCCAGCTGGTGACGCTTCTAGGCCGCCACTTCTAGCTTCTCTAACTCCTTAAGACCCCACCAACCCCAAAGTGCAGGAGATTTCTTAGCCAAGTGTAGTTCCACAGGGATCCACAGTAACCACCACTGAGGCCCAAAGCAAACCCCCAAGCCCCTCTTTTCCCCACCACCAAAATACCTTTTATGCCCCCAAGAGATTTGGACCCCTTTGAGATAGATGAGCTCATTGCATGGGTTCAAACCCATGCATCCATCTAGCCATCCTCTTCCAAAAAACACTCAAGAGAACCCATCCCAGTAAAGGAAGTGGTTAACACTACAAGCAAAAAGGCAGAAGACAAAAGCATCCCAAGGTGTAGTGAGAACAGTACAAGCCTTTCTGCATGTAATTACGTGTCACAATAGCCAAGTCTTTAGGTCATCCTTTAAGAATCATTCTCTTTCTGTAAGGTTCCTCCTTAGTCCCTAAAGATGTATAAGTTCTCCTTTCAGTCCCCTGTAACCATCCCCTTTTTTAAAATACAAAAAGGCACTGTTTTCCCTTGTTTTTGGCCGAGAGAGAGAAAATTTTCTACAGAGAGGTAACAAAAAATTAAAATATTTTTGGATAGGTATTTTCTTCCAGTCAATAGGAAGTGATCCCCTGAAACAAAATTTTAATCAAAAATTTCTAAGTTGCATTAGATTTGGACAATGGGTGAACCAAGAAGTCCCTGTTGAGATATCGAGCTCGTCTAGTGAGGCAGTGGACACTGATGACCTGCCTGGGGGATAGGCCCCACACTTACACCACTGGCATAGTTGGTGAGATCATGGGTGATATGCGGCCAGTGGGATGACAGGCTGTGTGACAGCCATTTTAGAGACTGGCATAGTTATAGCGCCAGCTCATTTAGTTGGGTTCACACTATAGAGAACCCTCGTATGTATTTGGTTGAGTACCTTTCATATTGTAAGAACTCTTATCTTGTATATGGTGTGTTGAGTGTTGAGTGAAGAAGAAGAAGATTTTCAGCCTCTCACCTTGTGTGTTCTCTATTAGGGTTTTGTGAGTGTGTGTGCTTGCAAGAGCTCAAGCTCTCTTCCCTCCTGCATCTTTTCATGGTATCAGAGCCTGGTTTGCGCTAAGGGCTGAGCTGCAAGCAAGAGAACCACAAGAAGTGGTACGAGGGTAAGAGCTTCAACTACTCTTCCCTATTTGTGTTGGTGACTACACCCTTTGTCGCGAGCTCTATGGGAGGCACCGAAAAATGATCTCTGATTGAGGAGCTTTCTTTGCGGGAGTAAAGCTATAGGGCAACTATACTGTCCTATCAGACAATTTTTTGGGCCGAAAACGCGTTTCAAGCGCGCTTGGACCTCCGTTTTTTAGAAAGCAGGCAATTTCGAGCACTGTGGGTAAGTCATCGATTCTCTGCAAAACTCTATTTTAAGAACTGCAAGAAGACAGATTGGCTATGTAGACACTGTGGGTGCTGCAAAGAGGTCAACAGTTTCCATTGGGTGTATGTATGCATATTGAAGTCATTGGGTGTGACATTTGAGAGTACTACAATACCGCTGTAGAAATATAGCAGTTTGTGCAGGACAAACCAGAGTGCTGTTTCTGGTAAAATTGTGTGTCTGGCAAGATGTCAAATGATGGCATAACCTAGATTGTGGCTGAGAAGCTTGATAAGAACAACTTCCATGCTTGGAGGTTCAGGCTGACAAATTTCCTAATGGGAAAGGGCTATTGGGACTACATAGAAGGTGAGCATGAAGAGGCACGGACATAAATCCGACTGCTGTAGATGTGAAAGAGTTTAAAGATTGGAACCAAGGAGCCAAGAAAGTTATGTATTGGCTCTCAATTAGTATACAGGAGGACGCCATGATTGGGCACATTCAGAATGCCAAGTCCCCCCAAAACTCTATGAAACAAATACCAAGGCACATAAGATACAGTTGAAGAATGAACTTCATACTGTGGAGAAAAAGAGCATGTCTGTGAATGACTATGCATTGATGAAGATAAAGGGTATTGTGGAATCCCTTGCATCTATTGGTGTGTCAGTAGATGATGATGATAAGGTGGAAGTCTCTCTACGTGGTCTCGGGCCACAATACAAGGCGTTCAAGACGTCTATTCAGACTCGAGAAAACATTCCCAACTTTATAGAATTGGTGTCTATGCTGATTATAGAAGAGAAGAGCTTGGATGAAGACCAACAGTCTTCACAAAACAAAAACAGTTCAGAGCAACAGGTCTTCTACACAAGTTCAGGAAGAGAATGAGGTAGAGGAGGCTGTGGACGCAGTCAAGGAGGTAGCCGAACAGGTAATCAGAATTATGGCCAGTAGCAACAACAACAATAGTCCCAGAATACACAACAATAGCATCAGCAACACACAAGTGGAAGAGGCAAATTCAGAGGCAGGGGGAGTCACAAAGAGGACGCGGAAATTGGCAAAGGCAATATAATGATGCACGTGAATGCTTTTATTGTGGTAAGCATGGACATGTGCAGGCAGAATGTTATAAGAAGTAGGCTGACATGCAAAATGGAAAAGTGCAGCAGAACAACTATGCATCCTCAAGCAGAAACAATGAGGATAATGAAAGGTTGTTTGTTATGCAACATGTGAATGCCATGTTTGAAAATGTTGAAGCAGCACAAAAAGATGATGTATGGTATGTGGATTCAGGTGCTTCGAACCACATGACAAGTCATGGGGAGTGGTTCAAGGAGATGAAAAACCTTGAAAGACCAGGTTTTGTGGAAACAGGGGATGACACTACTCATCCAATTGCCCATGTTAGAGATGTGCCATTGTCTATGCAGGATGGCAAAGTGAAGTACCTTGCAAATGTACTTCACGTTCCGAACATAACAAAGAATCTGATTTCAGTTGGCCAGATGATTGAGCAGGGTTTGCAGGTTCGGTTTAACTGATGGTTGTTATGTTGAAGACTTCAAAGACAAGTGCAGGTTGGTTGCAAAAGGCAACAGAGTTAGCAGAATGTTTACGTTGAATGTAGACATGCCTAAAATGAGTGCTGCAATGTTTGCAAATGGTTCAGGATTTGTTGCAGACATAGACATTTGGCATAAAAGAATTGGACATGTGAATGTACAGAGAATGAAGTCTATGCAGACTAAAGGAATTGTGACAGGGCTGCCAAAGTTTAAAGTGGAAGGTATGCAGAGAATATGTGAAGCATGCCAACTTGGAAAGCAAACAAAGCATGTATTTCCACGTAACAGATATGTGAGTAGAATGCACTAGATGTTGTGCATTCAGATGTATGGAGTCCTATGAAGACCATGTCTATGGGAGGCTGCAGGTATTATGTGACATTCATTGATGACCACACAAGGAAAGTGTGGGTATATTTCATGAAGGAGAAGAGTGAGGTGTTTACTCACTTTCAGAATTTCAGAGTTTTGGTTGAAAAGCAAACAGGGAAATATATAAAGTGCCTAAGGTCAGATGGAGGGGGAGAGTACTTCTCCAATGAGTTCTCTGAATTTTTGAAGAAGAATAGTATTCGGAGACAGCAGCACAAGCTCGTATATAGCTGGAGGATAGCACATGGGTGCTGAGTGACAGAGTGACAGTATGGTAGATGGATATCGTGTGGTGTGTTTATGACCACGTCCAGCTGGTCATGTGTGGTGTGGACATTACATTAGGTTTACTTTGTAGTGTGGACATAACACTATGTTGTGTTCTCCTTTGTGTGTGTGAGAGAGATGATGACTATGGCTTCTCTCCTTCTTTGTAGTGTGGACATAACACTATGTTGTGTTCTCCTTTGTGTGTGTGAGAGAGATGATGACTATGGCTTCTCTCCTTCTTTATAATTGATGGATATGGATTAGGGTTTGCTTCTCTTGTGTGTGCTCCCTCCTTCTTCTGTTTTTTATCATGGTATCAGAGCCTAGAGCTCATTAGTTGTGTTGTGAGAGTGAGTGAGAGAAGAGGGAAGAAGAAGAAGAAGCTGTAAAGATTTCCATTGAAGCTGTGGAGCAAAAGAAAGCTGTGGAGCTCACCTCGGTTACTGAAGCTTGGCCTAACTGGTAAGAGTAGCAAAACTCCCTTGAGCAGATTGCAGGTGCCAAAGAGCAGGTTCATCAGTGAAGATTGAAGTGCATAAAGCAAGTGAAAATTTCTGGTTTTTTCTCTAAGCTTTCATGGAAAGCTTGAAGTGAATATACTCTTGGCAAATGTATACACAAAGGCACGTGTATTTGAGCTTGCACATGTATTAGCAAAGTGGGCACAAGCAACATACAGAATCTTGAAGCAGATTGATGCATACAGATTTGAGCAAAATCAAGTGGAAGTGAATTTATGCAAAAGTTTCTGGTTTTTCACAAAAACAGTGAACATACCCCCCGTGGAGGCGATTGCAGAAGCTAGAGGAAGAATTGAGCCAAACCCTTCAAGCAGAAGGTAGATTAGGTCATTGCTAAGAACCCTATCAACTCAATTGTGAAATGCCCCTCTGGAGCAGGCGGCGCATCTCTGAGAGCAGAATTCTAGATAGTTTCAATAGATATCATGCCATTCACTCATTACTACACCATTTGATGCCATTCAAAGCTTGGGGAGTTGAGCAAAGGCATTGCTAAGGCATTTTGAAGCTTGGTTGCAGCTCATTTGATGTATTTGGAGCTCATTGAAGTCAATTATCAGAGAGTTGCAAGTTTGCAGAAGTTCTGTCCAGAAACAGAGCATCACTAATCAAGGCATTAATCCTTGTCTATATCAAATTGGACAAATTCCCTTGGTACAACAAGGAGCTATGAGTTGCTAAACTTTTGATTCAAAAAGTTTTGAATTTGGATCAGATTTGAAGGAGATAGAGAACTTTTAGTGAGAGGTGGTACCTGACATATGCAGAAAAAGGCAAACCAGGGAGCTACAAAACTTGGTGTTTCTCACTCAACTTGAAGAATTTGATCAAACCCTTCTAGGATATGTTGGAGAAATGTGTTATGAAGCCAATTAATGCATAAACATCAAATTTGAACAAGATTTGAAGGAATTAGAGCAAGATCTTTGACTGGTTCTCTAGCGAGAAAAAAAAACTAGAAATTTTTTTGTGAAGAAGTATCATTTGTTTTCAACCATGATCGAGTATACATTGTTGATGAAGCATTGTGGGATCTAAAAGCACATATATTGGAATCATTTGATGTGATTTGGAGAGATTTGGAGCATTACAGGTACTTCATACATTGTGATCAAAGGGGTGCATCTACTACCTTGCAAACATGGGAGATGGTCCGATACAAATTGTTGGAGAGAAGCTTGACAGAACTAACTTTCAAGTGTGGAAGTTTCGAATGAAGAGTTTTTTGAAAGGCAAAGGTTTATGGAGTCTTGTGTCGGATGAAGACCAGGAGCCATTCCTACCTCCTCAACCAAATAATGCTCAGTTGGTGGCTCACAAGCAATGGGTAGAGCGGTCTTCGAAAGTGTTGCATTACTTTTCAATATGTGTAACAGATGCCTTGCTTATTCACATCCAAGATGCAGATACACCGAAAGAAGCATGGGATATATTGTGCCGAACATTGGTGCAAGGAAGATACAACTAAAGCAACAGATTCACAGTGTAACACGAAGGAATAGGAGTATACATGAGTATGTTCAAGAAATCAAGGGTTATGCAGATTCACTATCATCAATTCATGCCCCAATGGATGATGATGATTTGGTTGCTCTCACATTGCGTGGTTTAGGTCGGGAGTACAAATCTTTTGATACTTCCATCTCAGTAAGGTTGGGAGGAATGCCAGACTTTAATGAGCTTGTGTCATTGCTCATTGTGGAAGAATTAAAGCTTGGACTTGGTGGTATGAATATTACCGGTGGTGCATCCTCATCCAGTAATGATGAGCATGCAAGGAATCAGGCTTTTTACTCATCTAGAGGCTCTCGAGGCAGGGGAAGATTTGCCCCTCGTCGAGGCCGTGGAAGACTTAAGAAGTTCAAAAATAATTCCTTCAAACAAGGTAATCATTCTACTAAAGATCCACGATATACATCTTGAGAAAATAGAACCTATTCCTTTAAACTCAATATCGAGTGCTCACAATCACTTAGACAACTGGAATTTTTATAAAACATTCTTTATTTACATAAGGGTCGTAATATATACATAGAGCAACATGGCTCCAAAAAGTCAATGCCTCAATTGATTATGCATGAAGTGGTGATATTGTGATGTGGACATGTTGTGATGCAAGCGTGCCCTCACTGCCATCGGTGCTACAATCCTACTCCTTGGGATAAAATGACTAAGAAGCCTCAAAATATGACAAGTGACCCTGAAATCTCGAGGTGTGGGGCGATAAAGTATAACACCACGAACCACCCCTAGCCTCAACAAAACCATATCTAAAGAGACGATCTGTCTCATCCTCTATTTGTCTCACTGATTGCAATAGGCATGGATATATTGCCCTAAGAACCACATATATTGTCGTCTCTCCACTGGGTCCAGAAAATACAGTTCCTGGAAATGATTAGCGAGACTCGCCTTGCTCAATCAGTCCTGGCGGAGGAGAGGATATGCTCAAAAGCAAAGGTAGTCATATCCTGATTTTGGGTAAGGTCGGGGATACCAGATAAGTACGGGGCATCCATCTATACATTCCAATTTATCAACTATAAGTCTTCAACAATGAAGCTTAATCTGAATGAAAATACAATATATGAATGCACCTTTCTAAGATTTAATTATAAATTCCTGACCAAATTCATCTTTGATTCTTAAGATTTTAACAAAGCTCTGATACCAGCTGTGAGACCCTTGCCCTCTTCAGAGTGCTAGCAATGGAATTAGCAACCTCTTGCGTAAGGTAGAGCTTTCCACTTGGGGCCTCGCCCCATAATGAATGTCCAGGCAAGGGACTAGCCCGACGGTTCTTCCAAATCCAAAACCGAAAAAAATTTCCTCGCCCAGAAAGCATAGGCAATTCCTCTAGAAAATCTTCTAACAAAAATTTATCTAATGGGGTCAAGAGCCTCAACTATCCTTTGTATTTCGACCAAACCCATAGGTCACATGGCTAAGTTAAAGGAGGGACTTGCACTTGGTTCATAGAGATCATCGCTTTTTTCCCCTCAAGTGAGGCGACAGAGCTGTTGATTCTTTCTCATAGAACAAGAATCACCCTGTGACCTACTTCAACTATCATAACTTAAACATAACTGAACTTTATTGTAGGAATCCACCGATCCCATGGGCTAGCCAACTGCGCAACCATTGTATTGGTGGGATCCCTCTTTATTAAAAAATTGGTTGTGTTTTGTCCCACCGGGTACCAAGGAAAAGAGTTCCCAGGCCCCCTAGCCGGCACTCATGCAATATTAAATAGACACACCACTTACGCACCTAATATGAAATTGCCTTTTCTCAGATTCAACTATTTTCAAGACAGACTTAAGGTTTAACCATCCAAGAAGGATTTAATCATAAAAGTGAGTATTTCTTTTAAAAATAGTGATTACAAATATAAAACAATACATTTAAGCATAGGAGATCAACATTACTTCATTTAAAAAACATAAATCAAGAAGGGCATATTTTTAAGAAGATACCATGAAATAGAATGCTTTCCAAGCATGTAGAGAGGTTTGGAAGAAGATTAACATCTAAAGAATAGAATAAAAATCATTGCTTAGGCATACCCTTGGTTTTGGATTGATTCTTTAAGGAGACATGTAGCCCCCACCAAGGAAGAGGCTTGGCCACCAAGAGAAGAGGGTAATCTCCAAGAGAAGAAGAGGTTTAGTTTAGAAGCAAAGCTTCACAATGGAGAGGCAAGGTAGAGGGATAAAGGAAGAGGCTTGGCCACCAAGAGAAGAGGGTAATCTCCAAGAGAAGAAGAGGTTTAGTTTAGAAGCAAAGCTTCACAATGGAGAGGCAAGGTAGAGGGATAAAGGAAATACACCAAAATGAAAACTACACTAACATGTAAACACTAAGATAAAAATACAAAGGAATGGGGTTCTATTTATAGGTGAGGGAGGCCACCAACCAAGTCCATTTGGGATCTAGAGGCTTCCAGCTTTAGTTTTATCCAATTTGGACAAGTTTTAGACAAGTTAGGCCCACTTTTTTGATCTATTTTGAAAGAGGAGAGAGGAGAGATGAAATATCTCATTTTTTTTAAATTAAAAATTGGGAAAATGATGAGGATTCTAGGCACATCCTTAATGGACTCTTTCCTCCCCCTTGAGGTGTCACAAGGTCTCCCACCAAAAGTCTCCTTTAAATATCTGAAATTCATGATTATTGAACCTTCACCTTATGTGAGCCTTCCTTTATTATTTTTTGGATAATTCTAAATTTTTACCATTTTCTTTTAATTATATTTTCCAACATTATTGGATAAGGATATCACATTTTTAAATTCAAAAGAATTTAATAAGGCTTAGAACTTTGAACGAGAGGGGACTGAAAAGATGCAGGAGGGAAGAGAGCTTGAGCTCTTGCAAGCACACACACACTCACAAAACCCTAATAGAGAACACACAAGGTGAGAGGCTGAAAATCTTCTTCTTCTTAACTCAACACTCAACACACCATATACAAGATAAGAGTTCTCACAATATGAAAGGTACTCAACCAAATACATACGACGGCTCTCTATAGTGTGAACCCAACTAAATGAGCTGGCGCTATAACTATGCTAGTCTCTAGAATGGCTGTCACACAGCCTGTCATCCCACTGGCCGCATATCACCCATGATCTCACCAACCATGCCAGTGGTGCAAGTGTGGGGCCTATCCCCCATCAGTGTCCACCGCCTCACTAGACGAGCTCGATATCTCAACACTCCCCCTCGAGCGCAACTCCATCTCATGTACACCAAGCGAAGACTGTTGAAATTTGAGCAAAATGATGAGCTATGGTGGATCAAACACTAGAATCAACACTCCCCCTCGAGCGCAACTCCATCTCATGTACACCAAGCGAAGACTGTTGAAATTTGAGCAAAATGATGAGCTATGGTGGATCAAACACTAGAATCAACATAATTAACAAAGTGATTAGCAAGTGATTAAGACGTAATTAGTGAATAATTAGCACATAGATTAATGTAGGCATGGATACTCAAAAACCAGCAAATTCTCATTAGGGCTATGCCTCAATTTATAGAGTTTACATCAAGCATCAAATCCCATTGATTTCTCCATGATTCATCCCAGAATATCTCCACCTTTTGCCTGATTCTCTCCACCTCTTCTCTTTTCCCAGAATATCTCCCAGAATATCTCCACACTCCTAAATTCCCTCATGCTACCCATTATTCTCTCCCAGTAGATTCTTCTCACCTTTTCACAAGTTCTTTCACAATTACATCTTCTCTTTTACAGCCTCTATCCAAGAGCTTATTCCCACACACACCCTATTCACTTGTATATTTCAACACCTCCCCTCAAGTGAATAATCCTAGCACACCTGGACCCTGTATCAAGTTTCCCTCTTACTTGATAGCCCGCGACCAGTGCCTCAAGTCCCTAAACTCCATAGTCCTTGACACTCTCTCTCTCTATGTGTCCAAGACTACTATAAGTGCCAGCGACCTAAACTAAAGTGCTCACACATACATCTACCACTTGGCCTACATCATCGATGGCTCAGAGGTGGTTTTACTTTGTTGGGGCAGGTTACATTGGGTTGTGGGTTCTTCTCTCTCTCTCTCTCTCTCTCAGAAAAGATGATCCGACTCCACTTCCCTTGGAGCCTCCATGAAGTTTGCCGATGTCCTTCCTTCTTCACTGGGTTTGCTGTAGCAGTCTCTCGCCATGTGTCCTGGCTTTCCACATTTGTGGCAAGTGAAGGTCCTCCCTCCTACTCTGCCTCTTCCTCGTCCTCGTCCTCGAGAGAATCCTCCTCGTGTGAAGAATGCTTTTTTCTCTCCTGCTGTTGAGTCGAGCTCTTTCTTCTCTTTGCCTTTGCTCTCTTGCTCTAGTAGAGCTGCTTCTATCTCGTGTATCTTCAGTTCAGGTACATTCTTTAGTGTTGCTACAATGTTTTCATAATCTCCTTTGTCCACACTCTTCAAAAGTACAGCTAATGCTTCATCATCTTCTACCTTTTTGCCAATAGCAGCTGTTGCTTAATGCTTTTATATTTGTTCAAGTGTGTGATTAAAGGTTCACTTTCCTTCATGTCCAGTTTGTAGAATTGCATTAACAAATTTATCTTGGAATTTTTTGCTTTTGTACCAAATAATTTATTGAGTTCATCCCATGCATCTTTTGCCCACTGTATCCCTGTGATATGATGAATGATCTCATCATTTAAACTGAGTGCAATAAGCCCCAATGCTTTTTTATTCCTACTCTTCCACTCATTTTCCCCTCTCTCTGGGCATTCATCTCTCCCTTCAACTAATCCCCACAGATTTTTCCTCATCAGCAAATACATGGTTTTTGTTTGCCATGTATAAAACTGTTTCCCATTAAATTTGGCTATTTCCTGTGCTGAATTCATGGTGATGTGAAGGGGGTCTTACCTCTTGATCCAAATTCAAGATTCAAGGGCAGTGTCTACCCTTTTACAACTCAATCTGGTGTTTAATAGATGATTACAACAATTTTATCAGCATAAAATCACCAGAAATTACATTAAATTAAGGGTAACCAATTTGTACGGGATGGTTGGAGTATCAAACCAACTCCGATTTGAAATCTGAAGTTATAGGGATCTGTATCAGATACCTAATGGTTAATTTGAACCCTCAATTGCACCAAAGTACAGTGATTAGCACTGATACTGATTAGCAAATTAATGCTCTGGTTTGTGTGCAGAAAACAGAGTATGCGGGGAGCCCAGATCTGATGCCTTCCACTTCAAATGAGCTCAAATGTTTTCAAAGACATCAATAGCAATGAGTCTAGTAGAGGATTAAGCCAAGAAACACAAGATTTGACCAAATAATGAAAGCTTAATCTCTGTTTTACCAAAGTCACCTGCAGATTTGATGAAGAGCTTGGATCTCACTGTAGTAGACTTGATGAAATTGATTTCTGTCCTCACCAGCTTGTAGAGCATGCTTGATTACCCCTTGTGCTAAGAGGAATTGAAGCAATTTGATTGGAGCAAGGAGAAATCAGCAGTTCCCTTCAGAAAAAACGTGCCGGCTAAGACACTGATTTCTGCTTCGTTTCTGCGCGGTTTGCTACGCCGTCTTGCTGAGCTTGAAGCTAGAGATGTTAGCTAGCTTGTGTATAAATCTTGTGCCCTAATTTTATGTGTGCAAGGTGCTAGAGACCCTCCACTGGCTGGGGGTGAAGGGGAAGATGAAGAACTCACTAAAAATTAATTTTTTTTACTAATTACCTACTAATCCTAATTAATTCACTAATGGGCTCATAAATCTGGTTGATTCTAGGCATGGCTCTGATACCATGTTGAAATTTGAGCAAAATGATGAGCTATGGTGGATCAAACACTAGAATCAACATAACTAACAAAGTGATTAGCAAGTGATTAAGACGTAATTAGTGAATAATTAGCACATAGATTAATGTAGGCATGGATACTCAAAAACTAGCAAATTCTCATTAGGGCTATGCCTCAATTTATAGAGTTTACATCAAGCATCAAATCCCATTGATTTCTCCATGATTCACTCCCAGAATATCTACACCTTTTGCCTGATTCTCTCCACCTCTTCTCTTTTCCCTGAATATCTCCCAGAATATCTCCACACTCCTAAATTCCCTCATGCTACCCATTATTCTCTCCCAGTAGATTTTTCTCACCTTTTCACAGGTTCTTTCACAATTACATCTTCTCTTTTACAGCCTCTATCCAAGAGCTTGTTCCCACACACACCCTATTCACTTGTATATTTCAACAAAGACAACTTGTCTATCCACTAATAGACCCAAATCTGCAAATAGCTTTCTCAACCAAGCTACTTCACATGCTGCCCATAGCAACTCCTCTGTACTCAGCCTTTGTACTAGATAGAGCAACTGTAGGCTGCTTCTTGCTGCTCCAAGTCATAGCAGCACTCCCCAATGAAAACATGAATCCACTAGTAGATCTCCTATCTGAGATACTACCAGCCCAATCAGCATATGTGTACCCATGTACACATATCTCTATCCCAGTCTCATAGAATAGTCCACAATGCAAAGTAGATCTCACATACCGCAGTATGCGTCTCAATGCATCCAAATGCAGTTTCTGTGGAACCTGCATAAACTGACTCACCAACCCAACAGCATAGCTCAAATCTGGTCTGGTGATCGTCATATAGATCAAGCTTCCTACTATGCGCCTATACATAGTAGGATCCTCCAAAATCTCTCCTGAATTACCATTCTAATCCAATGGCACGGAAATAGGCTTACAACCTGTCATACCATACTTGGACAACATGTCCAAGCCATACTGTCTCTGCAGTAATCCAATACCATGTGGTGACCTAATCACCTCAATGGCCAAGAAATATCTGAGCTCCCCCATATCCTTCATCTCAAACTTCTGTCTAAGCAAGATCTTTACATCAAAGATCTCTGCATCATGGTCCCCGTAATGATCAAGTCATCTACATAGATGACAACAAGCACAACCCCTCTATCACCATGTCTCACATACAGTGAGAAATCTGCATTGGCTACATGAAAGCCAATAGTGACAAGATATTCAAAAATCTTATCAAACCATGCTCTTGGTGTTGTTTTAATCCATACAAGGCTTTCTTCAACCTGCAAACATGCTCAGGGTGACTCACATCCTCATAACCAGGTGGCTGCAACATATACACCTCTTCCTGCAACAAATCCCCATGCAAGAATGCATTCTTTACATCCATTTGATGTAAAGACCATTGCTTTGACGCAGCCACTGCTATCAAAACTCTCACTGTTGCCATCTTGGAAACAACTGGGCTGAAAGTTTCCTCATAATCAATGCCATATGTCTGCGCATACCCTTTGGCTCTACCAATCTAGCCTTGTACCTGTTTATGCTTCCATCACTGTTATGTTTAACTTTGTACACCCACTTGCATCCAATGGCTTTCTTGCCTTTAGGCAATTGCTCTAAATCCCAAGTCTTATTTCCATATAGTGCATCCATCTCCTCATCCATAGCTTTCTCCCAACACACCTTTCCAACAGCCTCATCAATGCATGTGAGCTCTACAACCTGCACAACCTTTGCCATATATGCATAGTGATGTGCCACATAACCATCATATGTAAACCTGTGCACAGGGTTTTTCACTCTCCCAGATCTTCTCAGCTTTTCATTCATGGCTTCCATAGCCTTCTTTACACCAGGTGTTCTCATAGCTGGGATCCCAAGCTCCTCATCAAGGCTCATCTCTGAGCCACGAGAATGCCCTGCAAAAATGTCAGGCATACCAAGGGGCTCAACCACTTTCTCTTTTCCTTTACGTGACATACTAATCACATTTGCAGGACTGGTATTATGACGCAGCCTGCCACTCCATGGTCTTCAATAGACCCAGTAGATGAGGACTCTCCTGGTCCACTCAAAGGCTGTGAATGCTGCCTGCATTCTGTGCAACCACACTTCCACTCACATCAGCCCCAATAGCTTCTTTTTCAGTAGCATACCAGCTGCTCATCTCATCAAGGACAACATCCCTGCTTACCCCTCAACTCACGTGTAGCAGGGTTATAACACCTGTATCCCTTTTTCTCAAGGGAATATCCAATAAACACACATTTCTTAGCTTTTGGATCCAGCTTAGTTCTCAGCTCATCTGGCACATGCACATATGCAATGCATCCAAAGACTTTTAGATGAGATAAATCAAGTTTTCTACCAGTAAACCTCTCCTCTAGAGTTACATCATGTATGGCTGCAGTTGGAGTCCTGTTCATGATGTATACTGCTGTAGAAACAGCCTCAGACCAATAGCTATGTAGCATATTCTTCACTTCCATCAATGCTCACGCAATCTCAACAATGTGCCCGTTTTTTCGCTCAGCAAATCCATTTTGCTGCGGAGTGTATCTACATGTAAACTGATAAAAAACAGAAGAAGGAGGGAGCACACACAAGAGAAGCAAACCCTAATCCATATCCATCAATCATAAAGAAGGAGAGAAGCCATAGTCATCATCTCTCTCACACACACAAAGGAGAACACAACATAGTGTTATGTCCACACTACAAAGTAAACCTAATGTAATGTCCACACCACACATGACCAGCTGGACGCAGTCATAAACACACCACACGATATCCATCTACCATACTGTCACTCTGTCAGCACCCATGTGCTATCCTCCAGCTGTACGAGCTTGACATTTCAACACTCCCCCTCAAGCTCGACATGTCCATCTCTAGGACTCCCAATCTAGTATGGAAATACTCGAACTTATCCTTACCAAGTGCTTTGGTAAAGATATCTGCAACCTACTCATCTGTCTGTACATATGTCAAATCAACATGCCCATCTAGCACTTTCTCTCTGATGAAATGATAGTGGACCTCAATGTGTTTGGTCCTGGCATGATAAACTGGGTTGCTAGCAAGCTGAATACTACTCATGTTGTCACAATGAATGACAACTCTCATATCACTCTGTAACCTGACATCATCTAGCAACTTCTTCAACCACATAGCCTCACATGCAGCTATGGCTGCTCCATGATACTCGGCCTCTGTGGGGTAGATAAAGCAACTGTAGGTTGCTTTTTACTGCTCCAACTCACAGCTCCACTACCAAGGATGAAAACATAGCCACTGGTAGACCTCCTGTCATATGCACTACCGGCCCAATCTGCATCTGTATATCCATAGACATGCATGTCTTTTCTTGCCTCATAGAAAAGATCATAATGCACGGTAGTTTTGACGTATCTCAGAATACGTCTCACAGCATCCAAGTGAGGTTTACGAGGACTCTGCATAAACTGACTTACCAAACCAACTGCATAGCTGAGATCTGGCCTCGTAAAATGGTCATGTAGATAAGGCTACCAACCACTTTTCTGTACATGGTGATATCATCAAGCTCATCACCCAAATCAGCCCTAAGCTTCATGTTTTGCTCTAATGGTGTCAACACTGGTTTGCATGCTGTCATACCATACTTTGCCAGCATGTCAAGTGCATATTGCCTTTGCACCAGCCATATACCCTTGTTTGTTCTTATCACCTCAATGCCAAGAAAGAACCTTAAATCAGCAAGGTCTTTCATATCAAACTCTTTGCATAAAGAGGCCTTAACCTCATCAATGCCTTTCCCACAATCACCTGTGATGATAATCAAATCATCAACATAAATGACTATCATCACGATACCATCATGTGTTTTCTTCACATAAAGTGAAGAGTCTGCATTTCCAACCACAAATCCAATACTGACAAGATATCTGCTGATCTTGTCACTCCGAGGTGCTTGCTTTAAACCATATATTGCTTTCTTTAACCTGCAAACAGAAGTAGGATATTCTGGATGTACATATCCTTCTGGCTGTTCCATGTACACCTCTTCTTGTAGTTCACCATTCAAGAAAGCATTTTTTACATCCATTTGATGTAAAGCCCAACCTTTTTGTGCTGCTAGTGTAATGATAGAACTCACAGTAGCCATCTTAGCCACTGGGCTGAAAGTTTCATCATAATCAAGACCATAAGTTTGTGCATATTCTTTAGCGACCAGCCTTGCTTTATGTCTCTCTAGGCTGACTTGCACTTTACCTTATACACCCATTTGCAACCAATTGCATTCTTTCCTTGCGGTAACTCAACCAATTCCCATGTATCATTTTTGTCCAAAGCATCCATCTCTTCATCCATGGCTTTCTCCCATACATGCTCTCCAATAGCCTTTGTATAGCATGTAGGTTCCACATGCTTCACCATAGATGTCATGTATGCATAGTGCATAGCAAAATCTCGATATGTCAATCTGTCAACTGGATATCTGACTCTCTGGGATCTCCGCAATGCATACGGGTCACTCTGTACACCTGTAATTCTAGCATGTGGTGGCACATATCTGTCCTGCCTAGCACCAGGTGTGCGTAAAATAGGTATGCCAAGCTCCTCATCCAAACTCTCTGAACTAGATGACTCATAACCTGTGATTCCAATTCCTTCGACCTTCTTCTTTCCTTTATCCATAGCACTACTCCACACTCTCATGCCTCAAACGTCCTGACCATGGACGTACACTGCTACTCTCAGCTTCTGCTTCTGCTGGCCCAGACATAGTAGTAGAACTAAAACTTGCTTGTGGCAAGTTCACAGGCACATCTGCCTCAAGTGACTCAATAACTCCCTCATCTTTTGCTTTGTACCAACTAGCAAGCTCATCAAACACCACATCTCGTGAGATGACCACTTGTCTAGTTTGAGGGTTATAACATTTGTATGCCTTTCGATCATGTGCATATCCAACAAATACACATTTCTCTGCCTTAGGATCCAACTTCCTTCTTCTTTTGTCAGGCACATGTACATAAGCTATGCATCCAAATACTTTGAGATGTCCAATGTCTGGCCTGTAACCTGTAAGCCGCACCTCTGGGCGTGCTTCCATGAATGGCTGCTCTGTAGGTGTTTTGTTCAGTATATACACTGCAGTAGCACATGCTTCTGCCCAATAGTAATCTGGCATGCTCTTTTCATTGAGCATTGCCCTTGCCACTTCACGTATGACTCTATTCTTTCTCTCAACCACACCATTCTGCTGAGGCGTATACCTGCAAGTCAACTGTCTTCTTATTCCATGCTTCCTCAAGAAATGCTCAAAAGCTTTTGAGGTGTATTCACCACCTCCATCTGTTCTCAAACATTTAATCCAACAGCCATATTGCTTTTCTGCAAGAGCTTTGAAATCCATGAACTTTTCCAACACTTCACTCTTCTCTCTCAGAAAGTATATCCATGTCATCCTGCTGAAATCATCTATGAATGTCACATAGTATAGACGGCCTTTTAAAGATGGGTTTTGTGCAGGACCCCATACATCACTGTGTACTATCTCAAGTGGCCTGTTACTCATATTTCCTTCTCTAGGAAACCTCAACCTTGCCTGATTTCCAAACTGGCAGGCTTCACAAACATGCATATGTCCATCATATTTGAATCTAGGCAATCCACTGACAATGCCTCTTGTTTGCATGTTCTTTAATCTTTGTATATTGACATGTCCAATCCTTTTGTGCCACATATCAATGTCTTGCACAATCCCATTGCTTTTAGAAAACATGGTTGAGCTCAATTCTGGTATGCCTGCATCCAACCAATTTGAACAACCTTCCTTCCTTCTTGCCCTTGGCAATCAATCTACAACCATGCTTAAAGTCTTCCACAAAATAGCCATTCTCATTGAATCTTACTTGTAGTCCCTGCTCAACCATTTGGCCTACTGATGCCAAATTCTTTGTAATGGATGGTACATATAGCACTTCTGACATATTCTTCACATTTCCATCATGCATCCTCAAAGGCACACTGCCAACATGTGTTATAAGATGTTGAGTATCATCTCCTGTGACCACATAACCATTTGTACCCAATGGTTACATCTTCTCAAACCACTCACCATGACATGTCATGTGGTTTGAGGCACCTGAATCCATATACCATGACTCATCTCTGTTGAAAGAACGGTAGAGGAGGAGGAGAGAACCAAACTTCACATTTTGCTCCAATGGTGTACTCATAGGCTTACACCCTGTCATGCCATACTTTGCCAACATATCCAATGCATATTGGCGCTGTACTAACCAAGTACCTGCATGATCTTTCACCACTTCAATTCCAAGGAAGTATCTCAACTCACCAAGATCTTTCATGTCAAATCGCCCACTCAAAGCTTTCTTGACATGCATCACATCTGCACCATGATCACCTATGATAATCAAGTCATCCACATAGATGACTAGTAAAACAATCCCATGCTGTGTCTTCTTCACATAGAGTGAAGAATCTGCTGTAGAAATCTGAAAACCAAGTGAGATAAGATATCTGCTCATCTTATCACTCCAAGCACGTGGTGCTTGCTTCAGACCATACAATGCCTTTTTCAACCTGCATACGTGAGTGGGATATCTAGGGTGTACATACCCTTCTGGCTGTGCCATGTATACTTCCTCTTGTAGATCTCCATTCAGAAATGCATTCTTAACATCCATCTGATGCATTTCCCAGCCATTAGCTGCAGCCATAGCAATGACTGCTCTCACTGTGCCCATCTTAGCCATTAGACTAAATGTCTCATCATAATCCAATCCTTGGGTCTGTGCATAACCCTTTGCTACCAATCTTGCCTTATGTCTTTCAATAGAACCATCAGATTTGCACTTCACTTTGTAAACCCATTTACATCCAATAACATTCTTGTCCTTTGGTAGTGCAACCAAGTCCCATGTATCATTATGGACCAATGCGTCCATCTCAGCATCCATTGCTTTCTCCCATACATGCTCTCCAATAGCCTCTGTATAGCATGTAGGTTCCACATGCTTCACCATAGATGTCATGTATGCATAGTGCATTGCAAAATCTCTGTATGTCAATCTGTCACAACAGGATATCTACTGACTCTCTGGGATCTCCGCAATGCCTGCGGGTCACTCTGTACACCTGTAACTCTAGCATGTGGTGGCACATATCTGTCCTGCCTCGCACCAGGTGTGCGTAAAACAGGTATGCCAAGCTCCTCATCCAAAATCTCAGAACTAGATGACTCATATCCTGTGATTCCAATTCCTTCGACTTTCTTTTTGCCTTTATCCATAGCACTACTCCCAGTGCTTACACTCTCATGCCTCAAACGTCCTGACCATGGACGTACACTGCTACTCTCAGCTTCTGCTGTGCTGGCCCAGACATAGTAGTAGAACTAGAACTTGCTTGTGGTGGCAAGTTCACATGAACATCAGCCTCAAGTGACTCAATAACACCCTCATCTTTTGCTTTATACAAACTAGCAAGCTCATCAAACACCACATCACGTGAGATGACCACTTGTCTAGTTTGAGGGTTAACAAATACACATTTCTCTGCTTTAGGATCCAACTTCCTTCTTCTTTCATCAGGCACATGCACATAAGCTATGCATCCAAAAACTTTAAGATGTCCAATGTCTGGCCTGTAACCTGTGAGTCACATCTCTAGCGTGCTTCCATGAATGGCTGCTGTAGGTGTTTTGTTCAATATGTATACTGCAGTAGCACATGCTTCTGCCCAATAGTAATCTGGCATGCTCTTTTCATTAAGCATTGCCCTTGCCACTTCACATATGACTTTATTCTTTCTCTCAGCCACACCATTCTGCTGAGGTGTATACCTGCAAGTCAATTGTCTCCTTATTCCATGCTTCCTCAAGAAATGCTCAAAAGCTTTTGAGGTGTATTCACCACCTCCATCTGTCCTTAGACATTTAATCCAACAGCCATATTGCTTTTCTGCAAAAGCTTTGAAATCCATGAATTTTTCCAACACTTCACTCTTCTCTTTCAGAAAGTATATCCATGTCATCCTGCTGAAATCATCTATGAATGTAACATAGTATAAACTGCCTTTGATAGATGGGTTTTGTGCAGGACCCCATACATCACTGTGTACTATCTCAAGTGGCCTGTTACTCATATTTCCTTCTCTAGGAAATCTCAATCTTGCCTGCTTCCCAAACTGACAGGCTTCACAAACATGCATATGTCCATCATATTTGAACCTAGGCAAACCACCATTGACAATGCCTCTTGTTTGCATGTTCTTTAATCTCTGTATATTTACATGGCCAATCCTCTTGTGCCACATATCAATGTCCTGTACCACATTCCTGCTCTTTGAGAACATGGCTGATTTTAGCTCAGGAATTCCAGCATCCAGCTTAAACAATCTTCCTTCTTTCTTGCCTTTAGCAATCACTCTACATCCATGTTTAAAATCTTCAACGAAGCATCCATGCTCATTGAATCTAACCTGTAATCCCTGTTCTACCATTTGACCAACTGAGGCCAAGCTTTTAGTGATCGAAGGCACATACAGCACATCTGACATAGACTTTGTCTGACCATTATGCATGACCAATGGTACACTTCCAACATGTGTAATGACATGCTGGGTATCATCACCTGTTTCCACATAGCCTTTGACATCCATTGGCTTCATGTGCTCAAACCATTCACCATGGCATGTCATATGATTTGATGCTCCTGAGTCCATATACCATGTATCATCATTCTCAGCATTTGTTGTCATAGAACCCACAACATGCTTCATGGCAAACAAATGATTTGCAGTTCCATCATTGCTACTTGACCACCATGTTGTGCATAGTTTCCACCATAATGACCACCATGTTGTGTTCTTCCCCCTCTCAAATCATTCTGTTTGCGAAAGCAATCTCTCACCATATGACCATATTTGCCACAATAATGGCATTCCACATCTTGCATAGAATTTTGTTGGCCTTGCCAACGTCCTCTTCCACGACCTCTTTGAGGTGCATATCCGCGACCACCTCGAGCACCATATGAAGGCTGAAAATTCTGTTGTGGAGGCCTATCTTGCTATCCACGACCATTACCACCACGTCCACGTGATGCGAATCTCCCCCTGCCTCTAAAGCCTCTCTGCGAGTAGAAAGCCTGATTTCTGCCATCATCATGGCTAGTAGATGCATCCAGAAATGAATCACTGAGCTTGATTTCCTCAACCAACAAGAGTGAAACCAACTCATCAAAGTCGGGGAGACCTGTACTCCTCACTGAGATAGATGTATCAAATGATTTGTATTCCTTGCCAAGACCACGCAAGGTAATATCCACCAAATTATCATCAGGCATGGGGGCATTTATTGTGGCCAATGCATCTGCAAACTTCTTGATTTCTTGCACATAATCATGTATGCTCCTTTTATTCCTTTTCACATTGTGTATCTGCTATTGCAATTGAGACTTGCGAGCACTCGTATCTGTATCAAACATCTTGACCAAAGTATCCCATGCATCTTTGGGATTCTCAGCATCCTGAATGTGTATGAGCATAGCATCAGAAATGCATATAGACAAATAATGCAGCACTTTGAATGCTCTCTCTGACCATTTCTTATGAGCAATAAGCTGCTACTGTGTAGGTTGCCGAGGTAGCTCAGGCTCTGGCTCAGCACGTGTAATGAGATTCCAAAATCCTTTTCCTTTCAAGAAACTCTTTATCCTGTACTTCCATGCCTAGAAGTTCTTCCTATCCAGCTTTTCACCAACAATCTGAACTGGATTGTCTGACATGTTGCTCAATGCGTACACCTTCCGCACACTTCAAATCTGTAAACGAGCCTTCCTCAGCTCAACCACACTCCAATGAATGTTCCAGATACTCCAAGATAGCCAACAAACTCCAAATTTGATGTAGAAAATCAACCTGTAATCATCCAAGATGAACTGACTCACGCAGTGTGGGATACCCTATATTGACACGCCTTCCAAGGCTCAAAAATCGCAATGTAATGGTGCAATCAAGTCTAGGAAACTTGCATTGACACCTAATGAACCTCAATGTTGAGTATCAACTCCATCTGACACCTAATGAACCTCAATGTTGAGTATCAACTCCATCTGACATGTGTAATTATCAATTTTTGAAAACCCCTTTTTCTGTTTTTGAAAAAACCAAAAAAACCAGTAATGATTTGGCTTTAATTTCTTCAATATTTCACCAAATTGAGCAACCAAGCATTCATTGGCTTAGCAATAGTGTCCATCAACTCCATGTAAGAGTAATTTGTCCAATTGTAAAACACCAAAGATTAATTGCTCGATTAAAATGCTCTGTTTCTGCAACCAATGGACAGCCTGTTTTAATCAGCTCATTCCCAGCTCAATTAGGCATCATTGACCAAAAAAATCACATAGCCCTCTTCTCCAAGATGTAAAGCATCCAATTGCTAAGGAATTTGTGGAAGGAATCAAGCACCCGATGAGAAATTGACCTCCTCGTAGTGAAAAAACCAGAAAACTGCTCTGTTTTCACTAATTGAGCTGCGCCGCCTGCAATTAGAGGATTTGGGAGTGTTTATATTATAGAGTTGTTTGATGATGGTTATAGTGCCCAACACACCTAGGTACATGTGCAATCCACCAATGGTTCAATTTTTGCCAAAATCTCACTCCAAATGCATCAATTTTGGGCTTTCTCTTCTCTGTTTTGTAAGAGCTCAAAAAACCAGAATTTTCACACATTCAAATGCTTCCAAAATGCTCCAAAATCACAATAGGGCTTGCATAAGAGTTTCCATTACATCTCTCATTGTCAGATACATGTTTGCTTTGCCAGATTTACATGTATTTCCACCATACATCAATGTTCCCAAGCTTTAATGAAAAGCTTCAAAAACCAGAATTTTTCTTTGCTTTGATTTGCTCTATTTTGCTTTGCTTTTGCTTGTTTCACCTGCAATCCGCTCAAGGATGTTTAGAAGACCTTACTCGGTAGGCCAAGCTCTCAGATCTGATAGTATTTGGTGTGCAAGCTTCACAGCTCCAATGGCCAGCTTCACAGCTTCTTCTTCTCCCTCTTCACTCACTCACTCCTAAACCCTAATAAACAGCACAAGGCTCTGATACCATGTTGAAAGAACGGTAGAGGAGGAGGAGACAACCACACAGAGTGGATTGAAGCTATGGAGGAGTACTTTGATGTCATAGGTTACAACGAAAAAATTAAGGTGGCTCTTGCCAGGTAGGCTAAAGATCATAGAGACAGCTAGAGTAGTATAGAGGAACCACTGCGAGACAAACCACCACTTGGATCGGAACACCCAGATGTGGATGATCTCAAGGCCTACCTTGGAAAGAGATTATGTCCTCTAAGCTTCTTGGAAACAAAGATGAACGAGTTCTTGGAACTAACCCAGGGAGGCCAAACCATGGAGGAATATCACCAGGCATTCGCTAGCTGAACCATGGAGGAATATCACTAGGCATTCACTCTCCTCCTCAAATACTCACCTCTGCTGGATGAAGAACAGTTGATGGCTAGGTTCATTCGGGGAATGAACAAACCTTTGGATACCTTGGTGAAGAACGCTAAGCCAATTTCTATGGCCAAAGCAGTGTGGATGGCGAAGGATTTCGCCAAGGACTTTGCTCTCACAAGGTCCCACCAAGCCAGCACCCTCGTCTTTCAAAAGACTGCAAACCCCAGGAAGTACTTCCAACTTTTCGCCTCCTAAGAGACAACAAGGTCCTAATCAAAACTCGGATATAGGAAGGAAGGACTTTTCCTTGGAACACATTTTCTGGAACTCCGACTCTTTCCAAGATGTAGAAGGAAGAGATTAGAAGTGAGGAGAGATGTTTTGGATGTCAAGGTTTTTGGATGTCAAGGTTTTTGGGCACGACCGCAAGGAAGAGATTAGAAGTGAGGACAGATGTTTGGATGTCAAGGTTTTGGGCACGACCGCAAGGACTGCCCAACTCCTTCTTTGTCAATGGGCCAGGAAAGCCAAGGTCCTAGAATGCCGAGATCGACCCCTTTGTATCAATCTAATCAAGGTCCCTCTTGCCAAAATCAGGGCAACCCTAGAAGAATGCTAGATCAGCCTGGAGCCTCAATGCAGAGTAGTCTCAGATCTCCCTCCTAGAATTGGGGAAGTGAGAGAGAGAGAGTTCCACCCCAGATAGCAGCTAGAGCCACCACAATAGATGATGTAGTGGAGGAAGAAAGAGGACAAATTTATGCCACCATTGAACATCAAGGGTAGAATCCTCAATTCTTGATCATTCATACTGCTCCAGCAAAGCACAAGGGTAAGCACTTTAAGCTTTTAATTAATTTAGGCAGTATGTTGAAGGCATAGTTCTCTTAGGATGAATGTTGTTAAGTCGGATATGTAGTAAGTCGGATATGTGCTAAGTCGGATATTTAGTAAGTTGGATATGTGCTAAGTCGGATATTTAGTAAGTCGGATATGTGCTAAGTCGGAATTATAAGGCGGTAGGAATGTATGATGAATTTCTTGGGATCTTGGAAGTTACGATATGTAAGGGTTATTCAAGAATAACATTTTGGGGAAAGAGTAACATTTTTTGAGCAAGTTAGAAAAGAAGGGGAAGCAATGTAATGCGGAGAGGAGAATGAAGCAGATTTTTAGGGTTTTATCTCTTGTGTGACCTTGCTCTATCAAAGTTCTATATGTGCATTACGTTTCTGCTATGTCTGAATCTCTATTTTTGCCTAATCAACATGTTTCTTGTGGAGAAATTGTATCTGGTTTCAACCACAATGGTTGATTAGGATAGAACCTACAATAGGAGCATGCAAAGCAGGTGAGCAGATTCAGGTACTGCTGCTGCAGATTGAGGTGTTGTTTCGAAATCAGATAAAGGAGACCTGCATACACCTGGATCACTGCTGGGTGTCCTCAAAATAGCCCTGGTTCTCCTTACACCATGAGAAACCATAGACGGAATGCTAAGCTCCTCATCAAGGCTCCACTCAGAAGCCAGTAGAGTCACCATCTACATATGAGTGACCTGCTTACAAATCAGGCACAAAAGGTTGATCTACCTTTTCCTTCCCTTTCCATGATGCAATATGAGAAATTTTTCTATCTAAAAATATTCAAAATCTGAATATTCTCTCTGTAGAATATTTTCTCTCTCTAGGTTAAAACAGTTAGAAACAAGATCTTTTATATTTCTGAAGAGGGGATTGATTAGGGGAAGATGCTGGACATCTTGAGAGGCTGGGGAGGAATCTTACATTCTCTCCCACTTGAAAACGCGAGATGTCCTCATCTCGCAAACTGGGGGTAATCCCGCAAGATGCTAAAATATGAGACTAAGAGAAGATTTAATTAAGAGTAACCACAAAGAAAAGTCTCAAAGAAAGCAAGACTCAAGACAAGCACAAAGATTTCAACTTTATACACTCTTGGAACTATACAGCAAGGATAGAAGAACTTTTTACAATTCAATAAGCCCGTCCATCATATGGTCACAAAAGCAGCACTCACAAGCAGCACACGTATAAGGTAACTCATCTATGGTAATAATTTGGTCGGTTATTGCAGTACCTACCTCATTGGTATGAGGTGACCTAATAAAAGGACCTCTAAGAGGCAAGCCAAAAATGGGATAAAGGCATATCTTCTAGTGGTGAGGAAGAAAACACGCAAGTAAGATGACCCGCTCAGAAAACCCACCATGCCTTGATCTCATCACGCAACAGTATCGGGGACCCAAACCCAAAGCTTCAATAACCATAGCCAAGCAGACATTGTTACGAAAGTGATGCTGACCCCATGGTGTTACCCTAGTTATGTCTTGATAGGTCCGCCATTTGGTCTGAGGTACAGAAGTTCCCAAGTGAGAGAAAAGTAGGCGCTCATACAGTTCTATAAAATCCTTCTTCACAGACTCGCTTGCATCTTGAAGGTGAGAAATCATCATGGATAAAACCAAGTCCTACTGCCAAGCCATAAAAGAGATTAAGAAAGAAAGGAGATCGATGGAAGTAAGATTACTGCGAGCGACAAGTAAGAGTTATGACTTATATAAAAGAAGGAACTAGCGTAACCTAGAAGCCGACGGTGTATCTTACCACTGAAGTTTTACCGTCTTTCCATGATTTGGGCTTGGCACATTTTTCTTTAGAAGACTTACATGAAATACATTATGAACTTTGAGATGAGGAGGTAGAAGAAGCTCGTAGGCTAAGTCACCTACTTTCTTTGAAATCAGATATGGCCCACAATATCTGGGGGATAACTTCTTATACTTCCCAAGAACTTCTTTTGGGCCGTACTCAAATGAAGACCATATTTTCTTCTTTGAATTCTCTGACTGTCCTCTTCTTATCTGCATACTGCTGCTATCAATCCTAGGCAGCTTTTATATCTTTATGAATTGCTTGCATCTGCTGCTCCATGTCGTCAAGCATTTGTCTGGACATCACGACCCTAATCAATGGGTCGGACCTAGTTAATGGAGTTCAATCTTGTCCATACAAAGCTTTAAAAGGGCTCATCCCAATACTTCTGTGATAAGAAGCATTGTAGGCGAACTCGACTAGGTGCAGATAGCTTAGCCACTTCTTGGTTTCCCTGCCACCCACAGCATGACCGAAGTATGTCTTCGATTACTTGGTTTACCCTGATACTCTACTGGAGTATGGATGACTGAGAATTGTCGGTTAGGACCTTGATTTTCAATTGTAGCATGGATCTGTCCTTTTTCCTCTTCTACTACATCTGAAATTGCGATTGCTCTCGCTACTACTGCAGTCTGAGGCAGAATTCTTTCTCTTTGGTTGCCCTAGTTCTGGGAAGGAGTTCTGAGGTTATTTTGGATAGAGGCACATGAATGAGCTGGAGTTCTACTGGGGTTACCCTGGTTAGGGCAAGACAGTAGACTGGTATGAAGGGATTGGTCTCTGAATTTGGGGGTTCTTGACTTCCCTGTGCCCTTGACATGGCAGGAGTCGGGCAGTCTTTTAACTGATGACCAAAACCTTGGCATCCAAAACACCGGTTCTCGCTTTTGAACTCATCGTTCTGAATCCTTAAAACAGGTGGGGCTCCTGAGAAAGTATTCTGGGGAAAGGGTCTTCCTTTTTAAACAGAATCTTTCTTTTATTTTAGAGAGGGAATAATTATAAGATCAGAAAGGGAGGTTCTTACTCCTGTATACATTGAAGGTTGGGGGAGGAATCTTACATTCTACCCCACTTAAAAAAATGCGAGATGTCCTCATCTCACAAAGTAGAGGACAACTCTTTTTCTTAAGATCCAATTTATTCTGGGGTTCTTATATTTTGGTCAACCCAACAGAATACTGGAATAAATATCCCGTATATAGAACTCATCATTAAATAAAAATTTATTCAAATCATATCATTCATATCTTTAACACGATAATGGTCCATTAGACCAAAAAATTTCTTTCTGAACATTCCTCCACGGGAATTTCAGTCAAGCAAGTTCTCAATTTGTCATCCCTTAACTTGATCTACCGTGTCAAGTGTTATTAGTAGCAATTTGATAGCACAATCCACTAATCTCATAGTGATTTGCTGAAATCATTATCATCATTCTAGTTATGAATATCATCATAGGGACTCGTTCCATTCATCCTCATTGTGGTTTTGCTCAGCTTATTACATTTCAACCAATTTTCAAGGATCATCATTTTTCAATTTAGAATCCAATTTTCAAGGATCATCATTTTTCAATTTAGAATCCAAATCAGCTTATTACATTTCAACCAATTTTCAAGGATCATCATTTTTCAATTTAGAATCCAAATCAACTCATCAGTTCTCAAACAGAATTAAAAATCATATCAATCACATTCGAAATCATCATCTGGATAGCATTAATGCTTATAATTTCAAGTCTTAGATTTACTCGTATATACTGCCGGTAAAGAGCTACAGTTATACCCTCGGTATATACGGGTAGTCATGATACTTGTTTGGAACTATAAGGTAGATACCATCATGTCTAGGCCTCAAGCAAGTCAGGGTTCCATACAATTGCGGTACTTCCATCTGAAGACCCAATTAATAATTTACGAATTTTCAGTTTGAATATCAAATTGTATGAATTATATCACACAATTATAACCTTTTTGTGCTTCATGATAAATTTTTGACATATTTGGCTTCTCAATTGATCTTTATTAGCCAATTTGCTCTGATACCAATTGTAAGGTCCCTGTCCCTACCACGCAATGGATTTGGGGTGCTAGCAGTGGAAATAGCACTTCTTGTGTGGGGCAGGGTCCCACACTCGAGGCCTCATCCACGGATATCCGGACAAGAGACTAATCCGTCGGTTTTTCCAAAGCCGAACCCAAAAAAACTTCTTTTTCCCGGAAAGCACGGGCGATTCCACCAGGATAACTTTTACTCTAACGTAGTCAAGACCATTACTGATCAAGCTGATCCGACTGCACCTATAAAGATACTCGGTCAGATCAAGAAAGAAACTTGCACTTGGATCATTGGGATCAACGTTTTTTTCCCCATCAAGAGGCACAGCCGTTTATATAAGTGACTTATGAAATGTCAAAAAGGACATACAATCCAATTATCACAATCGACTCTCCTTATTCTTCCCTCTTTCTCTCTTGTGGCTATAGTGGTGAGCTTGTGTGTTGATGCATGCTTGCTTGCCTAATGTGAGTGTGTGCTTAGGCGATGCTTCCTTCTTCCCCTTTTCTTCTTCTTCTTCCTGTTTCTCTCTCTCTCTCTCTCTCTCTCTCTCTCTCTCTCTCTCTCTCTCTCTCTCTCTCTCTCTCTCTCCCTCTTGCACACATGAAGGCATTGAGTTAGGCGTTGAACTTTCCATAAATCCTTCTCTCATTTCTTTCTACCTAGCTCAAGGAAATCTCCACTTGGGTGACATAAGTGGTGGTGGAGTAAGCCCCTAGCGGCTTCACATGGAGGAGGTAAACCTCTTAGGGTTAGTTGAGTGCATGCCCCCAAACAAACCCTTGCATCTTCTCTTTTCTCTTCTTGTCTTCCTCTCTCATGCAAGGACAATGCTCATTTAGGTGAACAGTCAGTGTGAGATATTGTCTAGATCAATTCGTGTGGACTTGTGTTGCTTTACCTGCAGATTTTCTTCCTCTCTCATATGCAAGGAGAATGCTTATTTAGGTCAACACTTGGTGGGTGTGAGCTATTCTCCAAATCAATTCTTGTGGACTTTTGTCGCTTTATTTGCAAATTTTCTTCCTCTCTCATGCAAGGAGAATGCTCATTTAGGTGAACAGTCGATGTAAGTGTAGACTTATGTTGCTTTATTTATCTCCATGAAGTAGCCGTTCACCTTCAAACATTAGTGTCCCATTGTAACTGCTTTGTGTACAATTTGTGCAACTTGAGGTGGTGTGGGTGTGGTCCTTGAGGATCTATTTATCAAGGTTTCCAAACTATGACCATCCCCCAACATGCTTCCCAATCATATATGTATGTTTCTTTGCACTTTATAGCAATGCATTTGCCATATCTATTACACATGCATCATAAACCCGCTCCAGTGAGCCGACTTCCATGCATGCTCTCGGGCGATATTAGTCCTTAGATTAAATGCCTCTTCTAATGCACTCTTTGCAACCTATAGAAAAATTTTAAAAATCTTAGCACAAAAAAGTGAAAATTCAAAGGGTTGTGACTTGTTCTATAGACATTAGATTCCCCCAATGAGCAACCCACACTTCCCACCAACTCAACCACATATCCATTGATGGGATATTATTTTCACCTACAAAGCCAAAAGAGCCACCAAGCCCATATGGAATACCTAGCATGCCTAGCATGTGTGTTCAAGGACAAGCTATGATGGACCCTAATCCTTATCTAGTTATGTTCCATATAATCCTTATGATGCTAACTTACACGAGGATGACCTCCTATTCCAAGAACTCCTTATCATGGAAATAGGAAAAATATGTAGAGAGGGTCTCCTTTCAAAAGAAACTTTGAATACCCTGGAATGGGTGGTAATTGCTTTAGGCCACAAGGCTTGATTATATGCTATTATGGTCACAACAAGAGGGTCATATAGCTTCTTAATTTCCTAATGAGATGAATCATTCAGAGTACACTTCATTATGAAGAATTTGCAATGGAGAGTGTCACTATGAATAAGATTGTCCTCAAAAGAGTATACCTTCGAGTGATGCTAAAGGTAAATAAGAGTATACATTCGAGTGATGCTAAAGGTAAATAAGTGGTAGAGCTGAAGGACCTAATTTGCCAACCAATCTTGTAAAGATACTAAATTAGAATCCCACGTGTGCCATTAAATCAAAATGTATCCCTTGAAAAGTCACCTTGTGAGAGATTCAATGAGATTAGTATAGTGACTCGTTCACAATTGAACCAAGAAGGGGTAGAAATGAATCTACCTCTGAAATTAATAGAGAAAGGGAAAATTTTTGTGGCGAGCTTTCGCATGCAAGATTAGTTTTTTTGCAATGTCATTACATCCTGAGAGTTGTTAGAAATATGAAGACATAATCACCCTTCTACATATAAAAATGTAGTACATAAGCAATATTTTTTATACCCACTCACTACAAAATATGAAATTTATCATGAAATGCAAATCATTCTTGCAAAAAAAAGAGAGAGGAGCATAGATATCATAACCTCCAAAAGGAATTGTTGAGATGTCAATCTCAACATGAGCTGACACTCATGAGGCACTTGCATGCCTGTTCGACATTTATATCATTGGCAGGTTTGGTACTGACATATCTTTGCCAGAGATTCTGGCTGGACTACACTGACTAATCCACATCTACCCACTCCTCTTAGCGTGTTCACATTATGGACCACTTGTATATACTCTATTATGTGTGTTGTATTCAATTTATCTTCTTTGTAGACCTCTTTTGTTACGTGAAGAAGAAGAAGAAGTTTTAGCCTCTTACTTTGTGTGTTCTCTTCTACGGTTTTTGTGAGTGTGTGTGTGTGCTTGCAAGAGCTCAAGATCTCTTCCCCCTGCATCTTTTCATGGTATCAGAGTTGGTTCATACTAAGGGTTGAGCAACAAGCAAGAGAAGCACATGACCCCTGCCTCTAAACTAGTCTCTTCCACCTGTGTGTTTTTGTTGTGAATCCTGGGACTATTGTTGCTTTTTATAAAAGTGTTACTTTCATCAATATTGATTTTTATGCATAAATTGATGCATAAAATAAATTTTTTATTATAAAAGTGTTACTTTCACCAATATTGATTTTTATGCATAAAATGATGCATAAAAGAATTTTTTTATTATAAAAGTGTTACTTTCATGAATATTGATTTTTATGCATAAAATGATGCATAAAAGAATTTTTTTATTATAAAAGTGTTACTTTCACCAATATTGAATTTTATGCATAAAATGATGCATAAAAGAATGTTTTTTATTATAAAAGTGTTACTTTCACCAATATTGATTTTTATGCATAAAGTGTTGCATAATAGAGTTCCTTTTATAAAAGTGTTACTTTCATCAAAATTGATTTTTCTACATAAATAGATGCATAAAAGGATTTTCTTTTATATAAAAGTGTTATTTCCATAGAAGTTGGATTTTATGCATAAATAGATGCATACATAATTTTTATATCAAAATAAGAGTTCTCTTTAATCCTATGTTTTAATCCCATGAATATTGGTAAATGAATAAGTAAATACTCTATGAGAGAAAATTCTACCGTTTCATATTCTCTAGGATGTTAATGAGAAAATTAAGAAAAACTATCAAAGTCAAAATTTTAGATAAATGAATAATTTATTCCTCATAGGAATTCATGATTAGTTTTAAATTCAGTTAAGTGAAATACTCAATGATTGAAATTCAGTAAAGTGAAATACTCAATGATTGAAATTCAGTAAAGTAGTAATTGAAATATTACCCTTCGAGAAAGTTAGTTCAAGGAGAACCTTTGCAGACTCAAACCACCCTGAATCAGACTATGACCAAGACTTAATCTCCTTTGTTAGTTTCAAGAAAAGACGATGTGACCAGTTCAGGAAAATTTCACTCAAATCACCCACACCGAATCTGAAATCAAGTTAAGACTCTTGATTCTGATATGAGGTTCAAGGTTACAGAATTCAAAAATTCGATTGGAATTTTAGACCTGTGATCTAGAAGTATTGGGATACGGATTTAAGATATACCCATTGTATTCAAAAGAAAATCAAAACTGAAAACTTGCATAGAAATCGTGTTTTCTTAGAGGACTTTCTTACGCCATGGAGGGAGCATTTGGTATATGTGTTTTTCGAAGGGAAGTTGGGTTGCAATAGCTGGCGGCGGGGAGTGTTCAAAGGACAACTCACGTGGAAAAAACCTCCCCAGGTCTTGACCAGCCTGGGAATGGTGAAAAATGGTGTGCTTCCGGTATACGACAATGGGCGAGGGGGCCGACGAAGCGGTCCCCGAATGAAGTGCCAGGACACCTAAGGAGGATCCTAGAGGGTTCTGACTAGGCGATGCATGGGCTCGCGGTGCTTAGGACACCCATGCGTATGTTGTGGAAGATATATATATGTATGATGACGAGAAAATTATTGTAATCTGTTATTAGATCTCGTTGCTGACCTACTGGTCTCAACATAGCATTCAGAGTGATACTATTTTGTGAGAAACAAGGATTGAATGGAAATTTTGAGTTATGACATCTGTAACCAATAATTGTTTATCAATGGATTGTTTTAAAAGTTAAAGTTTAAAGAGGAGTGTGTGCGCATCTATATTCTAAAGCAAAAGTTAAGAAAGGCATTCATTATGGGTGGGTGAGTACTTGTCTGGTTCTACCAGTTCCAGTGGTTGGGCGGTGGCTAACCCATGGGGCAGATGGGGTTAGGCTAGAATCAGTAGAGTTTTAATAATAAAATTGATTAATAGGAATACGTTTAGAACTCGAGTAGTTAAATAAAAGCCTGAAGACTTCTCTAATGAATAGATCAACGGCTGTGCCTGATTCAATTAGGAAAAAAGCATTGATCCCTTCAAGTTAAGTCTGTAATAGTTTCCCTTCTATCTGGTTTATTCAAATGAAGGTTAGTTCAGTATCTTGACCTCGTTAGAAAAATTCGTTAAGAAAATAAAAATGGTGGAATCGTCCTCGTTTTTCGGGCATGGAAAATTTTCTTGGTTTTGGTTTTCGGAATGACCACCAGCGTAGTCTCGTGCCCAGACATTCGAGGGCGAGGCCCCGAGTGGGAAACCCTGTCCCGTGTATGAGGGAGCTACTTCTGCTGCGCCAGCTACCCGGTGTGTGGAGGGGGCAATGGGATCCTACAGTTGGTATCCTACAGTTGGTATCAGAGCACTGTTGTAAATTTACGTAACTGCAACAGAAATTGCTTCAAATTTTAAAGTAAATCTGGGAAATAATGTTTTCACTTGTTAATATTATGTTGAATGAACTTCAAAAATTGAAAACTCATAAATTGAATTGGAAATTTAAAGATGGATACCTCGAATCTATCTGGCATTCCTGAACTCTCCCAGAGTCAGGATATGATAGCCTTTGCATTCGAGCACCTCATCAACTCTACTACGAGCCCAGTAAGCAGAGTGAGACTCGCACATCATTTTGAGAGTCTTTACTTTCGTGATCCTATTGAGCGATGTTGGTATATATGGTTCTTTGGAGGACTTAGCCATGATTCTGATAAGGCTAGGGCTTGTTCAACATGTTCAACTCTTTGATCATTCACCTAGGAACTTCAGAATTTCATGTCGAGTTTTTAGGCCTCTTAGCCGCTTTATCCCTAGAAGTAGAATTACAGCACCTCTTTTTGTAATGAATCGTGTGTACCATGGTATTTCTCCTTTGCAATTTTCGCTTCTTTATGTGTACACGATTGAGGCAGTGATTTTGGGAGCCGTGATGCTCTATGTATATATCAAAAACTTTTGATAATAAACGATGTTTTGCAAAAAAGTTTCAAATTCTTTTCATGATTGTGAATATGGTTAATAAAATTATTAGAGTAAATCTTGTTTCATGAAGTATGATGAAATAATTATCTGTTTAAAGAATAAATCGTAAAAATTAAATAATCATAAATCTGTTGTGAAAGTTAAGTTGACGAAAATCTCGTTTTGTCAGAATCATGAGGCGTGAGGCCTGTGCAAGGCAACCGGATCCTGTAAACCGATGATGAAGAGTTAGATCCGGATATTCAAAAAGCCCTGCACAGATCCCAATCTGGTCCCTTTAAGGGTGAAGGGGAGCAATTAGGTGAAGTAGTGGAGAAGTGGATTGAGGCTATGGAAGAATACTTTGATGTAACTGGCTACAATGAGAGAAGCAAGATGGCCCTTGCGCTAGGTAAAAGATTGTGAATTGAGGCTATGGAAGAATACTTTGATGTAACTGGCTACAATGACAGAAGCAAGATGGCCCTTGCACTAGGTTAAAGATTGTGGAAACGGCCAGGGTCGCTTGGAGGAATCACTGCGAGACTAACCGTCTCGACTGGAATACCCAGACCTAGACCAGTCTTAAAGCTTACCTCAAAAAGAGGTTTTGTCATCCGGGCTTCCTTTAAACTAAAGTGAATGAGCTCTTAGAACTAAAGTAGGATAGTCAGACAATTGAAGCGGACAATTGAAGAGTACCATCAAGATTTTGCCCTTCTCCTCAAATATTCCCCGCAGTTGGATGAAGAGCAGCTGATGAACCACATTCATTCGAGGAATGAACTTTGAAAGGGAGAGGAGGGCTCCTTTTATAGGTGGAGAATCACCCTCTCTTCCATTGTTACAAATTACAACATAAAAATCTTCAACCCTTCAGTGACATAAGGGTAGATGTCACCATCAATTGTCCTCTTAGGCTAAGTCTTCTATTGATTATTAAATTGAAGACTTTTTGACTTTGAGAGTGTGATGAGATAGTAGCCAAGTCTAAGTGGCATGTAGGTGGAGATCCCATTTACACATGGCGGAATTCTCCTCTTCCATGTAGGCATTCTAGAAGAATCTTTCCTAATTATGCACCTACACACACTCCTCCACATCCCTTCCACACTCCCCAACTTGTAGCCTTATGGTGAATACCATATTAATAATACAATAAAAATCCATGTGAGCATGAAGGCCCACTTTTATTTTCCACATCACTAGCCTATCTACCATACCAAAGTATTTATCAAGCATACTTGTGGCATTTACAATGTGTGCACCCTAAATCAAGTAAAACCATTATATTTGAAGATAGAATGCTGTTATCGGGGTAGCCGCCAAGCCGCTGCATCACTACGCCGTTATTCCATTGTGGGCGCCGCAATCTTCTTGGACAAGCTTCCACCTTATTACCATTGAGAAACCATCAAAATATGCACAAAATTGACAATGAAAGATATCAATTTTTCACATCACATCTTTCCCCCCAGCAGATCCTCCATGCTTGCCTTGGGGATCTGCTGGCCATGGTGCTTGAGGGTAAAATATCTTTAGCCACCACCAGTACTCATTGGCACGTCCGGGAACCTCCTGGCCACTTGCATCCTCTAAAAGATAGGTGTTATTTTTAAACTTTTGCTTTATCCTCAAGGGGCCTTCCCAGTGTCGAAGAAGCTTCTTATTTAGGCGTTTCTCCGCACGGCCATCATACCTCTTTTCCTCCTGGATCAAATGAAACTATCCCCCCAGCCCCACATTGCCTGGAAGGGCTAAAGGCTCCATCAAAATGCATAGTGAAAGTAGTTGATGGTGTCTCCAAATCTTCATATACTTCTTCCTTTGTTCCTGTTCCTTCTTCCTCTTCCTTCCTTCCTTGTAAGCAAATCTGCAAGAGAGGCCCTAGTGGTGTTTTCTGTAATAAAAGTGAAAGAGAATTCTTGAAGCTCGCAAATCCACTTTGCAAACTTCCCTCCTGCAGGATTGGGTTTGCGGACCAAGAATTGTAAAGAAGGTTGAGATGTGAGGAATAAAAAGGGGCGAGGTAACAAGTATGACCTGAACTTCTTTACTGCAAAAACAAGAGACAAACCACCTTTCTCCATTTCACCATACCTCTCCTCGGCATCAGGCGGCTTGCATAATACACTGGTTGCATACGCTCTTGCTCTCCCTTTTGCAAGAGAATAGCACCCACTGAATGTGATGAGACACTTGGGTTCACATAAAAGTCCTCCCCCCACCTAGGAGGCTGAACAATTGGACTTTGACTCATGCATTCCTTGAGCAAACAAAAAGATTGAATTTGATCGGGCCCCCATTGGAAAGAAACATTCTTCTTTGTTAACAAATTTATAGGATACATTTTTTCAGAGAACATGTCAACAAAGCATTGGTAATACTTTGTTTTACCCAAAATCCTCCTTACCTCCCTTACATTGGTAGGTGGTGGGACGGCCACAATTGCCTGCACCTTCTCAGAATCCATCTCTATGCCTTCTTTTGAGGTAACATGTCCCAAGAGAACCACCTTCCTTCGTGCTAAGCAGCATTTTCCAGGATTAAGACACCCTTTTGCATCTAGCTTCAAGCAAATTAGTTACCTCCTTCTTAAGCACCTCCGCTTGCACTACTCCCAAACGCCTTAGTCGCTGTACCACTAGCTTACTTTGGGGCTTGAGATCAATCTTGTGCTCTACTAGGGTAACTTGGCGTACTTGTGAGTAGTTGTTTGCAAAAAGGTTAGGAAATCCATCCAACATTTTTAAGTAATTCTCCCTTTCAGTACCTGCTATGGACTAGAAGAAGTTCATTTTGTTGGTGAAGACTAGTGAGGTCCACATCTCCTTTCTTGCACATGGTTGAAGAAGCTTCCCCTTCCAAGGCTCCATTATCTTCAGCATCCCCTAGATCCCTTCCCAGGGAAAGACCAAATGCAACTCCCTCCACCTCTCCTTTTGAGATAGAATCCTCGGAGCTACTACTTGTCTCCTCTTCATCGGATGATTCTGACTCTGAACTTTTGAAAGTTGAAGGTTCACCTCTTACCACTTTCTTGTGACGGCTCTTGATGTTGTAGTGGACCTTCTTATTCTCACCTTGTAGAATAAGATCACCTGTCTCCCACTTTTGAATTGCCTTCACTTGGCGAAGCCATGGCCTACCCAATATCAATGGGTAAGCCCTAGCATCAGGCTTTGTAGGAATGACCTGAAAAGTTGTAGGCACAGAAATATCACATACATCCACTCCCAAATTTCTGACAATTCCTAAGGTTTTCACCCTAGTATTATCAGCAGCAAGTTGATGCGATAGGGAGAGTTAGTAGAATACAACTTCAAATCAGCATCTTTCATTGTTTTTCACTCATGACATTGATTGTATGCACCTCCATCAATGTATGCATTAGAAATTGTTTGCCCCTCAATGATGACATCAATCAACAGGCACATCATCTCCTACATCAATATCCACTTTTTGAACCATAGGAGTCCCATTATCCCTCTTCTTCTTTTTCTTAGATTCCCTTGTGCTAGCCAGCTTACCCCATTCCTTTCTAAGCTTTGGAGAGAGTGCCAAAAGCTGCCCAAATGTGATTTGTGCCGTTTTCTCCCTAAGATCTGTTAAGAGGTCATAACTAAGAGATCCTTGTCCAAGAGGAAAGTCAGATTGTCCAATTTTTCTCCTAGATGACTTCTTCTTCTTCTTCTTATTTTTCTCCTCTTCTTCAGATTTATCTTCTTGTTCTTTTTCTTCCTGACTCCTAGTTTTACGACCCCTTTTTGCCATTAATGGCATCAATGTTTCCTCTTCTCCACCTCCCTAATTTATGAAGGCCACTCCCATTTTTTTGAAGCCCAAGCCTAGTTTCCCCCTACTTTTGGAGGAGACCAAATGTATACACTCCTCTTCCTATTGGCCCATTGCTAATCAAGGTCATTAGAAAAGGGTCCAAAAGATGTCCAAAGGTTTCCTAATGCATGATACAACCACTTCTGCAAAAGATTATGGGTACCATAGCACAAACACTTGTGCAAGAGATTAGGGGCATGCATGGAGACATGAAGACAAGGGTGGAACATCTCACAAGGTTCGACAAGCTCATGTTCATGACAAGGATAATTATCACCTAAGTTTTCATTCTACTCATGGTGCTATGCACAACCCAATGTTTTCACACTCACCCAATGATGCCAAAGGCAAAGGTCATGCATCTCCAAATGAAGGTTCAAGAGTCCCAAAGAGTGATGGTCACGTTCCATTCAAAGGGAATACTCATTGAGGCAATGCTTCAGACCTCATGTTGAGGAAGATTTCTTTGGTGATTTTGAGGATTAAAATCATTATGTGGATGGGCCTATGCGTAGGCGTGGTGACCATCATGGAAATGGAGATGAAGGATAAGATCATCCTGTCAAAGCTTAGCGGTGAAGGCACTAATAAGGATGTGAGACCCCTCTAACCCTTCGCGCACCGGATTCTCGGTTGCTAGTAGCAGCGGAAGTAGGTTCATCTTGTGCCGGGCAGGGTTTCCCACTCGAGGCCTCGCCCTCGAATGTCCGGACACGAGACTAATCTAGTGGTCATTCCGAATCCGAAACCGGGAAAATTTGCCTTCCCCAGAAAACAGGGACGATTCCACCTTTTTGATTTTCTTAATGAGTTTTCTAACAGGGTCAAGAGGCTAAACTATCCTTCACCTGATTAAACCAGATAGAAGGGAAACTATTACAGACTTAACTTGAAGAAATCAATGCTTTTTTCCTAACCAAAATCAGGCACAGCCGTTGATCTAATCATTTGAGAAGTCTTCAGGTTTTATTTAAGTACTCAAGTTCTAAGCATATTCCTATTATTCAATTTCATTAGTAAAACTCCATTGATTCCAGCTTCGGCCCATGGGTTAGCCACCACCCAACCACTAGAATCGGTAGAACCAGACAATTACTCACCCCCACCCATAATTGAATGCCTTTCTTAACTTTTTCTTTAGAATACAGATACCCACACACTCCTATTTAAAACTTAAACTTATAAAACAATCCATTGACAAACAATTATGGTTTACAGATGTCATAGCTCAAAAATTCCATCCAGTCCCTTGTTTCTAAAAAAAACAGAATCACTCTGGACTCTGCGTTGAGACCTGGTGGTCAGCAAACAACGAGAACCTAACAGATTACAATAATCATTTCTACATCATACATATCTTCCACGACATACGCATGGGTGTCCTACGCACCACGAGCCCATGCATCACCTGGTCAGAACCCTCCAGGATCCTCCTTAGGTGTCTCGGCACTTCACTAAGGGACCGCTTTGTTGGCCCTCATCCATCATACCGGAAGCGCACCATTTTAACCATACCGAGGCTAGTCAACAAGCTTTGCCACGCGTGAGCTATCCTTTGAGCACTCCCCGCCAGCTGTTTTGCAACCGAGCTTCCCTTAGAAAAACACATACCAAATGCTCCCTCCACCAACATTCTGGCGTAAGACAGTCCTTTAAGAAAGCAAGGTTTTTATGCAAGTTTTCAGTTTGATTTTCTTTTGAATACAAAGAGTATATCTTAAATCAGTATCCCCAAAACTTCTTGATCGAATTTCTGAATTTCATATCCAAATTCCTTGAATTCTGTAACCTTGATCCACAGATTAGTTCGAAGGGTCTCAAACTTAGTTTCAAATTTGGTGGGAGATTTGAGAGTATTTTCCTGAACTCGTCACATCTTCTTTTCTCGAAACCGACGAAAGAGTTTGGTCTTGGTCATAGTCTGATTCAAGATTCGAGTCTGATTCAAGGTTCGAGTCTGATAAGATTTTTCCTGAACTATCTTTCTCAAAAAGGGGGTGATATTTCAGTTACCATTTTACTGAATATCTTTCTTTCTTTCTCGAAAAGGGGGTGATATTTTAGTTACCATTTTACTGAATATCTTTCTTTGAGTATTCACTTAACTGATTTCTAAATTAGTTATAAATTCCAATGAGTAATAAATTAATCATTTATTTGAATATTTTAATCTTGATAGATTTTTTGAATTTTCTTTTTACAATCCGTGAGAGTATAAAACAATAGAAATTTCTCTCTTAGAGTATTTACTTATTCATTTATCAAATACTCAAAGAAATTAAACAGAGTTAAAGAGAAAAAATTCTTTATGCATCTATTTATGCATGAAAATCAACTTCAATGGGAATAACACTTTTCAAATAAAAAGAATTTCTTTATCAATCTATTTATGCATAAAATCAGTTTTAATAAGAATAACACTTTTGTAATAAAAACATCCTTTGTGCATCTTCCTATGCATAAAATTCAAATTTAATGAAAGTAACACTTTTAAAATAAAACCAATTTCCATTATGCATCTTTCTATGCATAGAAATAAAATTCAATGAAAATAACACTTTTACAAAAAATATAATCAATTAAGCATCTTTCTATGCATAGAAATTAAATTCAATGAAAAAAACACTTTTATAATAAAAATATTTCCATTATGCATCTTTCTATGCATAGAAATCAAATTCAATGAAAATAATACTTTTATAATAAAAAAATTCCATTATGCATCTTTCTATGCATAGAAATTAAATTCATTGAAAATAACACTTTTATAATAAAAAAATTTCCATTATGCATCTTTCTATGCATAGAAATTAAATTCAATGAAAATAATACTTTTATAATTAAAAAAATTCCATTATGCATCTTTCTATGCATGGAAATTAAATTCAATGAAAATAACACTTTCATAATAAAAAAATTTCCATTATACATCTTTCTATGCATAGAAATTAAATTCAGTAAAAATAACACTTTTATAATAAAAATTTTTTCATTATGCATCTTTTTATGCATAGAAATTAAATTCAATACTTAATATCAGTGATATCCATGCATATTCATAGGTGAATATGTACATGGAGTAAATTAGAAAATTTCTTTTAGAATGCACAAACGGTGGGATTTACTCTTTTGGAGTAACATAAAGATAAACTTTCTTTTCCACAAAATTCTAAATTTTTTTTCCATAACCTCCTTTGTATGGATGACTATTTCTCATTTTTAACATTCTATTTTCAATTTAAATTAACCCCAATTAGATGTCTAGGATTCTAATCTACATAATTTTCAATTTCCAAGAGAGTAAACAATAAGAAAAGTTTAATTAATCTTGTTGTTATTCATTCTAGGATAAAGAAAGGCTGAATTGTAAAGAAGAGAAGGGGGAGACCTTTTCATCAAGGCATAGCATTAGAATTTACTTTAATCAACTAAAAAACAAGAGAATCAAGAAAACCATAGATTTAAAATTAAAAAGTAAGAAAAATTTAGCTTACATGGAGTTGTAAGCTTTCCTTTGGCTTGAGGAATCAAGGGTTCTACTCTTGTTTAAAGCAAGAGTGGCCACCAATTACTTTGGAGAGGATTAAGCCAAAAACAATTGCATCATCAAGAGAATTCAATGTAAATGGCTCTGGGTAGGAGTAGAGTAACAGTGCATCAACACTATTAAGCTTTTACAAAGGGGGAGGCTTCTATTTATAGGAAAAAGTGAGCCTCAAACCAAGCAAATTGAATATAGAATTTTCTAGATCAGTTTGGTCAATTTTTGACCATTTTTGGGTCAGTTCAGCTTACTTTTTGGAACTAGACTTGAAAGAAGAGAGAGGAGAGATGAAATATCTCATTTTATTGATTTAAAATTGGGAGTAATGATGAGAAAAAAGGTGCCTCCTTCATGAGGGGGAATCTCCACTCTAAGGTACCTCCTTCATGAGGGGGAATCTCCACTCTAAGGTGTCAAAATTTAGTTTTTAAATGTTTTCTTTGGTCCTTAGTCCACTCTTCATCTTATGTGAGCATTTACTCATTTTTGGGGGGTTTTTATTTTGATCTTCAATTTGTATTCTCCATACATTTGGATTAATCTTATTGGTCCATCAGAACCTTAATCCAAAATTTTTAGAAAATCTGGACCCTTAGGGGCTAAGGTCTTTTGAGCAGATTATAATTTATTTCTAATGCACCTTAGGAATTTCTTTTTAAAATTTTATTTCGGGGGATTTTATTTTATAAGAAAGGATATTTTTCCATCCAAAGATATCTAAAATATAAATTACCTCTCTCTAGAATATTTTCTCTCTCTAGGTAAAAACAGGTAGAAACAAGATCTTTTATTATTCTGAAAAGGGGATTGATTACAGGGGAAGAAACAGGACATCTTGAGGGACTGGGGAGGAATCTTACATCCTCTCCCACCACTTGAAAAACGGGAGATGTCCTCATCTTGCAAACTGGGGATAATCCCGCATCAGTTCGACTTCTTTCTCCCTAGTGGCGTCCTCAAAAGGATAGAAATTCCATTTGACTAATAATTCTCTCACAACTTGGTTCCTGATGAGAACCTTCTCTTGAACATCAAGGATTTCTTTAGGTTGGAGTTCCATCAGCCCTTGGGTTGAAGAAGTTAAGAGTTCATCAAATTCAGCACATGATTTGGGTTTGGTACATACTTCTTAAGTAGGCTGACATGAAATACATTATGTACTTTGAGATGAGGAGGCAGAAGAAGTTCATAGGCTAAGTCACCTACTTTCTTTGTGATAAGATATGGCCCACAGTATTTGGGAGATAACTTCTTGTACTTCCCAAGAGATAGAGAATTTCTTTTAGGACGTACTTGAATGAAGACCATATCTGCTTCTTTAAATTTTTTGTCTGACCTCTTCTTATCTGAATATTGCTTCTGCCTATCCTGGGCAGCTTTTATATCCTTGTGGATTGACTGCATTTGTTGCTCCAAGTCATCGAGCATTTATCTGGACATCTGAACCCTAATCAATGGGTCGGACCAAGTTAATGGTGCTAGGCAGTCTTGTCCATACATAGCTTTGAAAGGGCTCATCTCAATACTTCGGTGTGTGATAAGAGGCATTATAGGCAAATTCGACTAGGTGCAGATAGCTTAGCCACTTCTTGGGCTCCCTACCACAGCATGACTGAAGTATATCTTTGATTACTTGGTTCACCCTTTCTAATTGTCCATCGGTCTCATGTGTTGAGATCCAAGAAAGTTCCTACTGCTTTAAAAAATGCAGTCCAAAATCTTGACGTGAACTTGGGATCTCGATGAAAAGATGCAGGGGGGAAGAGAGCTTGAGCTCTTGCAAGCACACACACACACTCACAAAACCCTAATAGAGAACACACACGGTGAGAGGCTGAAAATCTTCTTCTTCTCTACTCAACACTCAACACACCATATACAAGATAAGAGTACACACAATATGAAAGGTACTCAACCAATACATACACGGGTCCTCTATAGTGTGAACCCGACTAAATGAGCTGGCGCTATAACTATGCCAGCAGTCTCTAGAATGGCTGTCACACAGCCTGTCATCCCACTGGCCGCATATCTCCCATGATCTCACCAACCATGCCAGTGGTGTGAGTGTGGGGCCTATCCCCCAGGCGGGTCATCAGAGTGGCCACCGCCTCACTAGACGAGCTCGATATCTCAACACTCCCCCTCGAGCTCAACTCCATCTCATGTACACCAAGCGAAGCCCTGAATCTGCGGAGCTTCTCTGTACCCAATGCTTTGGTGAAGATGTCAGCTACCTGATCCTCTGTGCTGACATAAACAAGGTCAAGGTCTCCTGCCAAGACCTTCTCTCTGACGAAGTGGTAGTGGACCTCTATGTACTTTGTGAGGTCCCCCTGTTCCCACCGAGCAACGGATTCGGGTACTAGCAACGGAAGTAGCACTTCTCGCGCGGGACAGGGGTCCCACATTCGGGGCCTCGTCCACGGATTTCCGGACAAGAGACTAATCTGTCGGTTTTTCCAAAACCGAACCCGGAAAAACTTCCCTTACCGGAAAGCACGGGCGATTCCACCAGGATAATTTTTTTTCTCTAACGAAGACAAGATGGATCAAGCTGATCCAATTGTATCTTCAAGATACTAGATCAGATCAAGGAAGAAACTTGCACTTGGATCATTGGGATCAACGCTTTTTTCCCCATTCAAGAGGCACAGCCGTTGATTCCTATCCATAGAACAATTACTGTCCGGGATTTACTTTGTCTATCGTATTAACAAAAGTTGAGTCTCGATTTACGGATCCATCAGTCCAGCCTAACCCCATCCGATCCCATGGGTTAGCCAACCGCCCAACCACTGTAGTGATGGGATCCAATTTGGAATTTGGTTAGGTTTTGTCCCGGGTACCAAGGAAAAGAGTTCCAAGACCCCCTAGCCGGAAGTTCATGCAAACATAAAATTAGGCACACCACTTACACACCCAATATGAAATTGCCTTATTCTTAGCATCAGCTAACTTTAAAACAATCCTTTAATGAAACCATAGTACCACTGATCACAGTCTTCCAAATTATCCGGTTGATTCTCAAATTTCCCATCATTCCTTCATCATCAGAGTATCTATGGCATCATTGGCAACTAGAACGCTCACCACCTGTCCACTCAGAGGCCGTTTCCATAGTTCCTAGCCCATAATACTCGGCAATATAATCATTTATCAAGATGGACTCTCGTTGAAGATCAGCAAGATCAACCAACAGATCCATATAAAAGAGCCATGGACTCATCCGTTGAGGACCAGCAAGGTCAGTCAACCAGATCCATGCCCGGTTTCACAAAACAACTCTTACTCCTTGTTCCAATATCTTCCTCGACGCACGCGTGGGTATCCTAGGCGACCCAGAGCCCGAGCACCGTATGGTCAGCACCCTCTAGGATCCTTCGCAGGTGACCTAGCGCTTCACTCATAGGCCGCTTCCTTGGTCCCTCATCCACCGTACCGGAAGCTCACCATTTTAATCGAACCGAGGCTGGTCAAGACCTCGGTCGACCTTGCTACGCGAGACGTCCTCCATTGACTCTCCGTCCAGCAGTTGCAACTTTATCAGTTAGGTCTCCACGACCTTAATCACAAGACGGTCAAAATGCTTCCCTAGCATTCTTGACATAAAACAGCCATTTACAAACAGCATTTACAAACAGTTTACAAATACAGTTTCTATATTAACTCTCATTTTTCCACATTGTTCCTCATTAATCCACATTACTTATTCCACATTCCATTTATATGTGTACTCATCCAATCACCTCATTTTCCATCTCTTCACTTCAAATTCCTTCACATCACATATCATATATTCACATCCATATCCACATCCATACATCCATATCCACATCCATATCCACATCCATATCCACATCCATACATCCACATCCATATCCACATTCACATCCATACATCCACATCTACATGCTTATCTCCATTTTCACATCTTCATTTATACATCCACATCCCATATCCACATTCATACATACACATCCATATCCACATCCATACATCCACATCCACATCCACATTCACATCCATACATCCACATCTACATGCTTACCTCCATTTTCACATCCTCATTTATACATCCACATCCCATATCCACATTCATACATACACATCCATACATCCACATCTACATCCACATACATACATACATCCACATCCACATCCACATTCACATACATCCACATCCACATTCCCATACATCCACATCTATACATCCACATTCCACATTCACATCTATACATCCACATCTATATTCACATTCACATACATCCACATCCCCATTCCCATTCACATCTATACATCCACATCTACATCCACATACATACATACATCCACATCCACATTCCACATTCACATCTATACATCCACATCTACATCCACATTCACATACATCCACATCCACATTCCCATTCACATCTATACATCCACATCCATTCACATCTATACATCCACATCTACATCCACATTCACATCTATGCATATATATCTTCATGCATATATCCATTTTCACGTTCATACATCCACATCTACATGCTTACCTCCATTTTCACATCCTCATTTATACATCCACATCCCATATCCACATTCATACATACACATCCATACATCCACATACATACATACATCCACATCCACATTCACATTCACATACATCCACATCCACATTCCCATACATCCACATCTATACATCCACATTCCACATTCACATCTATACATCCACATCTACATTCACATTCACATACATCCACATCTACATTCACATTCACATACATCCACATCCACATTCCACATTCACATCTATACATCCACATCTACATCCACATTCACATACATCCACATCCACATTCCCATTCACATCTATACATCCACATCCATTCACATCTATACATCCACATCTACATCCACATTCACATCTATGCATATATATCTTCATGCATATATCCATTTTCACGTTCATACATCCACACTCCCATCTCCACATCCACACATCCACATACATACATCCATTTCCATTCCCATTTATATAACCCCATATACCTTCACATCTAATCTTTTACATCACATCCATTCTCGCCCTATCACAACCCATATACATCTTATCCTATCACATACACTTCTTACCTCATCCCCCCATACACATCTTAATTCATCTTATCACCTCCTAACTTATTTCATAAGCATCTTATCACCTCTTATCACACCTCTTATCACATCTCTTATCACCTCCTAACTTATTTCATAAGCATCTTATCACACCTCTTATCACATCCTATCACATCTCTTATCTATTTATAGAATACAAGAGAATTCTTACATTTGATATAAGATTTCTTTACACATTTATTTATGAATAAATTCTATTTAAGGAGATTAATACTTTCAAAGTAAAAATCAATTTTTTATGCATCTTCCTATGCATAAATTCATTTTTAATGAAAATGACACTTTTGAATTAAATTTTAATCTTTTATGCATTTTTCTATACATAAATTCAATTTAGATGAGAATGACACTTTTGAATTAAAAAATCAATCTTTTATGCATCTTCTTATGCATAAATTCAATTTGGTAGGAATTACACTTTTAGAATAAAAAAATTTCTCTTATGCATCTAAGTTAAGCATAAAATCCATTTATGAGGAAAATCACACTTTTAGTATAAAAAGAATATCTTTTATGCATACCTATATGCATGAAATTCAATTATGATAAAAGTCACACTTTTATAATAAAATAATCAACTTTTATGCATACCTCTATGCATGAAATCCAATATGATAAAAGTAACACTTTTGATATAAAAATTTTTCCATTATGCATACTTCTATGCATGAAATAAAAATGGTAAAAATAACACTTTTGATATAAAAATTTATCCATTATGTATACTTCTATGCATGAAATAAAAATGGTAAAAATAACACTTTTGATATAAAAATTTATCCATTATGCCTAATATTAAAATTCAATTTCTCCATGATTGTAATGAAATTCTTTCAATTAATCTAGGATAATAATTCCTAGAATATGGTAGGAAGTCCTCTTTTTATGCTTTGAATGAGATTATTTTATGCATAATTTTTATAAAAATTTTGCCATAGCTCCGCTGCTATGACTGATAAATCTCAATTTTTCTAAGGGATAATGCTTATCATTAAGAAAATAATTAAAATGATCTCTAATTGGATTATTAATCCATAATGGATTGAATCATCAATATTCATAAACTAAAAGCATAGAAAAAAGCCATTAATTTGGCCTTAATCTTGGGTTAAAGAAAAGCTTTATGAAAAGCTTGATTTGGATTGAGAACGGGTCATGAGTATGACCATTTCTTGAGTGAGAGAGAGAATTTACATAAGAATTTAAACATAAATGAAAATTAACTTCAATAGCATTTATTAAATTATGTAACTCTTCACTACTATTCAAACTTCAATAGCATTTAAAAAAAAACCATACCAATTAAACTTCTCAAGCTTGAGAGGGGTTGAGAAGAGAGAAACATTGAGAAATTATAGAAAGATCAATATTCACTAATTACCTTACAACTTGCTTGATTCTTTGTTCACGGTAGAGGCTCCCAACCAATCAATTGGTTAAGTATGTTGATGGAGCCACTAATGGGGATTGAAGAAAGAGGGAAGCTCCAAAAACTAGTGAATTATTAAATGAATTCACAGTTCTTGGCTTAGGTGGAGTAGAGTAACGATGCATAAACACTATATATTTTTCAACAAGGGGGAGGCTTCTATTTATAGGAAAAATTGAGCTCCTAACCAAACAAACTGATTCTAGAATTTTCTAAATCAGTTTGGTCAATATTTGACCATTTTTAGGTCAGTTAAGCTAACTTTTTGGAACTAGACTTAAATGAGGAGAGAGGAGAGATGAAATATCTCAATTTTTATGAGTTTAAAACTCATTCAAGCATGTGAAATATGCACCTCCTTTAAAGAACTCCCCTTCCTTACATATGTCATATTTTTAATATTGCTCATAGTTTTTTTACTAATAAACCTTGTACATTTTCAACTCTTCATCTTATGTGAAATATGCACCTCCTTTAAAGAACTCCCCTTCCTTACATATGTCATACTTTTAATATTGCTCATAATTTTTTACTAATAAACCTTGTACATTTTCAACTCTTCATCTTATGTGAAATATGCACCTCCTTTAAAGAACTCCTCTTCCTTACATATGTCATACTTTTAATATTGCTCATAATTTTTTACTAATAAACCTTGTACATTTTCAACTCTTCATCTTATGTGAAATATGCACCTCCTTTAAAGAACTCCTCTTCCTTACATATGTCATACTTTTAATATTGTTCATAATTTTTTACTAATAAACCTTGTACATTTTCAACTCTTCATCTTATGTGAGCATTTACTCATTTTTGGGTATCTTCTTTTTCAAATTGGATTTATCTCCTCCCTACACATGGATTGATGCTATTGGCCCATAGGAACCTTAATTGGACCATAATCCAAAAATTTCTGAAAATCTAGACCCTTAGACTAAGGTCCTTTATACACATTTCTAATTAATTCCAATTGCACATTGGAAAGTTCTTTTTTGAATTTCTGTTTCAGGGGAACTTATTTTAATAAGATGAGATAATTTTCTATCTAAAAATATAAAAAATCTGAATATTCTCTCTCTAGAATATTTTCTCTCTCTAGGTTAAAACAGTTAGAAACAAGTCTTTTATATTCCTGAAGGGGATTGATTATAGAAGAAGATACTAGACATCAAAAAGGAGTTTGGGGGAGAAATCTTACATTCTACCCCACTTAAAAAACGCGAGATGTCCTCATCTCGCAAACTGGGATAATTTCGCAAGATGCACGAGTTATGAGACTTAGAGAAAAATTTAAATCAGGATTAACCACCAAGAAAAAGTCTCAAAGAGAGCAAGATTCAAGATAAGAACAAGATTTAAACTTTATTCATTCTCGGAACTTATACAGTAAAGATAGAAGAACTCTTTACACTTCCATAAGCCCGTCCATCATATGATCACAAAAGCAGCACTCACAAGCTGCACAAGTATAGGGTAACTCATCTATGGGAATGATTCTGCTGGTTATTGCCGCACCTATCTCAGTGGTATGAGGTGATCTAACAAAAGGACCTCTGAGAGGCAAGCCAAAAACGGGGTAAAGGCATATCTTCTCATGAGGAAGAAAACACGCCAATAAGAAGACCCGCTCAGAAAACCCAGGATGTCTTGATCTCATGACGCAGTAGTATCGGGGACCCAAACCCAAGGCTTCAATAACCATGGCCAAGCGGACATTGTTGCGAAAGTGCTGCTGACCCCAGGGTGTTACCCTAGTTATGTCTTGATAGGTCCGCCATTTGGTCTGCGCTACAGAAGTTCCCAAGTGAGGGAAAAGTGAGCGCTCATACTGTTCTATAAAATCCTTCTTCACAGACTCACTTGCGTCTTGAAGGTGAGGAATCATTATGGATAAAACTAATTCTTGTTGCCAAGCCATGAAGGAGATTAGGAAGAAAGGAGATCGATGGGAGTAAGATTACTGTGAGCGACAAGTAAAAGTTACGACTTATATAAAGGAAGGAGCTAGCGTAACTTAGAAGCCAATGGTAGCTTGCCCCACTGAAGTTTTACCGTCTTTCCATGATTTGGGTTTGGCACAATTTTCTATAGAAGGCATTAAGAACTTTGAGATGAGGAGATAAAAGAAGTACGTAAGTTAAATCACCTACTTTCTTTGGTCCACAATATCTGGGAGATAACTTCTTATACTTCCCAAGAGATAAAGAACTTCTTTTGGGTCGTACTCGAGACCAAAACCTTGATATCCAAAACATCGATTCTCACTTCTGAACTCGTTGTTCTGAATCCTTAAAACAGGTGGGACTCTTGAGAAGTATTCAGGAAAAAGGTTCTTCCTTTTTTTAAACAGAATCTTTCTTTTATTTTAGAGAGGGAATAATTATAAGATCAAAAAGGGAGATTCTTACTCCTGTATACCTCGAAGGCTGGGGGAGAATCTTACATTCTACCCCACTTAAAAAGTGCGAGATATCCTCATCTCATAAAGTAGAGGACAACTCTTTTTCTTAAGATCCAATTTTATTCTGGGGTTCCTTATATTCTGGTCAACCTAACAGAATACTGGGATAAATATCCCTTAGAACTCATCATTAAATAACAATTCATTCAGATCATATCATTCATATCTTTAACATGATAAAGGTCCATTAGACCGAAAAATTTCCTTCTGAGCATTCCTCCACGGGAATTTCAGTCAAGTAAGTTCTCAATTTGTCATCCCTTAACTTGATCTAACGGTCAAGTGTTAACAGTAGCAATTTGACAGCACAATCCACTAATCTCATAGTGATTTGCTGAATCATTTTCATCATTTATCATTACAGGGACTCGTCCCAATCATCCACCTTGTGGTTTCGCTCAGCTTATTACATTTCAATCCATTTTCAGGAATCATCATTTTTCAATCAGAATCCAAATCAATTCATCGGTTTCCAAACAGAACTAAAAATCATATCAACCACATTCGAAATCATCATCTGGATAGCATTAACGCTTATAATTTCAAGTCTTAGATTTACTCGTATATACTGTCAGTAAAGAGCTGCAGTTATACTCTCGGTATATACGGTAGTCACGGCCCTTGGAATTATAAGGTAAATACCATCATGTCTAGGCCTCAAGCAAGTCAGGGATTCTATATAATTGCGGTACTTCCATCTGAAGACCCAATTACCAATTTACGAATTTCAATTTGAATATCAAATTGTATGAATTATATCACACAATTACAACCTTTTTTGTGCTTCTTGATAAATTTTTGACATATTTGGTTTCTCAGTTGATCTTTATTAGCCAAATGCTCTGATACCAACTGTGAGGTCCCCCTGTTCCCACCGAGCAACGGATTCAGGTACTAGTAGCGGAAGTAGCACTTCTCGCGCGGGACAGGGGTCCCACATTCGGGGCCTCGTCCACGGATATCCGGACAAGAGACTAATCCGTCGGTTTTTCCAAAACCGAACCCGGAAAAACTTCCCTTACCGGAAAGCACGGGCGATTCCACCAGGATAATTTTTTTTCTCTAACGAAGACAAGATCATTTCTGATCAAGCTGATCCAATTGTATCTTCAAGATACTAGATCAGATCAAGGAAGAAACTTGCACTTGGATCATTGGGATCAACGCTTTTTTCCCCATTCAAGAGGCACAGCCGTTGATTCCTATCCATAGAACAATTACTGTCCGGGATTTACTTTATCTATCGTATTAACAAAAGTTGAGTCTCGATTTACGGATCCATCAGTCCAGCCTAACCCCATCCGATCCCATGGGTTAGCCAACCGCCCAACCACTGTAGTGATGGGATCCAATTTGGAATTTGGTTAGGTTTTGTCCCGGGTACCAAGGAAAAGAGTTCCAAGACCCCCTAGCCGGAAGTTCATGCAAACATAAAATTAGGCACACCACTTACACACCCAATATGAAATTGCCTTATTCTTAGCATCAGCTAACTTTAAAACAATCCTTTAATGAAACCATAGTACCACTGATCACAGTCTTCCAAATTATCCGGTTGATTCTCAAATTTCCCATCATTCCTTCATCATCAGAGTATCTATGGCATCATTGGCAACTAGAACGCTCACCACCTGTCCACTCAGAGGCCGTTTCCATAGTTCCTAGCCCATAATACTCGGCAATATAATCATTTATCAAGATGGACTCTCGTTGAAGATCAGCAAGATCAACCAACAGATCCATATAAAAGAGCCATGGACTCATCCGTTGAGGACCAGCAAGGTCAGTCAACCAGATCCATGCCCGGTTTCACAAAACAACTCTTACTCCTTGTTCCAATATCTTCCTCGACGCACGCGTGGGTATCCTAGGCGACCCAGAGCCCGAGCACCGTATGGTCAGCACCCTCTAGGATCCTTCGCAGGTGACCTAGCGCTTCACTCATAGGCCGCTTCCTTGGTCCCTCATCCACCGTACCGGAAGCTCACCATTTTAATCGAACCGAGGCTGGTCAAGACCTCGGTCGACCTTGCTACGCGAGACGTCCTCCATTGACTCTCCGTCCAGCAGTTGCAACTTTATCAGTTAGGTCTCCACGACCTTAATCACAAGACGGTCAAAATGCTTCCCCAGCATTCTTGACATAAAACAGCCATTTACAAACAGCATTTACAAACAGTTTACAAATACAGTTTCTATATTAACTCTCATTTTTCCACATTGTTCCTCATTAATCCACATTACTTATTCCACATTCCATTTATATGTGTACTCATCCAATCACCTCATTTTCCATCTCTTCACTTCAAATTCCTTCACATCACATATCATATATTCACATCCATATCCACATCCATACATCCATATCCACATCCATATCCACATCCATATCCACATCCATACATCCACATCCATATCCACATTCACATCCATACATCCACATCTACATGCTTATCTCCATTTTCACATCTTCATTTATACATCCACATCCCATATCCACATTCATACATACACATCCATATCCACATCCATACATCCACATCCACATCCACATTCACATCCATACATCCACATCTACATGCTTACCTCCATTTTCACATCCTCATTTATACATCCACATCCCATATCCACATTCATACATACACATCCATACATCCACATCTACATCCACATACATACATACATCCACATCCACATTCACATTCACATACATCCACATCCACATTCCCATACATCCACATCTATACATCCACATTCCACATTCACATCTATACATCCACATCTATATTCACATTCACATACATCCACATCCCCATTCCCATTCACATCTATACATCCACATACATACATACATCCACATCCACATTCCACATTCACATCTATACATCCACATCTACATCCACATCCACATTCCCATTCACATCTATACATCCACATCCATTCACATCTATACATCCACATCTACATCCACATTCACATCTATGCATATATATCTTCATGCATATATCCATTTTCACGTTCATACATCCACATCTACATGCTTACCTCCATTTTCACATCCTCATTTATACATCCACATCCCATATCCACATTCATACATACACATCCATACATCCACATACATACATACATCCACATCCACATTCACATTCACATACATCCACATCCACATTCCCATACATCCACATCTATACATCCACATTCCACATTCACATCTATACATCCACATCTACATTCACATTCACATACATCCACATCTACATTCACATTCACATACATCCACATCCACATTCCACATTCACATTCCACATTCACATCTATACATCCACATCTACATCCACATTCACATACATCCACATCCACATTCCCATTCAAATCTATACATCCACATCCATTCACATCTATACATCCACATCTACATCCACATTCACATCTATGCATATATATCTTCATGCATATATCCATTTTCACGTTCATACATCCACACTCCCATCTCCACATCCACACATCCACATACATACATCCATTTCCACGTTCCCATTTATATAACCCCATATACCTTCACATCTAATCTTTTACATCACATCCATTCTCGCCCTATCACAACCCATATACATCTTATCCTATCACATACACTTCTTACCTCATCCCCCCATACACATCTTAATTCATCTTATCACCTCCTAACTTATTTCATAAGCATCTTATCACCTCTTATCACACCTCTTATCACATCTCTTATCACCTCCTAACTTATTTCATAAGCATCTTATCACACCTCTTATCACATCCTATCACATCTCTTATCTATTTATAGAATACAAGAGAATTCTTACATTTGATATAAGATTTCTTTACACATTTATTTATGAATAAATTCTATTTAAGGAGATTAATACTTTCAAAGTAAAAATCAATTTTTTATGCATCTTCCTATGCATAAATTCATTTTTAATGAAAATGACACTTTTGAATTAAATTTTAATCTTTTATGCATTTTTCTATACATAAATTCAATTTAGATGAGAATGACACTTTTGAATTAAAAAATCAATCTTTTATGCATCTTCTTATGCATAAATTCAATTTGGTAGGAATTACACTTTTAGAATAAAAAAATTTCTCTTATGCATCTAAGTTAAGCATAAAATCCATTTATGAGGAAAATCACACTTTTAGTATAAAAAGAATATCTTTTATGCATACCTATATGCATGAAATTTAATTATGATAAAAGTCACACTTTTATAATAAAATAATCAACTTTTATGCATACCTCTATGCATGAAATCCAATATGATAAAAGTAACACTTTTGATATAAAAATTTTTCCATTATGCATACTTCTATGCATGAAATAAAAATGGTAAAAATAACACTTTTGATATAAAAATTTATCCATTATGTATACTTCTATGCATGAAATAAAAATGGTAAAAATAACACTTTTGATATAAAAATTTATCCATTATGCCTAATATTAAAATTCAATTTCTCCATGATTGTAATGAAATTCTTTCAATTAATCTAGGATGATAATTCCTAGAATATGGTAGGAAGTCCTCTTTTTATGCTTTGAATGAGATTATTTTATGCATAATTTTTATAAAAATTTTGCCATAGCTCCGCTGCTATGACTGATAAATCTCAATTTTTCTAAGGGATAATGCTTATCATTAAGAAAATAATTAAAATGATCTCTAATTGGATTATTAATCCATAATGGATTGAATCATCAATATTCATAAACTAAAAGCATAGAAAAAAGCCATTAATTTGGCCTTAATCTTGGGTTAAAGAAAAGCTTTATGAAAAGCTTGATTTGGATTGAGAACGGGTCATGAGTATGACCATTTCTTGAGTGAGAGAGAGAATTTACATAAGAATTTAAACATAAATGAAAATTAACTTCAATAGCATTTATTAAATTATGTAACTCTTCACTACTATTCAAACTTCAATAGCATTTAAAAAAAAACCATACCAATTAAACTTCTCAAGCTTGAGAGGGGTTGAGAAGAGAGAAACATTGAGAAATTATAGAAAGATCAATATTCACTAATTACCTTACAACTTGCTTGATTCTTTGTTCACGGTAGAGGCCCCCAACCAATCAATTGGTTAAGTATGTTGATGGAGCCACTAATGGGGATTGAAGAAAGAGGGAAGCTCCAAAAACTAGTGAATTATTAAATGAATTCACAGTTCTTGGCTTAGGTGGAGTAGAGTAACGATGCATAAACACTATATATTTTTCAACAAGGGGGAGGCTTCTATTTATAGGAAAAATTGAGCTCCTAACCAAACAAACTGATTCTAGAATTTTCTAAATCAGTTTGGTCAATATTTGACCATTTTTAGGTCAGTTAAGCTAACTTTTTGGAACTAGACTTAAATGAGGAGAGAGGAGAGATGAAATATCTCAATTTTTATGAGTTTAAAACTCATTCAAGCATGTGAAATATGCACCTCCTTTAAAGAACTCCCCTTCCTTACATATGTCATATTTTTAATATTGCTCATAGTTTTTTTACTAATAAACCTTGTACATTTTCAACTCTTCATCTTATGTGAAATATGCACCTCCTTTAAAGAACTCCCCTTCCTTACATATGTCATACTTTTAATATTGCTCATAATTTTTTACTAATAAACCTTGTACATTTTCAACTCTTCATCTTATGTGAAATATGCACCTCCTTTAAAGAACTCCTCTTCCTTACATATGTCATACTTTTAATATTGCTCATAATTTTTTACTAATAAACCTTGTACATTTTCAACTCTTCATCTTATGTGAAATATGCACCTCCTTTAAAGAACTCCTCTTCCTTACATATGTCATACTTTTAATATTGCTCATAATTTTTTACTAATAAACCTTGTACATTTTCAACTCTTCATCTTATGTGAGCATTTACTCATTTTTGGGTATCTTCTTTTTCAAATTGGATTTATCTCCTCCCTACACATGGATTGATGCTATTGGCCCATAGGAACCTTAATTGGACCATAATCCAAAAATTTCTGAAAATCTAGACCCTTAGACTAAGGTCCTTTATACACATTTCTAATTAATTCCAATTGCACATTGGAAAGTTCTTTTTTGAATTTCTGTTTCAGGGGAACTTATTTTAATAAGATGAGATAATTTTCTATCTAAAAATATAAAAAATCTGAATATTCTCTCTCTAGAATATTTTCTCTCTCTAGGTTAAAACAGTTAGAAACAAGTCTTTTATATTTCTGAAGAGGGATTGATTATAGAAGAAGATACTAGACATCAAAAAGGAGTTTGGGGGAGGAATCTTACATACTTTGTACGAGCATGAAATAGTGGGTTCCTGGCCAACTGTATACTGCTAAGGTTGTCACAGAAAATGACAACTTGTCTATCCACTGATAGACCCAAGTCTGCAAGTAGCTTTTTCAACCAAGTTACCTCACATGCTGCCATAGCAACTCCTCTGTACTCGGCCTCTGTACTCGATAGAGCAACCGTAGGCTGCTTCTTCCTGCTCCAAGTCACAGCAGCACTCCCCAAAGAAAACATGAATCCACTGGTAGATCTTCTATCTGAGATAGTACCAGCCCAATCAGCATCTGTGTACCCATGTACACATATCTCTGTCCCAGTCTCATAGAATAGTCCACAATGCAAAGTAGACTTCACATACCTCAGTATGCGTCTCACTGCATCCAAATGCGGTTTCTGTGGAACTTGCATAAACTGACTCACCAACCCAATAGCATAACTCAAATCTGGTCTGGTGATCGTCATGTAGATCAAACTTCCTACTATGCTCCTGTACATAGTAGGATCCTCCAAGATCTCTCCTGAATCTGCACTCAACTTGCCATTCTGATCCAATGGCACAGAAATAGGCTTACAGCCTGTTATACCATACTTAGACAACATGTCCAAGCCATACTGTCTCTGCAGTAATCCAATATGATGTGGTGACCTAATCACCTCAATGCCCAAGAAATATCTGAGCTCCCCTAGATCCTTCATCTCAAACTTCTGTCTTAGCAAGATCTTTACATCAAAGATCTCTGTATCATGGTCCCCCGTAATGATCAAGTCATCTACATAGATGACAACAAGCACAACTCCTCTATCACCATGTCTCACATACAATGAGAAATCTGCATTGGCTACATGAAAGCCAATAGTGACAAGATATTCAGAAATCTTGTCAGACCATGCTCTTGGTGCTTGCTTTAAGCCATACAAGTCTTTCTTCAACCTGCAACAACAAACATGCTCGGGGTGACCCACATCCTCATAACCAGGTGGCTGCAACATATATACACCTCTTCTTGCAAATCCCCATGCAAGAATGCATTCTTTACATCCATTTGATGTAAAGACCATTGTTTTGACGTAGCCACTGCTATCACAACTCTCACCGTTGCCATCTTGGCAACTGGGCTGAAAGTTTCCTCATAATCAATCCCATATGTCTGCGCATATCCTTTGGCTACCAATCTAGCCTTGTACCTGTTTATGCTTCCATCACACTGTTATGTTTAACTTTGTACACCCACTTGCATCCAATGGCTTTCTTGCCTTCAGGCAATTGCACTAAATCCCAAGGCTCATTTCCATATAGTGCATCCATCTCCTCGTCCATAGCTTTCTCCCAACACACATTTCCAACAGCCTCATCAATGCATGTGGGCTCAACAACCTGCACAACCTTTGCCATATATGCATAGTGATGTGCCACATAACCATCATAGGTAAATCTCTGCACAAAATTTCTCACTCTCCGAGATCTTCGCAGCTTTTCATTCATGGCTTCCATAGCCTTCTTTACACCAGGTGTTCTCATAGCTGGGATCCCAAGCTCCTCATCAAGACTCATATCTGAGCCACTAGACTCTCCATCAACATGAGAATGCCCTGCAGAAATGTCAGGCATACCAAGGGGCTCAACCACTTTCTCTTTTCCTTTACGTGATGTAGTAATCACATTTGCAGGGCTGGTATTATGACACAGCCTGCCACTCCATGGTCTATCAACAGACCCACTAGATGAGGACTCTCCTGGTCCACTCAAAGACTGTGATTGCTGACCTGCATTCTGTGCAACCACACTTCCACTCACATCAGCCCCGACAGCTTCTTTTTCAGCAACATACCAGCTGCTCATCTCATCAAACACAACATCCCTGCTTACCCTCAGCTCACGTGTAGCAGGGTTATAACACCTGTATCCCTTTTGCTCAAGGGAATATCCAATAAACACACATTTTTCAGCTTTCGGGTCCAGCTTAGTTCTCAGCTCATCTGGCACATGCACATATGCAATGCATCCAAAGACTTTCAGATGAGACAAATCTGGTTTTCTGCCAGTAAACCTCTCCTCTAGAGTTACATCATGTATGGCTGCAGTTGGAGTCCTGTTCATGATGTATATTGCTGTAGAAATAGCCTCAGCCCAATAGCAATGCGGCATATTGTTCTCTTCCATCAATGCTCGTGCAATCTCAGCAATGTGCCTGTTTTTCCGCTCAGCAACTCCATTTTGCTGCGGAGTGTATCTGCATGTAAACTGTCTCCGAATACCATTCTTCTTCAAGAATTCAGAGAACTCATTGGAGAAGTACTCTCCCCCTCCATCTAACCTTAGGCACTTTACATATTTCCCTGTTTGCTTTTCAACCAAAACTCTGAAATTCTGAAAGTGAGTGAACACCTCACTCTTCTCTTTCATGAAGTATACCCACACTTTCCTTGTGTGGTCCTCATAAATGAAAGTCACATAGTACCTACAGCCTCCCATAGATATGGTCTTCGTAGGACCCCATACATCTGAATGCACAACATCTAGTGCATTTCTGCTCACATATCTGTTACGTGGAAACACATGCTTTGTTTGCTTCCCAAATTGGCATGCTTCACATATTTTCTGCATACCTTCCACTTTAAATTTTGGCAGCCCTATCACAATTCCTTTTGTCTGCATAGACTTCAATCTCTGCACATTTACATGTCCAATTCTTTTATGCCATATGTCTGTGTCTGCAACAACTCCTGAACCATTTGCAAACATTGCAGCACTCATTTCAAGCATGTCTACATTCAATGTAAACATTCTGCCCACTCTGTTGCCTTTTGCAACCAACCTGCACTTGTCTTTAAAATCTTCAACATAACACCCATCAGGGTTAAACCGAACCTGCAAACCCTGCTCAATCATCTGGCCAACTACTGAAACCAGATTCTTTGTTATGTTCGGTACATGAAGTACATCTGCAAGGTACTTCACTTTGCCATCCTGCATAGACAATGGCACATCTCCAACGTGGGCAATTGGATGAGCAGTGTCATCCCCTATTTCCACAAAACCTGGTCTTTCCGGGTTTTTCATCTCCTTGAACCACTCTCCATGACTTGTCATGTGGTTTGAAGCGCCTGAATCCACATTCCATACATTATCTTTTTGTGCTGCATCAACATTTTTAGACATGGCATTCACGACATGCTGCATAACAAACAACCTTTCATTATCCTCATTATTTCTGCTTGAGGATGCATAGTTGTTTTGCTGCACTTTCCCATTTTGCATGTCAGCCTGCTTCTTATAACATTCTGCCTGCACATGTCCAGGCTTACCACAATAATAGCATTCACGTGCATCATTGTATTGCCTTTGCCAATTTCCACGGCCTCTTTGACTCCCCCTGCCTGTGAATTTTCCTCTTCCACCTACGTGTTGTTGTTGTTGTTGTTGATTCTGGGACTGTTGTTGTTGCTGCTGCTGTGCTGACCATAATTCTGATTACCTGTTCGGCCACCTCCTTGACCGCGTCCATGGCCTCCTCTACCTCGTCCTCTTCCTGAACTCGTGTAGAAGGCTTGTTGCTCTGAACTATTTTTGCTTTGTGAAGACTGTTGGTCTTCACCCAAGCTCTTCTCTTCAATAATCAGCATAGGCACCAAATCTGTAAAGTTGGGAATGTTTTTCCGAGTCTGAATGGACGTCTTGAACGCCTTGTATTGTGGCCCGAGACCACGTAGACAGACTTCCACCTTATCATCATCATCTACTGACACACCAATAGATGCAAGGGATTCCACAATACCCTTTATCTTCAGCGCATAGTCATTCACAGACATGCTCTTTTTCTCCACAGTATGAAGTTCATTCTTCAACTGTATCTTACGTGCCTTGGTATTTGTTTCACAGAGCTTTACCAAGGTGTCCCACGCCTCCTTGTTGGGGGACTTGGCATCCTGAATATGCCCAATCATGGTGTCTTGTATACTAATGGAGAGCCAATACATAACCTTCCTGGCTCCTTGGTTCCAGTCTTTAAACTCTTTCACATCTGCAGAGCAGTCGCCGGTATCTCTGGTGCCTCTTCATGCTCACCTTCTATGTAGTCCCAATAGCCTTTTTCCATCAAGAAATTCGTCAACCTGAACCTCCAAGCATGGAAGTTATTCTTATCCAGCTTCTCAGCCACAATCTGTGTTATGCCATCATTAGACATCTTGCCAAACACACAATTTTACCAGAAACTGCACTCTGGTTTTTCTGCACAAACTGCTGTATTTTCTGCACAGCGGTACTGTAGTACTCTCAAATGTCACAACCTGTGACTTCAATGTGCATACATACACCCAATGGCAACTGTAGACCTCTTTGCAGCACCCATAGTGTCTGCACAGTCAATCTGTCTTCCTGCAGTTCTTAAAACAGAGTTCTGCAGAGAATCGATGACTTACTCGCAGTGCTCGAAATTGCCTGCTTTTTGAAAAACGGAGGTCCAGACGCGCCCGAAACGCGTTTTCGGCCCAAAAATTCAGTTCAAAGGATTGCAGTCCAAAGGACTGTATAGTTGCCCTATAGCTTTACTCCCGCGAAGAAATCTCCTCAATCAGAGACCGTTTTTGCCGGTGCCTCCCGTAGAGCTCCCGACAAGGGTGTAGTCACCAACACAATAGGGAAGAGTAGTTGAAGCTCTTACCCTCGTACCGCTTCCTGTGGTTCTCTTGCTTGCAGCTCAGCCCTTAGCACGAACCAGGCTCTGATACCATGAAAAGATGCAGGGGGGAAGAGAGCTTGAGCTCTTGCAAGCACACACACACACTCACAAAACCCTAATAGAGAACACACACGGTGAGAGGCTGAAAATCTTCTTCTTCTCTACTCAACACTCAACACACCATATACAAGATAAGAGTACACACAATATGAAAGGTACTCAACCAATACATACACGGGTCCTCTATAGTGTGAACCCGACTAAATGAGCTGGCGCTATAACTATGCCAGCAGTCTCTAGAATGGCTGTCACACAGCCTGTCATCCCACTGGCCGCATATCTCCCATGATCTCACCAACCATGCCAGTGGTGTGAGTGTGGGGCCTATCCCCCAGGCGGGTCATCAGTGGCCACCGCCTCACTAGACGAGCTCGATATCTCAACACTCGATCCCTTACTTTTCTCCTGGGTAGGCCATGCAATCTGAAGATTTCCTTTAGGAACACTCCGGCCACATCCACTGCAGTGTAGGTTTCTTTTATTGGAATCAGATGGGCAACTTTGGTTAGTCTATCAAAACTACCACCACAAAGATGGAGTTGTAACTTGATTGCAATGAAGGTAGTCCAGTAATAAAATCTATACTGATACATTCCCATTTCATCTGGGGAAAGTAATGGATGTAACTTCCTAGGCATTTTTACTCTCTCGGCTTTCACTTTTTAACTATCAAGCATTGACGTACATGATTAAGTACATCCTTTTTTAGTCCAGGCCAAAAGAATCTTTTCTTTATAGACATGTAGGTGTTGATGAAACCTCAATGTCCTGCTATAAGGCTATCATCGGCTTCATTCAAAATTTGACCCTTAGTCCCCTCATCATTGGGAATGCATAGCCTGCTATTATAATACATAATTCCATCATCCAGGCTGTATCTTTGAACTCGGTTCAACTCTTGAGGAGTTCTGCTTTCCAGCATAAGTAGGGTAGCAATAGGGCCAAAGAATCTATCGTGCATGATCTTCTCTCTTGCTTCAATAATCAATGGATTTGACACTACTATGATTGCAAGCAAGGAGGCTTTTTGCTGAGGGCATTTACTACCACATTTTCTTTGCCTAGGCGGTACTTGATTTCAAAATCAAATTCCTGCGGGGTCTGCATCCACCTTCTTTGGTGCATGTTGAGATCCTTCTGAGTGAAAATCCACTTTAAGCTCTGATGATCTATCATCAAAGTGAATCTTTGACCCAGTAGGTAATGTCTCCACAACTTTAGGGCATAGACTACTGAAAGTATCTCCAGGTCATGGACAGCATAATTTCTCTCATGCGTTCTAAGTTTTTGGGATTCGTAGGCCACTACATGACCTTCTTGCATGAGTTACTACCTCAAAGGGGTCTGGCTATCCTGCTTCGATTCCAAGAACTCATTCATTTTGGTTTCCTAGAAGCCCGGAGGACAGAAGCTCTTCCTAAGGTAAGCTTTAAGATCTGACCAGGTCTGGGTATTTCGGTCGAGACGGTTTGTCGTGTAATGGTTCATCCATGCGACTCTGGCCGTTTCCACAATTTTCAATCTGGAGAGAGCCATCTTGCTCCTCTCATTATAGCCGGTTACATCAACGTACTCTTCCATTTCCTTGATCCATTTTTCCAGTGTTTCTCCTATTTGTTCCCCTTCACCCTTGAAGGGGCCAGGGATCTAACTCTTCATCACATCGAGTAAGAGGATCCAGTTGCCTACTAGCACGGGTCGTGTGCCTCATGATTATGACAACGAGATTTTTGTTAACTTAACTTTGACATTAGATTTATGACTATTTAATTTTTGAGATTTATTTCTTAAACAAATAAATATTCCATTATAATTCTTAAAAACAAGATTCACTCTAATCATTTTATTAACCAATATTCACAACCATGAAAAAAATTTGGAATCTTTTGCAAAACATCATTTATTATCAAAAGTTTTTGATACATACATAGAGCGTCTCGGCTCCAAAAGTCACTGCCTCAATTGCATACGCATAAAAAGTCGATATTGTGATGGAGACATACTATGATATACACGATTCATCATTGATAATGGTGCTATAATTCTACTTCTAGGAATAAAGCGGCTAAGAAGTCTAAAAATTCGGCAAGAAATTCTAAAATTCCAGGGTGAATGATTATAGAGGTGGACATAATGAATAACTCCTAGCCTTATCAAGATCATGGCTAAGATATTTTGCCTGAGTCTTTGACACTGATTGGTATTGGCATTAATAGTTTTCCCTCCGGAGAACCACATGCTGACATTGCTCTATTGGATCAGGAAAGTATAGATCCTCAAATTTTGACGAGCGAGTCTCACTCTACTTTCTCGGGTTGTAGCGGAGTTGATGAGATTTTCGAAGGCAAAGGCAATCATATCTTGACTCTGGGAAAGTCTAGGAATGCTAGACAGATTTGGGGTATCCATCTAAAAATCCAGTTCAATTATGATTTTTCAATTTATGAATTCATTTCAAACATAATCTTAGCAAGTGAAAACATTATTTCCCAGATTTACTTTAAAATTTTAGCCAATTTCTGCTGCTATTTCATAAGTTTACAACAGCGCTTTGATACCAGCTATGAGACCCCTCTGCCCCTCCACGCACCCGATTCCTAGGTGCTAGCAGCAGAAGTAGCTTCATCTTGCGTGGGGCACGGTTTTCCACTCAAGGCCTCGCCCTCCTCAAATGTCCGAACACGAGACTAATCTGGTGGTCATTCCAAAACTGAATCTGGGAAAATTTCCCTTGCCTGGAAAATGGAGACAATTCCACCTTTTTGATTTTCTTAACGAATTTTCTAACAGGGTCAAGAGGGTATTCACTTGATTAAACCAGATAGAAGGAAAACTATTACAGACTTAACTTGAAGAAATGAACGCTTTTTTCCTAACTGAAATTAGGCACAGCCATTGATCTAATCATTTGAGAAGTGTTCAGTTTTTAATTTAACTACTCAAGTTCTAAGCATATTGCTATTATTTAATTTCATTATTAACCCCATTCGGCCCATGGGTTAGCCACCACCCAACCACTAGAATCGGTAGAACCAGACAATTACTCACCCACCCATAATTGAATACCTTTCTTAACTTTTGCTTTCAAATATAGATACGCACACACTCCTCTTTAAAACTTTAACTTATAAAACAATCCATTGACAAACAATTATGGTTTACAGATGTCATAGCTTAAAACTTCCATCCAGTCCCTTGTTTCTCAAAAAAATAGAATCCATTGACAAACAATTATGGTTTACAGATGTCATAGCTTAAAACTTCCATCCAGTCCCTTGTTTCTCAAAAAAATAGAATCACTCTGGACTCTCCGTTGAGACTAGCTAGTCAGCAATGAGATCCAGTAAAACAGATTACAATAATCATTTGTCCGTCATACATATCTTCCATGACATACGCATGGGTGTCCTAGGCACTGCGAGCCCGTGCATTGCCTGGTCAGAACCCTCCACGATCCTCCTTAGGTGTCCTAGCACTTCACTCAGGGACCGCTTCGTCGGCTCTCGTCCATCATAGCAAAAGCGCACCATTTTAACCATACCGAGGCTCGTCATCAAGACCTGGGCAAGCTTTGTCGCGTGAGCTATCCTTTGAACACTCCCCACCAGTTGTTGCAACCGAACTTCCCTTATAGAAAAACACATACCAAATGCTCCCTCCAGCATTCTGGCATAAGACAGTCCTTTAAAAAAACAGGGTTTCTATGCAAGTTTTCAGTTTGATTTTCTTTTGAATACAATGAGTATATCTTAAATCAGTATCCCCAAAACTTCTTAATCGAATTTCTGAATTTCATAATAGAATTCCACGAATTCTGTAACCTTGATCCACAGTTAGTTCGAAGGGTCTCAAAATTAGTTTCAGATTTGGCGAGAGATTTGAGAGTATTTTCCTGAACTGGTCACATCTTTTTTCCTCGACACTAACGAAAGAGTTTGGTCTTGGTCATAGTCTTATTCAAGGTTCGAGTTTGATAAAATTTTTCTTAAACTATCTTTCTCGAAAAGAAGGTGATATTTCAGTTTACTATTTTGCTGAATATCTTTCTTTGAGTATTCACTTAACTGATTTCTAAACTTGTTATGAATTCCAGTGAGGAATAAATTAATCACTTATTTGAATATTTCGATCTCAATAGATTTTTTGAATTTTCTTTTTACAATCCGTGAGAGTATAAAATGATAGAAATTTCTCTCTTAGAATATTTACTAATTCATTTATCAAATACTCATAGAAATTAAACATAGAGTTAAAGAGAAATCTAATTTTGATATAAAAATTCTTTATGCATCTATTTATGCATGAAAATCAACTTCAATGGGAATAACACTTTTAAAATAAAAAGAATTTCTTTTTGCATCTATTTATGCATAAAAACAATTTTAATAGGAATAACGCTTTTGTAATAAAAACTTCCTTTATGCATCTTCTTAAGCATAAAATTCAAATTTATTAAAAATAATAATTTTATAATAAAAATAATTTTCATTATGCATCTTTCTATACATAGAAATAAAATTCAATGAAAATAACACTTTTACAAAAAAAAACCATTATGCATCTTTTTATGCATAGAAATTAAATTCAATGAAAATAACACTTTTATAATTAAAAAAAATTTCATTATGCATCTTTCTATGCATATAAATTAAATTCAATGAAAATAATACTTTTATAATTAAAAAAACTTCCATTATGCATCTTTCTATGCATAAAAATTTAATTCAATGAAAATAACACTTTTATAATAAAAAATCTATTATGCATCTTTCTATGCATAGAAATTAAATTCAATGAAAATAGCACTTTTATGATGAAAAACATTCCATTACGCATCTTTCTATGCATTGAAATTAAATTCAATGAAAATAACACTTTTATAATAAAAAAATTCCATTATGCATCTTTCTATGCATAGAAATTAAATTCAATAAAAATAATGTTTTTATAATAAAAAAATTTCCATTATGCATAGAAATTAAATTTAATAATTAATATCAATGATATCCATGCATATTCATAGGTGAATATGTACATGGAGTAAATTAGAATATTTCTTTTAGAATGCACAAATGATGGGAATTACTCTTTTGGAGTAACATAAAAATAAACTTTCTTTTCCACAAAATTCTAGAAAATTTTTCCAAAAACTCCTTTGTATGGCTGACCATTTCTCATTTTTAACATTCTATTTTTAATTTAAATTAACCCCAATTAGATGTCTAGGATTCTAATCTACATAATTTCGGATTTCCAAGAGAGTAAACAATAAGAAAAGTTTAGTTAATGATTTGTTAATCATTCTTGGATAAAGAAAGGCTGAATTGTAAAGAAGAGAAGGGGGAGGCCTTTTCATCAAGGCATAGCATTAGAATTTACTTTAATCAACTAAAAAACAAGAGAATCAAGAAAACCATAGATTTAAAATTAAAAAGTAAGAAAAATTTAGCTTACATGGAGTTGTGAGCTTTCCTTTGGCTTGAGGTATTGAGAGTTCTACTCTTATTTGAAGCAAGAGTGGCCACCAACAATTACTTTGGAGAGGATTAAGCTAAAAACAATTGAATTATCAAGAGAATTCAATGTAAATGGCTCTAGGTAGGAGTAGAGTAATAGTGCATAAACACTATTAAGATTTTACAAAGGGGGATGATTCTATTTATAGGAAAAAAAAAGCCTGAAACCAAGCAAACTGATTCTAGAATTTTCCACATCAGTTTGGTCAATTTTTGACCATTTTTGGGTCAGTTTAGCTTACTTTTTGGAACTAGACTTGAAATCGGAGAGAGGAGAGATGAAATATCTCATTTTATTGATTTAAAATTGGGATTAATGATGAGAAAAAAGGTGTCTCATTCATGAGGGGGAATCCCCATTCTAAGAGGTGTCAAAATTCAGTTTTTTAATGTTTTCTTTGGTCCTTAGTCCACACTCTTCATCTTATGTGAGCATTTACTCATTTTTGGGGAGTTTTTCTTTTATTCTTTAATTTATCTCCTCCCTACATTTGGATTAATCTTATTGGTCCATCAAAACCTTAATCCAAAATTTTTTCTTTTTAAACTTCTATTTCGGGGGGATTTATTTTAATAAGAAAGGATATTTTTCCATCCAAAAATATCTAGAAACTGAATTATCTCTCTCTAGAATATTTTCTCTCTCTAGGCCAAAACAGGTAGAAACCAGATCTTTTATTATTCTGAAAAGGGGATCATTGATTACACAGGGGAAGAAACTGGACATCTTGAGGAGGAATCTTACAAATGATGTCTTTGAGGAGTGGGTAAACAAATTGGATCTTTATTTTGAGATGAACCCTCAAAGTGAAAAAGCTATGGTTTACTTTGACACTTTACACTTGTACGGGTATGCTCATGTATGGTGGAGGCATCTCCAATAACAAGGTTATGAGGTCACAAGTTGGGATGCTTTCAAAGAAGATATGAGGGACACATTCACTTCCAAGATGCGCAAGGATAGAATGGTTTGTGAATGGGATGATCTACAACAAACATACATGAGTGTGAAGGAGTATACACATAAGTTTTTCAAACTTATGCTTCATGGTGAAGGTTTTAAAGTGAAGAATTCAAATAGTCAAGTACATCAAGGGCTTCAAGAATGTAATTAGAACGGATGTGAAGGCACAAAGACCAACAACTCTCAAGGATATAATGATCTTGGCTGAAGTATACGAAGAAAAGTATGCAAATCATGGGTGAACCGTCGGACCGATTATGGGTCAAATGCTTTCACAAAGCCATCTCCTACCACTCCAAATGTACCTAAATTTCCTACCGTCTATGGTAGTGGTGGAAAAACATACAATGCAGGTGTTTTAAAAGGTGGAAATATTCTCAAAAGCCTTCACAACAAGCAAGTGCAAAGCCAACTAATGATGGGATCACCAAGACCAAATTTGTGAAGGAAGACTATTGAAATGAATGATGCTAGAGTGCAAAGTCACCTAGCAAAGTTATCCCACATGAGCTATCATAGCTTTGTTGTACTTTCCTCATATAAAAGAAGGACATTTGAAGCATTGGAATACAAGCACAACATCTCAAGTCTTTTTATGAGTACAAGTTTCCATCTTGTGACCTAACTGAGCTTGAGTCTAAACTTAATTAGCACACACTCATCACCATGAGTATTGTTTATTTTTATCCACCTTAGATTAGTGTTGGCAATTATGTAGGACTATCTATCAGGATTAGGATCTAATTAGATAGTTGATTGTCATAAGGGAGCTTGATCCATGAATTTCATCATGATAACAGATCTTGGTTTAAGCTCTCCATTAGCTTAGGTTTAATTCATATTAGTCTAACTTTTTTCATTAATCACTTAATTAGCTACTAATCTCATCTTATCCTTCCTTCCTCTTTGTGCCCCAAATTTCACAAGCTTGCCATCGACCATTCACTTCACCATTTTCAAAACCCTTCAAGCCAAGTATTGGCCTCACATAGCTATTCACTCCAACCTGAGGAATTAGACAAATTCGCATGTTGCTCCCCGAAAATTGCCAAAAATTGGTCTTTTGAAGCATTCATGCCGTGTACGTCAATGATCATAATCCTTCAAAATATGAAGTCCATTGTTTTACAAAATATATCATTTGGACTCTCCGTTGAAGACCAGCTAGTCAACCAATAAGATCCAATATCAAACAAGGATCCTACTTAGGTGTCCTAGCACTTCACTCAGGGACCGCTTCGTCGGTCCTCGCCCATCGTATTGAAAGCGCACCATTTTAACCATATAGAGGTTAGTCAAGACCTCAACACGCTTTGCCGTGAGCGACTCCCTCGATGACTCCCCGCCTACCATTGTGCAAACGAGCCTCTTCTTAGTTAAACACATACCAAATGCTTCCTCTAGCATTCTGGCGTAAAACAGTCCTTTCAAAGAAAATAGAGGTTCTATGCAAGTAAAATTCCCCGTTTGAGATTGGTTCCACAAAACCCTTTTTCTTTAATCCATATTTTCATGAGAATCATTGATCTCTCATCAGGGTAATCTACCCATCATTTGACTGAATTTCCAACTAGATTCTTGGTGATTTTGGTCAAGGGAAAACTTACACTAATTGAACAATAGTCTATTCTTTGCACTAAGAACTGGAATTGGTCACAAAGTTTTTGCTTGATTCAGATCAAGAGATGGGCAAGTAGTTTACTGGCCGTCCCTCTCACAATCATGGTCTAACCAAAATTATTCGGTTTAATTCTAACTTTGATTCCAAAGATTTTCTTTAGATAAACATCTACTAAACTTTTAACTATTAAAAAATAAAATTCCAACTTTATGAATTTCATTCCTTCTTAATCATAATAGATTAAGAAATAGTTTTATATGAGAATATCAGATTTTTATAAAAATTCTTCTTCCATTTAATCTAATGTTGTGTAAATATCAATTTGGTGATTTATCCACATAAAATATCTAAAGATATTCTTTCTACCAATTTAATTTATCAACTTGAATTTTCTAGGTGGAATTATGGTGAAAATTCCTCTTTTGTCACCAAAATTCAAACCTTTCTCTACTTAAATACCATAAAAATTCTTCTTTTAACTAAATACAAATATCCTTTTTTTAATATGCTTAAAATTCATCTTTTTCTCATTTAATGATTTAATTCCAAATGTCATGGGAATTCCTCTTTTTTCATAAAAAAATTTATCTAAAATTTCTCTTTTCTTTAATTAAAATTAAAATATCCAATATTTCAATTATTCCAAGAATTTCACTTTTACCATTTAAATGATTGAATTCCAAATGTCATGGGAATTCCTCTTTTATCATTTAAAATTTCTTATGCATAAAATAAATTTATCTAAAATTCCTCTTAAAATTAAATAAAAATATCCATTATTTTAATATACCAAAATTTCTCTTTTTCCATTTAATTACATGGATCTCCATTATCATGGGAATTCCTCTTTTTGCATAAAAATTAAATTACCAAAAATTTCTCTTTTTATTAATTTATTATTTATGTATAAACATTCAAATTTTGTTTTCCATGAATTTGATGAAAATCATTCTTTTAGCATAGGATTTCCAATCCTAGAATATGGTAGGAAGTCCTCTTTTAGCATTATGCATAAAAATAAGATATGCATTATTTTCTAAAATTTTTACCATAGCTTCGCTGCTATTATTACTGATAATTTTTAATTTTTTCTAAAAAGAATAAGACATTGCAATACAAATATGATAGAAGATCTATTCTTAAACTTAAACCTAAATTATGAAATTAAATCATAAATTTAGTCATAATCATAAACTTAATTATGATTAATCTACTAAATTAAGCTATTTCTACTATTCTTCTTTTCCCAAAATGATAGGATTTATCTCTTTCACATTTAGAATCAATTAAAGTAGTTTTTAACTAATTAAAAACAATCTAAAGAACTCACCATTATTTTGTTAACATAAAAGCATAAAAATACTATTTTCTTAACCTCTAGCTTAACAAGCTTACAGATTGGTTTTGAATAAAGAATTTATCAATGAGAAGCATTCTTTTTCTAAAGAATTAGCCATAGGAATGACTATTCTTTTTGGAGAGAGAGATATGCATAAAAAGCATTCTAAATAAGCATAAAGATTAACTTTTTTTTGTGATTAATCATTAAAATTCTAAGGGAAAGCTTGATTTGCATTAAAAACAACTAATTAGAAACTTCTCAAGCTTGAGAGGAAGTGAAATCATTTGAGAATATTAACAAAAACCATAAAATTCTTTCTTACCTCTAGGTTTGGCTTGTAGAAGTGAAGCCCCCAACCAATCAATCGGTTTAATAAGTTGAGAAGAAAGCTCCAAGAGCTATTGAAGAGAGAGAGAAGCTCCAATCTCTCCAAAAGTAGAGGATTTTTAAGGGATAATATAAAATATTATTATTTTAATATAATATTAGCATGGTATAGCTCACAGATGAGAATACAAAAGAATGAGGGTCTATTTATAGGTGAGGGAGGCCACTAACTGAGTCCAACTAGGTTCTAGAATTTTTTAGCTTCAGTTTGACTGAATTTGGACAAGATTTGGACCAGTTTAGCTCCCATTTTGATCCAGTTTGATCCAGGAGAGAGGAGAGAGGAGAGAGGAGAGATAAAAATATCTTAATTTTTTTGAATTAAAACCCTCCCACACATTTGAAGGAGGCACCTACCTTAAAAGTCCCCCTCTCCTTACCAAGTTGTCAAAAATTCATCATTCCTCCAAAATATCTCATTTTTTTTTTGTAATATCTCTTAATTTTTAACTAATAAACCTTGTACTCGGTCAACTCTTCATCTTATGTGAGCATTTACTCATTTTTGGGTATTTTATTTTATTCACTAGATTGATCTCATTCCAACACTTGGATTAATCATATTGGCCCATTAGAACCTTATTTGACCATAATCCAGAAAGTTCTGAAAATCTTGACCCTTAGGCTAAGGTCCTTTATATCATTTTTAACTGATTTCTAATGCACCTTGGAGAATTTATTTTGAACTTGTGTTTCAGGGAAATATATTTTTGATATCAAGATAATTTTTATAACAAAAAATATGTCAATATTGAATTACCTCTCTCTATAATTTTTCTTCTCTCTAGACAAGAACAAGGAAAAATAATATTTTCTTGTATTCAGAAATAGGGAATGATTACACGAAAAAGCTTATTCGTTATTCAGGCTGAGGAGGAATCTTACATCCTCTCCCACTTGAAAAACGCGAGATGTCCTCATCTGTCGAAAAGTGTGGATAATCTTTTGCCAACTCTTCTGCTTTCTCCCAGGTGGCGTCTTCTAGAGGGAAGAACTTCCACTTGACTAAAAACTCTCTGAGGACTCTGGTCCTGAAAACCTTCTCCCAAACGTCAAGGATTTATTTAGGTTGGATAATCTTTTGCCAACTCTTCTGCTTTCTCCCAGGTGGCGTCTTCTAGAGGGAAGAACTTCCACTTGACTAAAAACTCTCTGAGGACTCTGGTCCTGAAAACCTTCTCCCAAACGTCAAGGATTTATTTAGGTTGGAGTACCATCTCGCCTTGAGTCTGAGAAAAAAATTGTTCATCATCATCAAGCACGTGACTCGGGCTGGGGGTACATATTTCTTAAGCAAACTGACGTGGAATACATTATGTGCCTTGAGATGGGGAGGCAGAAGAAGTTTATAAGCTAGATCACCCACTTTCTTTATAATAGCATAAGGTCCACAGTATCTAGAAGAGAGCTTCTTGTACTTCCCTTAAAGATAAGGAACTTCTTTTTAGTCATACTCAAATGAGACCATATCTGATTCTTCAAACTCTCTCTCTGATCTCTTTTTATCTGCATACTATTTTTGCCTATCTTGGGCTGGCTTAATATCTTTATGGATTGATTCCATGTCATCAAGAATTTCTCTAGACATCTGGACTTTGATCAATGGGTCAGACCAAGTCAATGGTGTAAGGAAATCTTATCCATACAAAGCTTTAAAAGGGCTCATCCCAATGCTTCGATGATAAAAAGCATTGTTAGTGAAAGATCCCTGCCCCCTCTGCGCAATGAATTCGGGGGTACTAGCAGCAAAAGTAGCACTTCTTGTGCAGGGTAGATCCTCTCACTCGGGGCCTTGCTTAGGGATATCTGGACAAGAGACTAATCCCTCGGTTCTTCCAAAATTGAGGAAAAAACTTCCCTTGCCCAAAAAGCACGGGTGATTCCTCTAGAATATTTTTATTCTAATGTAATCAAGAGCCTTAACTAACCAAACTCATCCAACCAAACCAGTAGTAAGTCACATGGTCAGATCAAGAAAAAGACTTGCACTTGGATCATAGAGACCAACACTTTTTTCCTCATCGCGAGGCACAGCCGTTGATTCTTTTCCATAGAACAAAGACTATCCAGGATTTAATCCATCTATTGTATCATAACAGAATTTAGTCTCATTTTAGGGATCCATAAGTCCAGCCTAGTTCCATGGGTTAGCCAACCACCCAACCACTATAGTGATAGGATCCATTTAGGAATTTGGTTATGTTTTGTCCCAGCGACGACGGCGGGTACCAGGGAAAAGAGTTCCCAGGCCCCCTAGCCGGCGCTTCAGGCAAAGTTCAAGATAGTCACACCACTTACACACCCAATAAGAAACTGTCTTTTTCATAGATTTAGCTGTCTTTAAACAATCTTTTAATGAAACCATAGTACCACTGATCATAATCCTCCAAAATATCGAGTTGAATTCTAATATCATTCCTTCATCGGTGTACTTATGGCATCATTGGCAACCAGAACGCTCACCACCTGTCCACTCATCAATAGTTCCTAGCTCTCATAGTACCTCGAAATATATTCACTTATAAAAATCCAGACGGACTCTCCGTTGGAGATCAGCAAAATCAACCAACAGATCCATATAAAAGAGCCATGGACTCATCCGTTGAGGACCAGCAAGGCCAATCAACCAGATCCATGCTCGAATTCAGAAAACAACTCTAACACCTTGTTCCATTTTCTTCCTCGATGCACACGTGGGTATCTTTTGTGACCCAGAGCCCGAGCACCGTATGGTTAGAACCCTCTAAGATCCTTCGCAGGTCACCTAGCGCTTCACTCATAGGCCACCTTCCTTGGTCCCTCATCCACTATACCGGAAGTTCACCATTTAAATCGAACCGAGGTTGCTCAAGACCTTGACCGACCTTGTTACGCGAGACGTCCTCCATTAACTCTCCGTCAGCTGTTGCAACTTTATCACTTAGGTCTCCACGACCTCATTCACAAGATGGTCAAAATGCTTCCCTAGCATTCTTGACATAAAACAGTCATTTAAAAACAAGTCATAAATACAGTTTCTATAACGAATTCTCGTCTTTCCACATTGTTTCACATAAATCTACATTTCTTAATCTACGTCCAATCATATTCCCATCGTCCTTCATCCTCTCATCCAATCACATCATATTATATCTCATCACATCTATCCACATTTATCCTTATCACATCTCATCCATTCACATCTACCCATGTCCACATCTCATCACATTACATTCATTCACATCTCACCCATTCATATCTACCCCGATCCACATCTCATCCATTCACATATATCCCGACTCACATCACATCCATTTCACATCACATCTCATCCATTCACATCTGTCATGATTCACATCACATCCATTTCACATCACATCTCACCCATTCACATCTATCCCAATTCACATCACATCACATCACATCCATTCACATCCATCACATCACATCCATTCACATTCATTTATATCACATCCATTCACATCTATCACATCACATCCATTCATATCCAACATATTCATTCTCATCACCATCCCATCACATACATTCTATCCACATTACATCACATCCACATCTATCCACATCATATCTCATTCATACACATCCCATCTCATTCATCCACATCCATCCAGTCATTCACATGCACGACTATTCACATCCATTCATTCATTCACATTCACATCTATCACTTCACATCTCATCACATCACATCCACATCCTGTTACATCACATCACACCCACATGCCTTCACATCACATCACATCCACATTACATCCATTCACATCCACATCCCATCACATCTCATTCTACATCCGCATCCGCATCCACATCCATTTACATTACATCACATCTTATCACATCCACATCCACATCCATTTATATCATCACATCACATCTTATCACTCCACATCCACATCACATCACATCACATCACATCTTATCACATCCATTTACATCACATCACATCCTTTCACATAACCTCACATCTCATTCCCATCTCATCATTCACATCCACATTCATTTACATCACATTCTTTCATATACACATCCACATCCACATCCATTTACTTTACATCTCATCCTTTCACATAACCTCACATCTCATTCTCATCTCATCATTCACATCCACATCCATTCACATCTCATCATTCACATCCACATCCATTCACATCTCATCATTCACATCCACATCCATTCACATCTCATCCACATTCATGCACATCACACCATATCCTATCGCATCCCATTCACATATTATCACATCAATTCACATCCTATCACATCTCATTCCCATTTAGTAGCTTTTTCTACTTCGATACCAACGATGGGACTTTTTCTAAATTTCTGCCAATTCCTTGGCTTAGGTAAAGGTTCTTTTTCTCAAGATGGCTATTTTCATATTCTTTCTCAATTTTCTCAACTGAAATATATTCAATATTCTTCTTTTGAATAAACGAATTCATGGGATTTACAAAAATCAATTCTACCCATATTTCTCAATTATGCTCAAAATTCCACTTTTGATAAATACTCATAAATTGAATTATGCTAAAAATTCCTCTTTTTCCATTTAATTTCTTGGATCTCAAATATCATGGAAATTCCTCTTTTTGCATTTAATTAATTGCATTCCAAAGGTCATGGGAATTCATCTTTTATCATAAAATAATTTATCTAAAATTTCTCTCTAAATTAAAATAAAATATCCATTAATTCCAATATGCTAAGAATTCCACTTTTCTCATTTAAATGATTGAATACCAAATGCCATGGGAATTCCTCTTTTATTTTCTGGTTTCTCGGTTGATCTACTTTAGCCAAATCGCTGTGATACCAACAACTAAAGATCCGTATCCCCACCACACAACGAATTTGTTGGGGATACGGATCTTTCAATTCTTGGTTGTCCCGTGTACTAGGGAAAAGAGTTCCTAGGCCCCCTATCCGGATATTCATGCAAACTTAAAACTAGTCACACCACTTATGCACCCAATATGAAATTGTCTTTTTCACAGATTCAGCTGTATTAAAAACAATCTTTTAATGAAACCATAGTATCACTGACTATAATCCTCCAAAAGATCCGGTTGAATCCTAATTTCTAATTTTTCCTTCATCGATGTACCTATGGCATCATTGGCAACCAGAACGTTCACCTCCTGTTCACTCAAGGGCCTTTTCAATAGTTCCTAGCTCATAGTACCCAGCAATATATTCAGTTATAAAAATCAAAATGGAATCTCCATTGAATATCATCAAGATCAACCAATGGATCCATATAAAAGAGCCATGGGACTCATAGGTCGCTTCACTCATAGGCCGCTTCCTTAGTCCCTCATCCACTGTACCAGAAGCTCACCATTTAAATCAAACTGAGGCTGGTCATGACCTCGGCCGACCTTGCTATGCGGAGATGTCCTCCATTGACTCTCCATTAGCTATTGCAACTTTATCAGATAGGTCTTCACAACCTCATTCACAAGACGGTCAAAACGCTTCCCTAGCATTTTTGACATAAAAGAGTTATTTAAAAACATGTCATAAATACAGTTTCTATAACAAACTGTCGTCTTTCCACATTGTTCCACATCAATTCACATTATTTAATCCACATCCATTTTATATGTATTCCCATTCTCATCCAATCACATCATTTTCCATCTCATCACTTCTTTTCTCATTTATCCTCATTAGATCTCATCCACTCGCATCTACCCATATCCACATCTCATCACATCATATTCATTCACATCACATATCATCCATTCACGTCTATCCCAATTTACATCACATCTCATTCACTCACATTTCGATTCACATGACATCACATCTCATTCATTCACATCCCGATTCACATCACATCACATTTATTCACGTCCATTACATTCATTTACATCACATCCATCACATCACATTCATTCATATCCATCACATTCATTCATTCATATCCATTCACTCACATCCCGATTCACATGAAATCACATCTATTCAAGTCCATCACATTCATTTACATCACATCCATATCATGTCTCATTTTCATACACATCGCATTTCATTCATCCACATCCATTCTTTTACATACACATCCACATCCATTCTTTCGCATACACATCCACATCTATTCTTTAACATACATCCATATCCATACATACACATCCACATCCATTCTTCACATACACATTCACATACATCCACATCCATACGTACACATACACATCCACTCTTCACATACACATTCACATCTATTCTTTCACATACATCCACATCCATACATACACATCCACATCCATTCTTCACATACATCCACATCTATTCTTTCACAAACATCCACATCCATTCTTTCACATACTCATCCACATCCATACATACACATCCACATCCATTCTTCACATACACATTCACATCTATTCATTCATATACATCCACATCCATTCTTGCACATACTCTACATCCATACATACACATCCACATCCATTCTTCACATACACATTCACATCTATTCTTTCACATACATCCAAATCCATTTTCATCACATACACATCCATTTTCACATACACATCCACATCCACATCCATTTTCACATACACATTCACATCCCATATCATTCATTTACATCCCGATTCCCATGACATCACATCTCATTCATTCACATCCTGATTCACATCACATTATATCTCATCCATTCATTCATATCTATCTGATTAACATCGCATCTCATCACATCTATTCACATCATCTGATTCACATCGCATCTCATCACATCTATTTTCATCACATCTCATCACATCTATTCACATCACATCTCATCACATCTCATCACATCTATTCACATCACATCTCATTTCTATGCAAGTTTCCAATTTGATTTTCTTTTGAATACAAGGAGTATTTCTTGAATCACTATCCCCAAAACTTCTTGATCGGAATATTGAATTTCATACCAGAATTCCTCGAATTCTATAACCTTGATCCACAGATCAATTTGAAGGGTCTCAAACTTAATTTCAAATTTGGCGGGAGTTTTGAGTGTATTTTTCTAAATTGGTCACTCCTTCTTTCCTTGAAACCGACAAAAGAGTGTGGTCTTGGTCATAGTCTGATTCAAGGTTCGAGTCGGATAAGATTTTTCTTGAACTATCTTTCTCGAAAAGGTTTGATAATTCAGTTACTTTTTACTGAATTTCTTTCTTTGAATATTTACTTAATTGATTTCTAAATTAGTTACGAATTTCAATGAGGAATAAATAAATCATTTATCTGAATATTTCGATCTCGATAGATTTCTTGAATTTACTTTTTACAATCTGTGTGAATATAAAACGATAGAAATTTCTCTCTTAGAGTATTTAATTATTCATTTATCAAATACTCATAGAATTTAAACATAGAATTTAAGAGAATTCTAATTTTGATTTAAAAATTCTTTATGCATCTACTTATGCATAAAAATCAACTTCAATGGGAATAACACTTTTGCAATAAAAAAATTCCTTTATGCATCTTTCTATGCATAAAAATCAAATATAATAGGAATAACACTTTTGTAATTAAAAAAATCCTTTATGCATCTTTCTATGCATAAAAATCAAATTTAATAAGAATAACACCTTTATAATAAAAAAGATTTCTTTATGCATCTTTCTATGCATAGAATTCAAACACTTTTATAATAAAAAGATTTCCTTTATGCATCTTTCTATGCATAGAAATGAAATTTAATAAGAATAACACTTTTATAATAATAATAAAACTCCTTTGTGTATCTTTCTATGCATAGAATTTAAATTTAATAAGAATAATACTTTTATATTAATAAAAATTCCTTTATGCATCTTTCTATGCATAGAAATCAATCTTAATAAGAATAACACTTTCATAATAAAAAAAATTCCTTTATGCATCTTTTTATGCATAGAAATCAAATTTAATAAAAAAAACACTTTTTAATAAAAAAATTCCTTTATGCATCTTTCTATTCATAGAAATCAAATTTAATAAGAATAACACTTTTTAATAAAAAAATTCCTTTATGCATCTTTCTATTCATAGAAATCAAATTTTATAAGAATAACACTTTTATAATAAAAAATTTCCTTTATGCATCTTTCAATGCATAGAATTTAAATTTAATAAGAATAACACTTTTATAATAAAAAAAATTTCCTTTATCTTTCTATGCATAGAATTCAAATTTAATAAGAATAACACTTTTATAATAAAAAAATTTCCTTTATGCATCTTTCTATGCATAGAAATCAAATTTAATAAGACTAAAACTTTTATAATAAAAAATTTTCCTTTATGCTTCTTTCTTTGCGTAGAATTCAAATTTAATAAGAATAACACTTTTATAATAAAAAAATTTCCTTTATGCATCTTTCTATTTGCATAGAATTCAAATTTAATAAGAATAACACTTTTATAATTAAAAAAATTTCTTTATGCATCTTTCTATGCATAGAATTCAAATTTAATAAGAATAACACTTTTATAATAAAAAATTTTCCTTTATACATCTTTCTATGCATAGAAATCAAATTTAATAGAAATAACACTTTTAAAATTAAAAAAAATTCCTTCATTTAACTTAAATTAGAATAGAATCCACTTTTAAAATTAAAAAAAAATTCCTTCATTTAACTTAAATTTAAAAAAATTCCTTCATTATACATCTTTCTATGCATAGAATTCAAATTTAATAAGAATAACACTTTTAAAATTAAAAAAAATTCCTTCATTTAACTTAAATTAACCCAAATTAGATTTATAGAACTCTAATCTACACAATTTTCTAAATTCAAGAGAGTAAACAATAAGAAGAGTTTAATTAATCCCTTAGTTAATCTTTCCAGGATTGAGAAAGGTTGGAATGTAAAGAGGAGAAGGGGGTGACCTTTTTATCAAAGGCATAGCATTTGAATTTATTTCAACATTTGTAAAACATAAAAATTAAGAAAACCATAGATTTTTTAAACAAGTAAGAAAATTAGCTTACATGGAGCTTGTAAGCTCTCCTTTGGCTTGAGTGATTGAGGGTTCTACTCTTGTTTGAAGCAAGAGTGGCCCCACCAATTCACTTTGGAGAGGATTAGGCCAAAAATAATTTAATTATTAAAAAATTCAATGTAGATGGCTCATGACAGGAGAGCAGAGTAACAATGCATAAACACCATTAAGCTTTTACAAAGGGGGAGGCTTCTATTTATAGGAAAAAGTGAGCCTCTAACCAAGCAAACTGATTCTAGAATTTTCTAGATCAGTTTGGTCAATTTTTGACCATTTTTGGGTCAGTTCAGCTTACTTTTTGGATATAGTTTTGAAATAGGAGAGAGGAGAGATGAAAATATCTCATTTTATTGATTAAGAATTGGGGGTAATAATGAGAAAAAGGTGCCTACTTCATGAGGGGAGATCCCCACACTGAGGTGTCAAAATTCAGTTTTTTAATTCATTTCTTTGGTCCTTCGTCCACTCTTCATCTAATGTGAGCATTTACTCATGTTTGGGGGTTTTTCTTTTATTCTTCAACTTAACTCCTCCCTACATTAAGATTAATCTTATTGGTCCATAGGAACCTTAATTGGACCATAATCCAAAAATTTCTAAAAATCTGGACCCTTAGGCTAAGGTCCTTTATACCTATTTTCAATTAATTCCAATTGCACATTGGAAAGTTCTTTTTGAATTTCTGTTTCAAGGGAAACCGTTTTATACACTAGGAGGATTTTTATATCCAAAAATATCTCAATTTTGAACTCCCTCTAGACATTTGCTCTCTTCAGGCCAAAACAGGGTAAAATAGGATCTTTCTTTTATTTCGGAGGGAAATAATTATAAGATCAGAAGAAGAGGTTCTTACACCTGCACACCTCAAAAGCTGGAGGGAGGAATTGTAAGATCCTCGTCCCCATCGTGCAATTGATTCGGGTTTTTAGCAGCAGTGAAAGTAGCACTTCTTGCGTAGGGCAGGGTCCCACACTCGGGGCCTCGCCCACGGATATCCGGACAAGAGACTAATCCATCGGTTTTTCCAAAATTGAACCCGAAAAAAAACTTCCTTTGTCGGGAAAGCACGATGATTCCACCAGGATAACGTAGTCAAAAGCCTTAACTAACTGATTTCATATGACCGAGCCCGTAAGTCCCATAGTCAAATCAAGGAAAAAGACTGTACTTGGATCATAGAGACCAACGCTTTTTTCCTCATTAAGAGGCACAATCGTTGATTCTTTTCCATAGAACAATTTTTGTCCGGAATTTACTTCATATATCGAACTAAACAGAAACTGAGTCTCGATTTATGGATCCATCAGTCCAGCCTACCCCATCCAGTCCCATGGGTTAGCCAACCGCCCAACCACTATAGTGATGGGGTCCAATTAGGAATTTGGTTAGGTTTTGTCCCAGGTACCAGGGAAAAGAGTTCCCAGGTCCCCTAGCCGAATGTTCATGCAAACATAAAACTAGTCACACCACTTGCACACAATATGAAATTGTCTTTTTCTCAACATCAGCTATCTTTAAAACAATCCTTTAATGAAACCATTGTGTCATTGATCACAATCCTCAAAATCTCTGGTTGAATCCTTATTTCCAATTATTCCTTCATTGGTGTACTTATGGCATCATTGGCAACGAGAATGCTCACCACCTGTTCACACATGGGCCTTTTCGATAGTTCCTAGCTCATAGTAACCGGCAATATATTCACATAACAAAATGGAATCTCCGTGCAAGATCAATCAACAGATCCATATAAAAGAATCATGGACTCATCTGTTGAGGACCAGCAAGGTCAATCAACCAGATCCATGCCCGGTTTCAGAAAACAACTGTTACTCCTTGATTCAGTACCTTCCACGATGCACGTGTGGGTATCTTCGGTGACCCAAAGCCCGAGCACCGTATAGTGAGCACCCTCTAGGATCCTTCGTAGGTCACCTAGCGCTTCACTCATAGGCCGCTTCCTTGGTCCCTCATCCACCGTACCGAAAGCTCACCATTTAAATCGAATGGAGGCTGGTCATGACCTTGGCCGACCTTGCTACACGAGACGTCCTCCATTGACTCTCCGTCATCACAGCAGTTGCAACTTTATCAGTTAGGTCTCCACGACCTTAATCACAAGACGGTAAAAATGCTTCCCCAGCATTCTTGACATAAAACAGTCATTTACAAACAGGTCACAATTACAGTTTCTATAATGAACTCTCGTCTTCCCATATTATCCCTCATCAGTCCACATTACTATTACTTATTCCACATTCAATTCATATGTGTACCCATTCTCATCCAATCACATTCAATTCATATGTGTACCCATTCTCATCCAATCACATTCAATTCATATGTGTACCCATTCTCATCCAATCACATCAATCACATTCAATTCATATGTGTACCCATTCTCACATCAATCACATTCAATTCATATGTGTACCCATTCTCATCCAATCACATTCAATTCATATGTGTACCCATTCTCATCCAATCACATCAATTTCATCTCATCCCATCAAATTCATTCATATCATCGTCACATCATTTCAAATACACATTCGCATTCATTATTCCACATACACGTCCACATTCATACATCCACATCCACATCCATATCCGCATTCATACATACACATCCACATTCCATATCTACATCCATACATCCACATCCACATCCACATCCACATCCACATCCACATCCACATCCACATCCACATCCATATCCACATTCATACATACACATCCACATCCACATCCACATCCACATCCACATCCACATCCACATCCACATCCATACATCCATTTTCACATCCACATTCATACATCTGCATCCATATCCACATTCATACATCCACATCCACATCCATACATCCACACCCACATCCACATTCATACATACACATCCACATCCACATCCACATCCGTTTTCACATCCACATCCACATCCATACATCCATTTTCACATCCACATTCATACATCCACATCCACATCCCCATCCCCATCCATACATTCACATCCACATCCACATCCACTTTCACATCCACATTCATACATCCACATCCACATCCACATTCATACATCCACATCCAAATCCACATCCACATTCACATTCATACATCCATTCCCACATCCACATTCATACATCCACATCCACATCCACATTCCACATTCATACATCCATTTTCACATCCACATTCATACATCCACATCCACATCCATACATCAATCTACATTAATCTACATCATTCACACATCAAACCACATCATCCATTCATCCATCTACATCAATCCACATCATTCACACATCAAACCACATCATCCATTCACATCCGATTCACATGCCGTCATTCATTCACATCCCTTATCATTCATTCATATTACGATTCACATGCCATCACATTCCTTCACATACTATACCATTCATTCACATCCTAATTCACAGGACATCCCATCCATTCATCCAATTTCGTTTATCTGATTCATATCACTTCCATCCATCCATTTACATCTATCTGATTCCTATCACATTGCATCACATCTATTTATAGAATGTAAGAGAATTCTATTTTTTTTGATATAAAGATTCTTTACGCATCTAATTAGGTATAAAGACAACTTTAGTAGGAATAACACTTTTATAAAAAATCCTTTTTTGCATCTATTTAGGCATAAATTTAATTTTAAGGAAAATAACACTTTTGAATTAAAAAAAAACCTTTTATGCATTTTACTATGCATAAATTCCATTTTAATGAGAATAACACTTTTCAAATAAAATTAAATCTTTTATGCTTCTTCCTATGCATAAATTCAATTGAATTGAGAATGACACTTTTGAATTAAAAATCAATCTTTTATGCATATTCCTATGCATAAAATCAAAATTGATGAAAATAACTCTTTTGAACTAAAAATAGATTTCTTTATGCATCATTCTATGTATAAAATCAAAATTGATGTGATAAAAACTCTTTTGAAATAAAAATAGATTTCTTTATGCATCTTTTTATGCATAAAATCAAAATTGATGAAAATAACTCTTGAAATAAAAATAGATTTCTTTATGCACTTTTCTATGCATAAAATCAAAATTTATGAAAATAACACTTTTGGATTAAAATAAATTCTTTATGTATCTTTCCATGCATGAATCCAATTTAATAGGAATTACACTTTTAGAATAAAACAATTTCTCTTATGCATCTAATTTATGTATAAAATCCATTTATGATGAAAATCACACTTTTAATATAAAAAAAATCTTTCATGCATATGTTTATGCATACAAATCATTTATGATGAAAATCACTCTTTTAATATAAAAGAATTTCTTTTATGCATCTAATTTATGCATAAAATCATTTATGATGAAAATCACACTTTTAATATAAAAAATATCTTTTATGCATATGTTTATGCATACAAATCAATTATGATGAAAATAACTCTTTTAATATAAAAGAATTTCTTTTATGCATCTAATTTATGCATAAAATCATTTATGATCAAAATCACACTTTTAATATACGAAAAATATCTTTTATGCATATGTTTATGCATACAAATCATTTATGGATGAAAATCACTCTTTGAATATAAAAGAATTTATTTTATGCATCTAATTTATGCATAAAATCATTTATGATAAAAATCACACTTTTAATATAAAAAAATATCTTTTATGCATATGTTTATGCATACAAATCATTTATGATGAAAATCACTCTTTTAATATAAAAAAATATCTTTTATGCATACAAATCATTTATGATGAAAATCGCTCTTTTAATATAAAAGAATTTCTTTTATGCATCCATTTATGCATAAAAATCATTTATGATGAAAATCACACTTTTATAATCAAAATAACAATTTCATTATGCTTCCTTCTATGCATAGAATTTAATTCTAAAGAAAGTAACACTTTTTTAATAAAATATTTTTAGTATGCATTTTCTTATACCTAGGATGAAAATTCACACTTTAAGAATACATATACGATGGGAAATCCTCTTTTTGAATTAAAAAAAGTAAAACTTATTTTACACAATTTTAGAAAATTTCACCATAACCTCCTTTGTATGGCTGACCATTTTTTAATTTTTAATTCTCTAAAATTTATTAGAAGTTCACCAAGAGTATTTAAATCATTCTAATGTAAACATTTTCTACTTATCAAAGATAAACATTATGAAAAACTTGATTTTATCCATTAATCATTGATCTAGGATAAAGAATGGTTGGATTTACTAAGAAGAGAGGAGAATGCCTTTTTTCAATGAGGCATAACATCATAATCATTTTAGAGAAGACAAAAATCATAAAAACCATTAAAATTAAGCATAAATGGGAATTTATGTATTTTCTACCATTCATCAATTAACTTCAATACCAATACCATTAAAAAGCCATTCCAATTAGGCTTCTCAAGCTTGAGAGGGGTTGAGAAGAGAGAAACATTGAGAAATTATAGAAAAAGATCAAAATTTATCCTTTACCTTACAAATTGCTTGATTCTTTGATCACGGTAGAGGCCCCCAACCAATCAATTGGTTTGGTATGTTGATGGAGTCACCAATGGAGATTGAAGAAGAAGGGAAGCTCCAATTTCTTCAATTTGGAGAGAATTTTAGAGAATAGTAAAAATTATCATTATTTCAGCATAATTCTGGCATAGTATAATTCTTTTATTTTTTTACAAAGAACTCAGGTTCTATTTATAGGAGAGGGAGGCTCTAACCAAGACCAACTGATTTCTAGAATTTTCCAGATTCAGTTTGGTTGAATTTGGACTAGATTTGGACCTAGTTTGGTTCCTTTTTTATTCAGTTTGATCCAAGAGAGAGGAGAGATAAAAATATCACATCATTTTTTAGTTTAAAACTCATTCAAGCATGTGAAGTAGGCGCCTCCTTGAAGGGACTCTCCTTCCTTACTCATGTGTCAAAATGGAATCATTATACCCAAAATATCTCATTTTTTTTAGTAATACTCATAGTTTTTACTAATAACCCTTGTACATAGTCAACTCGTCATCTTATGTGAGCATTTACTCATTTTTGGTTATTTTTCTTTTACAAATTGTATTTATCTCCTCCCCACACATGGATTGATCTTATTGGTCCATAGGAACCTTAATTTCAAATTTCAAAAAAATCTTGACCCTCAGGATAAGGCCTCTTGAACATATTATACTTGATTTCTAATGCACCTTCTGAAAATCTTTTTGAACTTATGTTTCGGGGGAACTTATTTTAATAAGAAGTGATATTTTTCTATCCAAAAATATTTAAAAATTGAATTACCACTCTCTAGAAGATTTTCTCTCTCTAGGCCAAAACTGGTAGAAACAAGATCTTTTATATTTCTGAAGAGGGATTTGACTACAGGGGAAGTTACTAGACATCTTGAGAGGTTGGGGAGGAATCTTACATTCTACCCCACTTGAAAAACGTGAGATGTCCTCATCTCGCAGGTGGAGTATGATCTCTTTCATCTTCTTCTTCTTCTTCAATCACTTCCAGCGTTACTGCCTTGGAAGTGGAAGGCCAATTTGGGAACAACTCTCTTTGACTTCCCCTATTCTCTGAGGTGGAGGTCTTGCATTACTTTGGATTAAAACTGCAGGTTGGATAGAGGGTCTACCTCTGGGATTTCCTTGATTTTGGCAGATAGAACCCTCATACTCTGGACGGAAGGGGCGGGAGTCTGGAATCTTGATCCCTGATTTTCTTGACTTGAAAACCTTTCTCTAAAAGGAGTTGGGCAATCCACGCTGCGATGTCCAAACCCTTGACAATTATAACATTTCACTCTCTTGTTCAAGGGTGGAACTTCTGAAGTTGAAATCCAGGGGATTGAGTTTCGGGAAAAGGACATTTCTTCCATTCTGGAACTTCCCATATCTTGGGTTTGACCCTGATATCTCTTAGGTGGAGGAAGGTTGGAATCACCTTCTGGGAATAAAAACCTTTTGAAAGGTGATGGTGCTGGCTTTGGCGGGACTTTGACATCAAAGGCTTTGGTGAAATCCTTCGCCATCCGAACTGCTTCGGCCATGGAAACTGGCTTGGCATTCTTCACCAAAATATTCAAAGGTTCATTCAGTCCCCCGAATGAACGTGGCCCCATCAGCTGTTCTTCATCTAGTGGAGGTGAGTATCTGAGGAGGAGGGCGAATGCATGCTGATATGCTTCAATAGTTCTACTCCCCTGGGTTAACTCTAAGAATTCGTTCATCTTTGCTTCTAAAAAGCCGGGAGGATAGAACCTCGTCTCCTTAGGTAAATTTTGAGATCAGTCTAGGTTTGGGTATTTCGGTCGAGACAGTTTGTCTGGCAGTGGTTTCTCCATGCCACTCTAGCTGTCTCCCCTTGCAAGAGCCATTTTTCTCTTCTCATTGTACCCGGTGACATCGAAGTATTCTTCGATTGATTCGATCCACTTCTGCATAGCCTTGCCCAAGTTTTTCCCTTCACCCTTGAAAGGTTCAGGCTACGAGCTATGAAGAGTTTTACGAACATCTAGGTCAAGAGCTCTTCTTCATCGAGTTGGGGGTTAATATTTCTACCACTACGACCTCGATCCATGTTCCTATCAATATGAAAATTCTTGTTAAGTCTCTTTATTTATGATTCAATCCGATTTTTGATTCAAATGATTACGCGGTTCTCTAAATAGATCGGCTCCCCACAGAATCAAGAGATAAAGATACTCATATAGAATGCATTATCAGTTAATAATTCATTTAGAATATCTCATTCGTATCTTTAACACAATAATGGTCCATCAGACTAATTTTTTTTTTCCATCTCGAAGGGAGTACAACTTTTCAGATTTTTAATTTATCATCCCTTAACTTGATCCACTGGACAAAAGTTGACAAAAGCAATCTGCCAGCACAATCCACTAATCTCATAGTAATTGGCTGAAGTCATTAACGTCATTCCAATTAAGAACATCATCACACGGACTCGTCCCATTCATCCTTATTGCGGTTTCGCCCAGCTTATTACATTTCAACCAAATTTCAGGGATCATCATTTTTCAATCAGAATCTAAATCAACTCATCAGTTCTTCTCAACCAGAATTTAAAAATCATATCAACCACATTCGAATTCATCATCTGGATAGCATTAGTGCTTATAATTTCAAGTCTTAGATTTACTCGTATATACTGCCAGTAAAGAGCTACAATTATACCCTCGATATATACGGGTAGTCATGGCTCTTAGAACTATAAGGTAAATACCATCATGTCTAGGCCTCAAGCAAGTCAGGGATTCCATACAATTGCGGTACTTCCATATGAAGACCCAATTACAAATTTTTGAATTTCAGTTTGAATATCAAATTGTATGTATTTTATTATACAATTACAACCTTTTAGTGCTTCTTGATAAATTTTTGACATATTTGGCTTCTCGGTTGATCCTCATTAGCCAATTAGCTCTCATACCAACTGTAAGATCCCCGTCCCCACCGCGCAACGGATTCGGGTTGGTAGCAGTGGAAGTAGCACTTCTTACACGGGGCAGGGTCCCACACTCGAGGCCTTGCCCCCACGGATATCCTAACAAGACACTAATCCATCGATTTTTCCAAAACCGAACCCGAAAAAAAACTTCCTTTGTCTGGAAAGCACGGGGATTCCACCAGGATAACTTTTTCCTAACGTAGTCAAAAGCCTTAACTAACTGAACTCATCTGACCAAGCCCGTAAGTCCCACAGTTAGATCAAGGAAGAAGACTGTACTTGGATCATAGAGACCAATGCTTTTTTCACTCCTTTGTAGCTTAGACCATTGTTTTTTAGAGAAACTTAGAGGTTTGATGTTCCTAGTCATGGCAGGGCAACAAAATTATCTCTCAAGCTTGTTTTGCTCTTTTCAAGTGCCTGTATCCGTACTCACTCCTAAAAGTCTAAGCCAATCTATCGGTGATGATGATGTTACAAGCCCACTATTTGCTAATTTATCAAATGCTGATACCGATGTTCTTGTTTCTCCATCATTAGTTCAGCCTATTTGTGTGGAGACAACCGCTCCCTTGAGAAGAAAAGACAAGGTTTTGCATTGCAATGCATTGAGAGAGGCATGTAGGGTGTATTGTTGGAAAAAAAACTGCTTGAGGACACTTGGATTCAAAAAAATTAAGCAAGAACATGAAAACTTCTTTGCTTTAAAACGTGCTCAACAGAATACAGCATTACATGGTTTTTTATTAAGGTCTGGAGAGAAGAAAAAATATACAGTTTTCGACACGATTGTGTGTCAAAAGTTTTTTCTTCAAGTGTTTTGTTTAAGCGATCAGCGGATGCAAAAGATCTTAAAGCGGTTGCAACAACGGGTGAAAGAAGATTCACGGTACTCATTTAGTACACGTGACACTCCTCAACTGTGTTTTGTCAAAAGCTGGATGGAATGATTTGTCACTTACAATGGTGAGCGCATGCCAAATTCAAAATTCACCCATTTGCTTGATAATTTTACAAAGGGAGAAGTTTACAACCTCTACGTGTAAACATTGAAAGGAAGGAACATGTCATTTCTTTCATTAACTTCATTTCTTAGAGTTTGGAGGCAATATTTTGCTGATGTGAGAATTCCCAAGAAAACTAGAATGGGGGTTTGTCAAATTTGTGTAGAGCTCAAAGCCAAAAGAGATGTTGCAAAGACATTTGAAGAAAAAGGTATGTTTGATTTGTGTTTTTTGTACGTTTTAATTTATGAATGAGAATTCCAAGTGGTATAATTCAAACTAGCTTGACATTGTTTTGAGTTTTCAGGTCCAATTCTACAAGCACGTAAAGCTCTTCAAGAACAACAAAGTACAGAGCATCAAAAGCTAGCAAAGCATCGAAAGAAGTGCCTTGAGCAGAAAGAAATGTATTTGGGATTAGTCATGGAATGGATCAAAAGAAGACGTTGATACCCCATTTTATGCATGCTCCAAAGAATTCGAAGGAAGAGAATTCAATACAACTACATGTTGTTGGAGCCCTCATCTTTAACAGCATCATGACGTCGATTTGTGGCACAGCGGCGGGTGATGGTGCTAGCAGCAGTGCTGCTTCTCATGAGCAGCGTGTCCTTACAACAGAGGAGCTTACACGAGCAGAGTGGCAGACACGCACCATTGCAGATTATAGATTTTGGGTTTACAGATAGAGGCGTCTTGCATTAGCACGACGTAGAGAGAGAGAGAGGGCCATAGCAGCTTTTGGGACTCGTGAGCTCCCGAGTACACCGGCACCAGCTCACGATCCTGCCTTTGAGGCAGACCTCCCCGCAGACATTCGACGACCCCCGCAGCCGGCACAGCCTGCTCGACGTGCACAGCAACCTCGACGCGCACGTCGACCGGCAGTTAGAGATGACGATTTTGATTGGGTTGCTGTTGATAGTGACTAAACTCAGACTAGCTGGGTTAGCTCACTTACATTGTACTTAGATTTTTGGGCAGTGACTAACCTCAGACTAGCTGGGGTAGCTCATTTTCATTCTGATGTACTTATTTGATGTTTACATCATTATGAGTTTTCTCATTATTGAGTATCATTACATTTTTGTTGATGTTCTTGATTTTATTATATTTTTTAACACTTTGGCTATCATATTGTTTGTTGAAAATCTCCATGCCATCGTACCCAAACATGCTCTGATGGGGACCAAACTCTGCAAGCATGGGGAGGGGACCCACCCCCACATGCTTGCAAAGTTTGGTCATAATCAGAGCATGTTTGGATTGGCAATTGGTGCCCAGTGCGGGTTTTTGAAGTCTCTTGGTGCTTAAGAGGCCATGGAAAATCCGGGCCTTCCCCATACCATCGTACCCAAACATGCTCCGATGGGGACCAAACTTTGCAAGCATGTGGGGGTGGGTCCCCCCACATGCTTGCAAAGTTTGGTCACAATCAGAGCATGTTTGGATTGGCAATTGGCGCCCAGTGCGGGTTTTTGAAGTCTCTTGCTGCTTAAGACGCCATGGAAAATCCGGGCCTTCCCCATACCATTGTACCCAAACATGCTCCGATGGGGACCAAACTTTGCAAGCACGTGGGGGTGGGTCCCCCCCACGTGCTTGCAAAGTTTGGTCACAATCAGAGCATGTTTGGATTGGCAATTAGCGCCCAGTGCGGGTTTTTCAAGTCTCTTGGTGCTTAAGAGGCCATGGAAAATCCGGGCCTTCCCCATACCATCGTACCCAAACATGGGGGGGTGAGTCCCCCCCACATGCTTGCAAAGTTTAGTCACAATCAGAGCATGTTTGGATTGGCAATTAGCGCCCAGTGCGGGTTTTTCCAGTCTCTTGGTGCTTAAGAGGCCATGGAAAATCCGGGCCTTCCCCATACCATCGTACCCAAACATGCTCCGATGGGGACCAAACTTTGCAAGCATCTGGGGGTGGGTCCCCCCCACATGCTTGCAAAGTTTGGTCACAATCAGAGCATGTTTGGATTGGTAATTGGCGCCCAGTGCGGGTTTTTCAAGTCTCTTGGTGCTTAAGAGGCCATGGAAAATCCGGGCCTTCCCCATACCATCGTACCCAAACATGCTCCGATGGGGACCAAACTTTGCAAGCATGTGGGGGTGGGTCCCCCCCACATGCTTGCAAAGTTTGGTCCCCATCGGAGCATGTTTGGATTGGCAATTAGCGCCCAGTGCGGGTTTTTGAAGTCTCTTGGTGCTTAAGAGGCCATGGAAAATCCAGGCCTTCCCCATACCATCGTACCCAAACATGCTCTGATGGGGACCAAACTTTGCAAGCATGTGGGGGTGGGTCACCCCCACATGCTTGCAAAGTTTGGTCCCCATCGGAGCATGTTTGGATTGGCAATTAGCGCCCAGTGCGGGTTTTTCAAGTCTCTTGGTGCTTAAGAGGCCATGGAAAATCCGGGCCTTCCCCATACCATCGTACCCAAACATGCTCCGATGGGGACCAAACTTTGCAAAGCATGTGGGGGTGGGTCCCCCCCACATGCTTGCAAAGTTTGGTCACAATCAGAGCATATTTGGATTGGCAATTGGCGCCCAGTGCGGGTTTTTGAAGTCTCTTGGTGCTTAAGAGGCCATGGAAAATCCGGGCCTTCCCCATACCATCGTACCCAAACATGCTCCGATGGGGACCAAACTTTGCAAGCATGTGGGGGTGGGTCCCCCCCACATGCTTGCAAAGTTTGGTCACAATCAGAGCATGTTTGGATTGGTAATTGGCGCCCAGTGCGGGTTTTTGAAGTCTCTTGGTGCTTAAGATGCCATGGAAAATCCGCGCCTTCCCCATACCATCGTACCCAAACATGCTCCGATGGGGACCAAACTTTGCAAGCATGTGGAGGTGGGTCCCCCCCACATGCTTGCAAAGTTTGGTCACAATCAGAGCATGTTTGGATTGGCAATTAGCGCCCAGTGCGGGTTTTTCAAGTCTCTTGGTGCTTAAGAGGCCATGGAAAATCCGGGCCTTCCCCATACCGATGGGGACCAAACTTTGCAAGCATGTGGGGGTGGGTCCCCCCCACATGCTTGCAAAGTTTGGTCACAATCAGAGCATGTTTGGATTGGCAATTGGCGCCCAGTGCGGGTTTTTCAAGTCTCTTGGTGCTTAAGAGGCCATTGAAAAACCGGGCCTTCCCCATACCATCGTACCCAAACATGCTCCGATGGGGACAAAACTTTGCAAGCATGTGGGGGTGGGTCCCCCCCACATGCTTGCAAAGTTTGGTCCCCATCGAAGCATGTTTGGATTGGCAATTAGCACCCAGTGCGGGTTTTTCAAGTCTCTTGGTGCTTAAGAGGCCATGGAAAATCCGGGCCTTCCCCATACCATCGTACCCAAACAAGCTCCGATGGGGACCAGACTTTGCAAGCATGTGGGGCTGGGTCCCCCCCACATGCTTGCAAAGTTTGGTCAAAATCAGAGCATTTTTGGATTGGCAATTGGCGCCCAGTGCGGGTTTTTGAAGTCTCTTGGTGCTTAAGAGGCCATGGAAAATCCGGGCCTTCCCCATACCATCGTACCCAAACATGCTCCGATGGGGACCAAACGTTGCAAGCATGTGGGGGTGGGTCCCCCCCACATGCTTGCAAAGTTTGGTCACAATCAGAGCATGTTTGGATTGGTAATTGGCGCCCAGTGCGGGTTTTTGAAGTCTCTTGGTGCTTAAGAGGCCATGGAAAATCCGCGCCTTCCCCATACCATCGTACCCAAACATGCTCCGATGGGGACCAAACTTTGCAAGCATGTGGGGGTGGGTCCCCCCCACATGCTTGCAAAGTTTGGTCCCCATCGGAGCATGTTTGGATTGGCAATTAGCGCCCAGTGCGGGTTTTTCAAGTCTCTTGGTGCGTAAGAGGCCATGGAAAATCCGGGCCTTCCCCATACCGATGGGGACCAAACTTTGCAAGCATGTGGGGGTGGGTCCCCCCCACATGCTTGCAAAGTTTGGTCACAATCAGAGCATGTTTGGATTGGCAATTGGCACCCAGTGCGGGTTTTTCAAGTCTCTTGGTGCTTAAGAGGCCATTGAAAAACCGGGCCTTCCCCATACCATCGTACCCAAACATGCTCCGATGGGAACCAAACTTTGCAAGAATGTGGGGGTGGGTCCCCCCCACATGCTTGCAAAGTTTGGTCCCCATCGGAGCATGTTTGGATTGGCAATTAGCGCCCAGTGCGGGTTTTTCAAGTCTCTTGGTGCTTAAGAGGCCCTTCCCCATACCATCGTACCCAAACAAGCTCCGATGGGGACCAGACTTTGCAAGCATGTGGGGGTGGGTCCCCCCCACATTCTTACAAAGTTTGGTCCCCATCAGAGCATGTTTGGATTGGCAATTAGCGCCCAGTGCGGGTTTTTCAAGTCTCTTGGTGCTTAAGAGGCCATGGAAAATCCGGGCCTTCCCCATACCATCGTACCCAAACATGCTCTCTGATTGTGACCAAACTTTGCAAGCATGTGGGGGGGACCCACCCCCACATGCTTGCAAAGTTTGGTCCCCAGGTATTCGACGTACGATATTTCAATCTTTCATCATAACCATAAATTTTTTTGCCCGTAGGATGAATGAAGTGGGCTATGTTTTTTCTTCCCTTGTGGACAAAGTGTGCGTCATTAGGACACTTGAGCTGGCTAACAAAGAAACAATTTATGAAGCACACTGGAGAGATGAACAAGGCATGGATGGACAAGCATGCCTCGACACAGAAAAAAAAGGATCGCCCATCTTGGTATTACTGCGAGCTTTCAAAAAATTCCCAAATAGTATTCCAGGTAAACATGTTGGAATTAGGGTTAGGGTTAGGGTTGCAATAATGCACACACACAAGATAGAGAAGCTTGAGAGCACACAAACTCACTAGATTAGAATGAACAAATGTGTGCCAGATATAAAAGATAAGTACACATCCCAAAATGAGTAGATAAGAGGGTGTATATATGCACAGGGGAAGAAAACAATTGTTGGAATTAGGGTTAGGGTTGCACTAATGCACACACACAAGATAGAGAAGCTTGGGAGCACACAAACTCACTAGATTAGAATGAACAAATGTGTGCCAAATACAAAAGATAAGTACACACCCCAAAATGAGTAGATAAGAGGGTGTACATACGCACGGGGGAAAAAAACCTCCTAGTGAGAGAAAAAGTGCTCCAACAGTCCTAAGTGTGTTCACACACATTACTACCATATAATGTTACAAATCCCCCCTGGAGTGATGATGTGAACATGTACAGGATATGGCCGATCAATCCTAAAACGGTAGCAAGCCCAAAGCTTTACGAAAAGCTTCGAACTTTTCATAAGGAAGAGTCCATGAATAAATATGCCATGTTGTCATGTGTAGGCATATAGACCAAGCTGATCTCTACTGCAGAGAGTCTTTCCTTGACATAATGGTAATGCACCTCAATGTTATTAGTGCAAGCATAAAACACTAGGTTCCTCGCAATTGCTAATGCGCTCTGGCTGTCAGTGAAAATCGTAGTGCTAAACGACTATCGAACACCCAAATTAGCCCCATAAGACGTCTGAGTCACACACAATCAACTGTAGCTAATTGGCGCCCAATGCGGGTTTTTCAAGTCTCTTGGTGCTTAAGAGGCCATGGAAAATCCGGCCCTTCCCCATACCATCGTACCCAAACATGCTCCGATGGGGACCAAACTTTGCAAGCATGTGGGGGTGTCCCCCCCACATGCTTGCAAAGTTTGGTCCCCATCAGAGCATGCTTGGATTGGCAATTGGCGCCCAGTGCGGGTTTTTGAAGTCTCTTGGTGCTTAAGAGGCCATGGAAAATCCGGGCCTTCCCCATACCATCGTACCCAAACATGCTCCGATGGGGACCAAACTTTGCAAGCATGTGGGGGTGGGTCCCCCCCACATGCTTGCAAAGTTTGGTCACAATCAGAGCATGTTTGGATTGGCAATTAGCGCCCAGTGCGGGTTTTTCAAGTCTCTTGGTGCTTAAGAGGCCATGGAAAATCCGGGCCTTCCCCATACCATCGTACCCAAACATGGGGACCAAACTTTGCAAGCATGTGGGGGTGGGTCCCCCCCACATGCTTGCAAAGTTTGGTCACAATCAGAGCATGTTTGGATTGGCAATTGGCACCCAGTGCGGGTTTTTGAAGTCTCTTGGTGCTTAAGAGGCCATGGAAAATCCGGGCCTTCCCCATACCATCGTACCCAAACATGCTCCGATGGGGACCAAACTTTGCAAGCATGTGGGGGTGGGTCCCCCCCACATGCTTGCAAAGTTTGGTCACAATCAGAGCATGTTTGGATTGGTAATTGGCGCCCAGTGCGGGTTTTTCAAGTCTCTTGGTGCTTAAGAGGCCATGGAAAATCCGGGCCTTCCCCACACCATCATACCCAAACGTGCTCCGATGGGGACCAAACTTTGCAAGCATGTAGGGGTGGGTCCCCCCCACATGCTTGCAAAGTTTGGTCCCCATTAGAGCATGTTTGGATTGGCAATTGGCGCCCAGTGCGGGTTTTTCAAGTCTCTTGGTGCTTAAGAGGCCATGGAAAATCCGGGCCTTCCCCATACCATCGTACCCAAACATGCTCCGATGGGGACCAAACTTTGTAAGCATGTGGGAGTGGGTCCCCCCCACATGCTTGCAAAGTTTGGTCACAATCAGAGCATGTTTGGATTGGCAATTAGCGCCCAGTGCGGGTTTTTCAAGTCTCTTGGTGCTTAAGAGGCCATGGAAAATCCGGGCCTTCCTTATACCATCGTACCCAAACATGCTCCGATGGGGACCAAACTTTGCAAGCATGTGGGGGTGGGTCCCCCCCACATGCTTGCAAAGTTTGGTCACAATCAGAGCATGTTTGGATTGGTAATTGGCGCCCAGTGCTGGTTTTTCAAGTCTCTTGGTGCTGAAGAGGCCATGGAAAATCCGGGCCTTCCCCATACCATCGTACCCAAACATGCTCCGATGGGGACCAAACTTTGCAAGCATGTGGGGGGGACCCACCCCCACATGCTTGCAAAGTTTGGTCCCTATCGGAGCATGTTTGGGTACGATGGTATGGGGAAGGCCCGGATTTTCTATGGCCTCTTAAGCACCAAGAGACTTGAAAAACCCGCACTGGGCACTAATTGCCAATCCAAACATGCTCTGATTGTGACCAAACTTTGCAAGCACGTGGGGGGAACCCACCCCCACATGCTTGCAAAGTTTGGTCCCCATCGGAGCATGTTTAGGTATGATGGTATGGGGAAGGCCCGGATTTTCCATGGCCTCTTAAGCACCAAGAGACTTGAAAAACCCGCACTGGGCGCCAATTGCCAATCCAAACATGCTCTGATTGTGACCAAACTTTGCAAGCATGTGGGGGGGACCCACCCCCACATGCTTGCAAAGTTTGGTCTCCATCGGAGCATGTTTGGGTACGATGGTATGGGGAAGGCCTGGATTTTCCATGGCCTCTTAAGCACCAAGAGACTTGAAAAACCCGCACTGGGCGCCAATTGCCAATCCAAACATGCTCTGATTGAGACCAAATTTTGCAAGCATGTGGGGGTGGGTCCCCTCCCCATGCTTGCAAAGTTTGGTCCCCATCAGAGCATGTTTGGGTACGATGGCATGGAGATTTTCAACAAACAATATGATAGCCAAAGTGTTAGAAAATATAATAAAATCAAGAACATCAACTAAAATGTAATGATACTCAATAATGAGAAAACTCATAATGATATAAACATGAAATAAGTACATTAGAATGAAAATGAGCTACCCCAGCTAGTCTGAGGTTAGTCACTGCCCAAAAATCTAAGTACAATGTAAGTGAGCTAACCCAGCTAGTCTGAGTTTAGTCACTATCAAGATAGAGATCTAGTCAGCAGCACCCTCTCTAGCTCTCAACTGCTCTAGAATGCTCTCATGGTCATCCACTCGAAGCTGAAAATGAGGGTGAGAACTGTGTTTTCGGCTCTGTACTCGAACAAGAGTGAGCCTGGTAGCAACCACTAGATGAGAGAACTGAAATGCCTCTAACTCCCACTTCCACTGCTGGAACTCAAGACTCCCCCGATGAAGTCGAATCTGCTGGGTGGTAGACCGGCCTGCCACAATCATTCTATGGGCATCATAAGAAAACCCATGATCATCCACTGTATCCTGGTCAAGCATGCACTTTGGCCTAGTGCAACTCATCAGATAGTAGTTTACTCCCTCGCTATTTCCCTCACTGGCAATAACAGCAAATACATCACCCTCCTGTAGCAAATCTGTCAGGTCATCATAACTGACCATGAACGCAAGACCTGTGTGCTCATCAGACACCACTGGGTGGATGTGAAGGATGCTCGGGGGAGAGGAATGTCTGTATCCATGCATCTGCCCATCCTCTCAAGGCACAATGTGACCAATCGCCATCCATACATGCTCCACATAAGCATGCAAACCGTCGTGTGTAAATCGTGGGGGCCGCCATGCACGTGCTCCTGATGGAATGTAAGCCCAAGGTGCCAGGTACTATGTCACAATCATGGGAGGCTCTACGGTCAATCGTGCCACCATCCACATGCCAAAAAAATCTCGTGACAATCCGAGCATCACGTTTGGGGTACGATGATGCTGCACTCCCACACAAATGTTGGGAGCACCACTCGACTATGTGGCCCGCATCTCTGAACCGCTGAGCATCCTTGCAGCTGATGATGCCTCAAGGCACGTTTCACACACGCGCCTGCACCATCATGCTCACCCTTCCCGTGACTAGTCTCAAAGAATGACCAAATCACTGGGATACTAGACTGCACATGCCACCTATAAATCCATAAAAGATAGTCTTAGTTATTGTTTTCTTTAAGATGTTCTAGTGAATTTAGTTTAATTGTAAATGTAAGAAAGCCATAAGTACAACCTGTAGAGCCAATAGAATTGACGTGATGACTTGAACTGTACGCCACAACCATCCGACCAAACCCATCGTTGGACATGTCTGATCCCACAATCTCCTAAAAAATCGTCATGGAGACGAGAACAGTGTTGCACAAAATGTGCATCATGTGAACGATCATCACTGATATAGAAATGATACTCTCGAATAATGACACGGGTCTCGGGGGTACTCGCTATCCCATCTACATGAGCCTCTGCATGTCGATAGCTAATGTGGACCAAAATAGCAACCTGGTGAGGTAAGCAATACATACGTTTAGGACACAAAAAATCAATTAAGTAATGTAGCTCAAACATAAAACAAATATTACAAAATATAACCATTACCTACTCTGAGAAGTAATACTCAGATTGTATCTCCTGAAAAGGTGTGAAAGTGTAGTTCTCTGCAAAATCAATCACAGAGACGACCACACCAATAGGAAACTCTGCTAGGCATGCTCGGAACTGACGATCCTACCACTTGGCACAATGACTGTGCCGTATGTAGGGGTAGATCTGCTCCCTAAATGTGGCTGTGAAGTGACAACGTGGTGTATGTTTGTCCACAAGCTGCAACTTCCTGGACTGTCCACCACTCTAGAGCTGGTGTGTCACATACTCATAACGTTGCCATGCCACTATCTCTTGGTCACTTGCATCAAGATCTACCATCTGTAGATGTGCAAGTGAACCACATGATGTGCAATTGCTCTCCACACAAGGCATCCTATGGAACTGGGCATCCTCCGTGCGTGCACACAAAAGAGAGTGGATGAAATCACGTGGACTACGAGGCAACTCTCTATGCCCACTAAGAGAACGGAACACATCATAAAAAAGTTTGAACTCAACATGGTAGCGACAACAACATGTGTCACGCTGACGTGAGTACCTCACAAACCAAGGCTTACACCCCTCAAATGACCTTTGCCCAATTTTAAGCTCTGGATACGAAGCCACAAACTGAGAATACAACTCAGTTTGGGACATTTCAAGAAAGCAAGCACCGTGCTCAATGAACACTCCTCTTGTCACTCTCTTACGCAAAGCTTTCTTGAAAACTGGCGATGCACAACAATTCTCCTCCCAAAAACTTTCTATCAAGGTTCTAGTGGTTTCATCTAGTAGGCGATCATGCCTAGCTACACGACCACTACTCCCCCACATAGCACCAACCTCATTGGCATCTAAACTTTGTCGCCTAATAGACCCAACTCTAAGTGCGTGTGGTGCTATGGAAAGGATGCGAGATGTGGCACTAACCTTACCCTTCATTTGGGAGCTACTTATGGCTGCCACAATAGCCCGTCGAGTAGCCAAAGCGTCCGCAGAGTTCCTCTTCTTGTTAACTATATAGGAATGACAAACACTTTGTAACCGCCATGCCAGCTCTCCTCTCTCTTCGACCTCCAATGTCGGAAAGCGCCCTGCAGTTAGCCATGTTGGGCAGATCAATCAAAGCATCAAGCACACATGCCTGTGATGAAGACGTGAGGTCTTTGAAATAGGATTGGAAGATTGCATGGGCACGACGATGTGCCCCTGACTTTGATAGTTCTTTCCTATCCACACGAAGGGCGCCCAAAGGAGGGGGGGTGGGTTCTTGTAGAAGAGAGGACTCAAGAAGGGCGGGTTCATGTGGATTATCTAAACTAAGGGGTAGTGGGGGGGAAGAGGGCGAAGGGAGAGGAAGTGGAAGAGGAGGAGCAAGGCTTGGATCATCGCCAATGGAAGGTGCTACTCGTTGACGTGCTCTCCACTCTCTCTTTCTCTCACGAGCTACCCTTCTCCTCTCCTCCTCTTGAACTTGGTGGATGGGGGGGAGTCTAGTCCTATCACGTTTCCGACTCCTACGACTTTGAGAACCCATTCTCAAGGAAGCTAAGAGAGAAAATATTATAAAGGCTCAATGATGGGTGTGGGATAGTACTAGAGATGTGTGATTATATAGGAAAAATAGGTTATCCACTTCAAATCTCACTGGATTTCCTATCTAAGATTGATTGGATAACTAAGATCAACATAAAGATAATTAAAGATAAACTATTATCCACTTAAAAATTAATATTATTTATAATATTTATTAACAAGTCTAAATATTTATCATTACTAGATATATAAATATATCTTTAAAGAAATCTTTTATTTTATAATTATATAACTACTTTTTTTAAATAAAATATTTTTTTTAAATTTTATTCAAAGGTTTATTCTACATAAAAAATTTTCAAGAAATATAAAAATAAAAAATTTATTTTTTTTAAAATTAATAATATGATCTTTAATAATATTTTTATTGATCTAATCCCAAAATATAATCCTTTAAAATTAGTGATTTTAAATTCTTTTATTTAATAAGTTACATATATTTTATTATTTAAATTTCTATATTTTATTTCTCTAAATTACTAAATTAACTTTTCCAAAAATATGTTTTTGAAAAAAGAGGGGAGGTGGGAAGGAGATGCCACGTGTCACAAGCGTGCATGACACGTGGCATTCTCTTGACATGTGGCACTATTATGGTTGATGTGGCAATTCCATGATGTGGCATGCCATGTCACCATGTGCGAGGTGGCATGCAAAGGTGGCAAGATGATGTGGCATTAATGATGACTAGGATGATGAGGTGGGGAGTCAACTAGGTTGACCATGTTGACATGGAGGGTGGAGGTGGCAAGTTGAGGTGGCAAGCTGCTTATGTGGATCCTCTCGATGCTCACGTGGACATAAAGTGGCATGCATATATAAGGTTTGGGCCTACCCAAGCCTCACACATGGAATGAAACCTAAGCTGTGAAGTTTACCAAGCCTAGATTTCCAAACCTAACTAGGATTGGTTTTAGACTTGAAAAGGGGAGAGTGGACACAATATGGGAATTTTCACTTGGGAGGATTGAAAATGGACCTTCCCATACTCAAATCAAGCCAATTTTTTTTTAATAAATTCATGGTAACAAGAGTATTGATCCCTTGAGTTTTTAGATTGAGAGATTCAATATTTAATTTTCTAGAATTAAATTACTATTGATTTAATGGGCCTCTGACAGTCATAATAAATTTTCCAAAGTAAATCTACAAAAATCAAACCGTTAGATTTGTAATTTTATCTTATACCCACATTATACTAATCTTTCCCAATCTAATCATCACTAGATCCATACAATTTGAGCATTTTAAATGGTAGATGTGGTGGGAGGATAAAATAGTATGTTTTTTAACAATTCTAATATCTTTTAAATAATATAGAAAATAGTAGAACACATCAAAAATTACTCGATAAATCAAGTTAAGCTCTATGTTATTTGTATTTGTGATATGCAAAGTGGGAACATCGTATGAGTAATAATGTAAAAGTTATAGGCAATTTACTCACATTCACTATACCTGTCTAAACCTAGGACAGGGCCTGTATACAAACTTGGTTCCCAAAGAAAAGGGGATTTGCAATTATTGGATATTCGATCAGATTATAGTTTTAGGTGCCCAAATTTGCATATGATGTTTCATTAGAAGACCTTGAAGTGAAACTCCTTGGCTAACTATGAGAGATTGGCTATTCTTCTTGAAAAAATGCCTGTTTTTCAGCTAAAGCCAAGGGCGCCCACGACATGAAACTAGATAACCTCATCTTGCAACCACCCGAAAGTTTTTATAAACTTTCCAAATTTACACAACGACCCTAACTTGACCATCACCATAATTCAGAAAAAAGTAAGTGAATGGCAAGGAGAATTACCTAGCACACTTTATGTGAAGTTAGATAATACGGCAAGGGAAAACAAAAATCAAATAGTGCTTGCTTATTTGAGTATGTTGGTGCAGCAGAAAGTTTTCAAAAAGGTCAAACTTGAATTTTTGTTGGTGGGTCACACTCATGATCAAATTGATCAGATGTTTAGCAGGTTTTCAGTCAAACTTGCTAAGAAAAGTGCATTTGACCTTCCAGAGGTGTGCACAATTCTTAAAGAAGCTTATGATCATACACCAGAAATTCATGTTTTGAAAGGCACCTATGATTTTAGAGAGTTTGCAACACAGGTGGAGATTTTGCAAGCCCTGCATTCATTCAGATTAATGACCATAGTTTCCAACATCAATTCAAAATAAAAGAAAAAGAAGCTGAAACACGTTGTGGTGTAAGAAGTACTCTAACTCAGAGGTTTTTGTCAATTATTTGAAACAATTAAAATGCTTCCAAAACATTTGAAAAATGCCGTCATGGCATCCTTAGTAGGATTGTTGGAATTAGGGTTGCAGGAAAGCACACAAAGCTTGGAGAAGAAGCAGAAAGAATGCACACAACACCAAGTATTAGATTGTGTCAATGTACAAAAGATAAGTTAGCCCTAGAAGGATGGGCGTATATACAAGCCGGGGGAAAAAACCTCCTAAAGAGGGAAAAAGTGCCCCAGCGGTCCTAAGTGTGTTCACACACATCACTGCCTATGTATATGGCAACAAATCCCCCCTGGGAGTGATGGTGTGAATGAGAGCTGGCACTCATGTATAGGGGAGTGCCATGCCCGAAGTAGATCAATCCACAAAGGGGAGCAAGCCCAAAGCTTTGCGGAAAGCTTCGAAATTCTCACGAGGAAGCGCCTTTGTGAAAAGATCGGCGAGGTTGTCCTGTGTTGGCACATAGGCCAAGCTGATCTCTCCTCTGCTGAGAGTCTCTCCCTGACATAGTGATAATGCACCTCAATGTGCTTTGTGCGAGCATGAAAAACTGGGTTTCTCGCAACTGCCAATGCGCTTTGACTGTCAGTGAAGATAGAGGTGGCAGACTCCTGTCCAACACCCAAGTCAGCCACCATAAGCCGTCTGAGCCACACACACTCAACCGTAGCTGTGAAAGCTGCCCTGTACTCAGCTTCACAACTAGAAATGGCCACAGTAGGTTGCTTCTTGCTCAACCAAGATATGCATGAGCTACCGAGCATGAAACAAAAACCACTTGTGGACACTCTTGTGTCATAGCAACCAGCCCAATCTGAGTCCGAAAAAGCATGTAAATCTGGCGGCAATGATCCCCCCTTGGGATAAAACAACCCAAGATGTATGGTGCCACTCAAGTAGCGAAAGATGCGTTTAACTGCCTTCCAATGCTGAGACCCTGGGCTATGCATAAACCTGTTCACCTGTGAGACTGCAAACTGAATGTCCGGCCTCGTAATGCATACATAAATGAGGCAACCAACAGCTGTCTAATAGAGTGTGACATCAAAGTGATCTCCAGCAGCATGAAGACTCAACTTCAAACCTGTCTCCATTGGAGTAGCAATAGGTTTGCAGTCTTCAAGGCCAAATCTCCGCAACAATGTCTCAATATACTTTGTCTGACACAAAGCAATACCTCCATCACACTGCTTAAATTGTATCCCCAAATAATGATGCAAATGCCCCAAATCTGACATCTCAAAAGAGGCATGCAAGTCAACCTTAAAATCAGCAATATGACTCTCATTTGGTCCTGTGAGCAGCATGTCATCGACATAGAGAGCAATGATTAGATGTACACCATCCACACGTTTAACATACAAAGTGCTTTCTGTTGGACTATTCTGAAACCCATGTGCAGTCAAATATGCATGTATCTTTTCATACCAAGCTCGTGGAGCTTGCTTTAAACCATATAAAGCCTTTTTTAACCTGCACACTTTGTTTTCCTGCCCTCTTTGAACAAAACCACGAGGCTGCGATACATACACCTCCTCATGCAAATCTCCATTTAAGAACGCAGTCTTTATGTCCAGCTGATGTACATTCCAACCATTATGAGCTGCCAATGCACAAATGCTACGAATGGTAGTCATACGACAAGTGGGAGCAAAGGTCTCATCAAAATCAATGCCCTTTTCTTGAGCATAACCCTTTGCAACAAGTCTAGTCTTATAGCGATCAACACTGCCATCTGGCTTTCGTTTCAACTTAAAAACCCACTTACATCCAATGGTCTTTTTACCAATAGGCAAATCACACAAAGACCATGTACCATTCTTCATTATGGCATCATATTCACTTTGCATTGCAGCCAACCAATTTTCTGAATTTTGTGCCTCATCAAATGAAAGAGGTTCTTCCTCTTCACACATACTAGACACAGCCAAAGCATAACAATCTGATGCATAAGAGGCATGCTGAAAACCTGAACGAGTACGACTAGGCATAGGTGCATCAATCTTACTATCACGCAAGGTTTGCACCAGCCATTTAGGCATACCTCTAGCCTGCTCACATTTTCAGCCCTATCCTCATGAATTACATCCTGTAAATCTGCATCAGAAATAGGCTGATCTATGATGTCGTTTGAAATCTGCATAAGCTGAATATTTGCCTCATTAGGACTTACATTTGAATTCCCACCTATAAACAGAGGCAACAATGTATCAAATACATCCCGTGAGCTCACACCTGTCTCTTTGGTACATGATAACAAAGGCTGCACAGCATCTTCTACAAAAACAACATCTCGACTAATCAAGATACGCTTTGACTGTGGATGATACAATCTGTAACCCTTGCTTTCAGCACTGTAACCAACAAAAATGCATTTGACAGCCTTATCATCCAATTTTCTGCATTGTTGCACAGGCACTAAAGCATAGGCCAAGCAACCAAAGACACGCAAGTGACCAATAGAAGGCTTCCTGCCATGCCAAGCTTCATATGGAGTAATAGACTGCAAGGCCTTAGTGGGACACCTGTTGAGTACATATGCAGCACACATGACAGCCTCAAGCCAAAACGCATGTGGCAAAGCTTGGCTCTTGACCATACATCGTGCCATCTCCATAAGTGACCTGTTCTTCCTCTCAGCAACACCATTTTGCTGAGGGGTATACGGCACTGTACATTGGTGTTTTATCCCACGATTAGCCAGAAATGTATCAAACTCTTTAGACATGTACTCCCCCCCTCGATCAGTACGGAGGGTGCCCACAGTACAATTGGATACATTTTCAACCATAAGAAAAAACTGTTTGAAGCACAATAACACTTCGGACTTTGCCTTCAGTGGATATACCCATGCATGCCTTGAGTAATCATCAATGAAAGTCACGAAGTACAAGTGTTTACCAAATGACAGAGTTTGCATAGGCCCACATACATCACTATGTACAAGCTGCAATTTGCGAGTGGCCCGCACAGAACCATCCTTTGGAAACGCAGAACGCTGCATTTTGCCCAAAATATAGCCTTCACAAACATGTTTCAATGGTGCCTCAAGAGGGGGCAATGAAACAACCATATCAAATTTCTGCAACGCAGCAAACTAGCAAAGTTCAAATGACCAAAACGAGCATGCCATAGTTTTGCATCTGAAACTGCCTTTTCATCAGAAACTGCATTTGCTGAATCTTCCACACACTTGTCATAAGAATTGAGCCTATACAGCCCACGAAACAAGGTGCCAGATGCAATAATCGTATCACCAGAAGTTAAATCATGAACAGTACATCTGTCATCCACAAATTTGATTACAAATCCAAGTCTAGCAAGCGCGCAGAGACAGACAATAGATTCTTCTTTATCCCTGGCACATACAAAGCATCTGAAAGTGTGAAAGCGCTGCCATTTGCAGCCGTAAGCATAATTTTACCAACGCCCTTCACTGGGTAAGAAGCATTATTGGCACATGTGACAGTATTCCCATTAGGGACAGCCTCAAGAGAAGTGAACATATCACGATGCGAGGTAATGTGCTTAGTAGCACCACTGTCAAAATACCAAACATGAGAGTCAACAGAAACTGCCAAACATGCATCATGTACAGATGGGCCATACTGGCAATACACGCTAAACGCCCATTTTGTATCCTGCACAACATTTGCAGAATCTGCATTTATAGAAGCATCCGCTATTGTGGCTGCATTTGACTCTTTCTTCTTTGCCTCTTTAGCCTTTAGCTTAGGGCAATTCTTTGCCTCTTTAGCCTTTAGCTTAGGGCAATTCTTTGCCTCTTTAGCCTTTAGCTTAGGGCAATTCTTAATGACATGATCATTTGCCTTACAATAGTTGCACCTGGTCTTTTTCTTGCCTTTATCAAGAGCCTTCTTAGACTTATTGTTGCTACCTGTGGAAGTAGAAGAAGTTGCAGACCTACTAATAGGAGAAGAAACAGTGGAAGGGGCTGCCTTACCACTTCTTCTCTGCTGGGCAGCCATAAATGCTTGATCAACTGCACGCTGCCTGGCCCTGTTTTGCCTGGACTGCGCTTCTTGCAAGAGCTTGTTGACTAAAGTATCATACTTGACAGCATCAGGTCTGTCCTCATTAAGAAGTCTCCACGTGGAAGCAAAAGTCAGGTAAAGCATCAAGAACAGTCTGCACAAGAGAATGATCAGGAATAATCTCACCTGCAGAAATCAATTGAGATCTTTAATCTCAGCAAGAAAAACATTCATGTCATCATCTTCTTGCATAATCTTCAATTCTAGCTCTTTACGCAGGTAAGCGATTTTTGCCTCGTTACGACCTGCATACAAACCAGCTAGAATATCCCAAGTCTGTTTTGCTATTTTAGCTGAACGAATATGTGGGGTGATGTTCCGTTTGACAGAAAGTGCAATCAAGGCATGAGCCTGCGCATCTTTACCATCCCAACGAGCTTGTTCAGCAGTGGGTAAAACAGCAGCAACAGTAGAGCTGCTAGAACCTGCAACATCCTCAACAGATCCTACATCCACAGAACCTGGACGTACATCCATACCCTGCACAATGTTCCACACTCCTTTTGCAACCAAAACATGCTGCATCATGTATGCCCAAAGTGGGTAGTTGCTGTCAGCAGACAAACTGGATGACAACATGCGAAATACATCATTGCTGTTATCGCATGTTTGTCAGAAGCAGACAACATGCGAAATACATCATTGCTGTTATCAGCCATGGCCACTAACTGAAACTGATGCAAAAGCTACTTGTAATGAAGCAAAGACTGAACAGAAGACAACTTGTGCTATGTAGCACGGTCCACAATAGAACACGTATGCCTGTTTTGCAGAAAACTGCACTGTCGAAATTTCTGCAGAAAATAACGAAAACACCTGTGCAGAACTTGAAATGCAAAAACGGAGCCCGAAACGACCTCAGATGCAAATTCTGAGAACGCAGAGTATAGGGACCTGCAAGCGCTCGTGAAAACTCACCTCAATTGAAGAATGTGAGTCGGAGGGTGCTGACGGTGTAGCCCTGGGGGAGCCGATGCCTGCTCTGATACCAATTATTGGAATTAGGGTTGCAGGAAAGCACACAAAGCACACAAAGCTTGGAGAAGAAGCAGCAAGAATGCACACAACACCAAGTATTAGATTGTGTCAATGTACAAAAGATAAGTTAGCCCTAGAAGGATGGGCGTATATACAAGCCGGGGGAAAAAACCTCCTAAAGAGGGAAAAAGTGCCCCGGCGGTCCTAAGTGTGTTCACACACATCACTGCCTATGTATATGGCAACAAGGATGGTTTGAAGTTTTTACTCAGTGTCCTAGAACGACAAATTCTTCAGGCAGCAAAAATGCTATTGGCATCAAGCATTGAATCAGCAAAAGCTCAAAAAGAAAAGCGAGCCATCAATTATCAGCAATGTTTGATAGAAATTAAAGAGACCATACAATCAACACGTGTATTTTCCAGCTTGCTCACTTGGATGGTGGAATACATTTTTTTATGAGCAAGAAATCTTGATTGAGGAAGTTCAAAGCAATTCAAGATCACTTATGAATTTGGAGCCCTTTCTTTGGAGGGTACAAGAACTTGAAGACCGTGACGATAATATTCAAATGCCAAATCAACAAACAGAATTGCCTGAAGAATTGCAAACATTGGTGCACGGGGAGACTCGAGAAGCGTATGTTGGTGCTAGAAGGACTAGTCAACGAGACGGCTGCAAGAGAAGGAAATGTGAGAAGGAAATATTGAGGAGCTCACTGTAGGTGCAATGATTGCAATGTTAGCAATAGACGATGAAAGGGAATGTCCTTTTTGGTTGGCAAAGGTACTTAAAGTCCTTGAGGAAAATGGAAAAGTAATCTTAATTGAGGTCCACTAGTATAAGGTCAATGGAGATGATGCATTATCAGGAAAATATTATCCAGAGATGATTCGAGTAAATAAAAAGGGAAAGAAAGCAAATCGTAGTCAATGTCACGTGGATAGCCTAAGCATGGAGGATGTGGAAGTTCTTGTTTATGGTTTTACCTTGAAAAAGTCGGGTCATCTACGAGAACAAACCAAAAAAATTCTTCTGGAGAAAGTCAAAGATTTAACACAAGAGGCATAATACCTCTCAATATAACCAATTTTGTGGACATTATTATTTTATTACAAATTGAGTTTTTTTTGGCCCTTGGTTTTCAATTGCGGCATAAATTTGACCTCTTTCCTCTTCCACTACTTCTACTATCGTAACTGCTCTAGCTGTGCAGATTGGGGCAGAACTCTTTCTCTTTGGTTACCCCAGTTCTGGGGGAGGGAGTTCTGAGATTACTCTGAACAAAGGTAGATGGCTGAGCTAGATTCCTCCTAGGATTGCCTTGATTTTGATGAGATGGTTGACTGATATGAAGGGGCTGGTCTCTACACTCTAGGTCCTTGACTTCCCTATCCTCTTGACATGGCAGGAGTTGGGTAGTCTTTAAGCTGGTGACCAAAACCCTGACATCCAAAACACCTGTTCTCACTTCTAAGCTCATCCCTTTGAGTCCTTGAAAAAGGTGGGGCCCTTGAGCAACTCTATCATCTTTCAAAGTATTGAAGTGTAAAACTTGCACTTTTTAACAGTTTTTTTGAGCTTTTAGGAGCTCGTGCTCTTTTTGGTTTAAAAAATAGTATTTTTTGAGATATTTTAGCATTTTCAAAAATGGGTTATATTTTTGATGGTTTAGATGTACTTTTAAATGGCTGGATGTTGTACTTTTAAATTGGTTGGATATTATCCCCTGCACCAAAATCAGGGCAACCCTAGAAGAGTGCCAGTTTAGCCTCTACAGCCTCCTTGCAAAGTAGTCTCGGAACTCCCTACCATAATTGGGAAAACCAAAGAGAGAGAGTTCCACCTTAGAGTGTAGCAGCTAGAGCCGTCTATGTAGCTGAGGAAGTGGAGGAAGAAAAAGGATAGATCTATGCCGCCATTGAGCATCAAGGGAAGAATCGTCAATTCTCAGTCCTCCAGACTCCAGTAGAGTACCAGGGTAAGCAATTCAAGCTTTTGATTGATTCAGGCAGTATTCATTCTTTTATTTCCCTAGGATGTCTGCGTAAGTTAGTCCTAAATCAAAAATCAAGAAAACCTATGCAAGTGAAATTGGCCAGTGAAAAGATTCTTTTCACACACCTTGAAATAGACCCTATTCAATTTAGTCTAGATGTGAACCTAATAGATTACCATCCTACCCTTGGGAATCTATGATGGAATCCTTGGAATGCATTGGATCCATAAGAATCAGGTTGACATTCATTGTCACAATGGAACCATCTCTTTCCTTGACCTTCACGGGAATAAAGTTCAAGGAACTGGAATTTTCAGATCCCCAGTGCTGCAATTAGTCAAAGCTTCCAAATTATTAAAGGGGCTCAAAAAGAGGCAAGCTGTTTATATCATTAAGATGAATCATGTAGACATAAAATGCAAGGCTAAAGAACCTTAGTGGTTAAGTGAGTATGCAGATATATTCCCAGAAGAGCTGTTTGAGATGCCTCCGACTCGCGAAGTAGATCATGAGATCAAGTTAACCCCCAGAGCTCAGCTAGTAGGGCCGAGTGTGCATACAAAATGCCAGTCCCTGAAGCCGTAAAACTTAAGGAGTAGTTAAGACAATTGTTAGAGTAGGGATTCCTCAGACCCAACCAGTGTTTCACCTTGGGGTGCGCCCATTCTCTTTCAGAAGAAGAAAGATGGAACATTAAGACTCTGTATTGATTACAGAGGATTGAATCAATTAACAATTAAGAATAAGTATCCTGTCCTTAGGATTAATGAACTTCTAGATCGGTTAAGTGGAACCCAAATGTTCACAAAGATAGATCTCAAATTCGGGTACTACCAGATCAGAATCAAGGAGCAAGACATCCCTCAAAGAGAGCATTCAACACTCGCTATGGGCATTATGAGTTCACTCTCATGCCATTTGGATTTACCAATGCCCGGCGACATTTAATTGTCTCATGCAAGATATTCTTAGAGAATACTTGGATGACTTTGTTCTTGTCCTCTTTGATGACATCTTGGTATACTCAAAGAATGTTGCAGATCATGAAGACCATGTGTGCAAGGTCCTGGAAATCCTAAGGAAGCACCAACTCTTTGCAAAAAAGAGCAAGTGTTCTTTCTCTGTTGACCAGGTGGAATACTTGAGATTCATAGTATCTAAAGATGGAATTTCTCCTGACCCCACAAAAATCCAAGCAGTCGTAGATTGGTGAGAACTCAAGTTAGTGAAAGAAGTCAGAGGATTCTTGGGATTAACTGGATGGTATAGAATCTTTATTCCTACGTATGCTCAGATAGCATCCCCTAACTAACCTTCTAAAGAAGAGTACCATATTTCAGTGGACTGCTATGTGTAGAGTGCCCTTGATAAGCTGAAGACAGCCTTAGTAACCAACCGTGCCCTTAAATTACCAGATTTTACCAAACCTTTTGAAGTAGTTATTACTGATGCTAGTGGTTTTGCCTTAGGCGGTGCTCTTATGCAGGAAGGTCATGTATGGCCTATGAATCCAGAAACCTGAGAACACATGAGAGAAATTATGCTGTCCATGACTTGGAGGTACTCTCAGTTGTGGAGACATTATCTTTTGGGACAGAGATTCACCTTGATGATAGATCATCAAAGTCTGAAGTGGATCTTCACCCAAAGGGATCTCAACATTCATCAAAGGAGATGAATGCAGACCCTGAAGGAATTCGATTTTGAAATTAAGTAGTAGCCAGGGAAAGAAAATATGGTAGCAGATGTGCTCAGTAGAAAAGCCTCCTTGCTTCAATTACTTTGGTGTCAAATCCATTGATTAGTGAAGCAAGGGAGAGAATCATGTAGGACAAATTCTTTGCCCCTATTACTACCCTTCTGATGCAGGAAAGCAAGACTCCTCATCATCAGAAATTGTTGAAATATACAAGTGAATGATTGTGTGCGGGAACAAGTCCTTAGCAAGAGGCTTTAAAAGAGGATCTATAAATGAGTGAGAAGGAGCGAAAAGGTGAGAGGTATCTACTGGAAGAGAATAAAGGGTAGCATGAGAAAATTTAGGATGTGTGGAGATATTCTGGGAAAAGTGGATGTGGAGAGAATCAAGCAAAAGAGGTGGAGTGAATCAAGGAGAGATCAGTGGGATTAGATGCTTAGCATCTTATGGCTATAAACTCTATAAATTGAGGCATTGGCCTAATGAGAGTTTGCTAGTTTTTGAGTATCCATGCTTACATTAAGCTATCAGTTAATTGCTCACTAATCTTATCTTAATCATCGTCTCTAATCTCTTTGTTAATGATGTTGATTCTTGCATTTGTTCCACCATCGCTCACACATTGCTGCAAATTTAACATGGTGTTAAGCCAAGCTTAGTATTCATCTAGTTTTTAAGCCTAATTACCTTGCTAATAATTCTCCTAATCATAATTATGAGATAATCCAATTTTTAACTCTTTTTCAACTAGCCTCTATACCCCCAGCTGGTGCAGGGGCTTGATCTGCCTCCAGGCTTAACATTAGGCAATAGCCTCTTAGCCACACATAGCTACACTCCCCATGCTTTAGCCCATCAAGAAAAATCACCAAACTGCCATCGAGAGCTGCAGAAATATGCGAATTTGCTGGCGCCAATTTTGTGAAGAAATCTATAGATCTACTCTTCCATAGAAGCAATTGGTCTAATTCCTCTTGGCCCCAGGGGTTTTGCAAGGGTGCTGTACATGCTGGTGATGTCAAATTTGTGAAATTCCTCAAGCAGAAGTGGCATCAAGCTCTGTATCAAATCTGCCAAAGTGACTTTGGTAAAATAGAGATTAAGCATTGGTTTGGTCAAATATTTTGTTTCCTAGCTTGATCGTCTACTAGACTAACTGCTATTGATGCCTTTGGAAGGAGTTGAGCTCATTTGAACTCTAAGGCCCCAGATCTGGCCACCCTCACACTCTGTTTTTTTCTGCACACAAAACACGGGATTATTTTGCTAATCAGTGATTAATCAACTAATCACTGTATTTTGGTACAATTGAGGGTTCAAATTTACCATTGGGTATTTGATACAGATCCCTATCACTTCAGATTGCAATTCAAAGATGGTTTGATACACCAACCATTGAGTACAGATTTGTTACCCTTGGTTTATGTCATTTTTGGTGAATTTATGCTGATAAATCTGTTGTAATCATCACTTAAACACTAGATTTGAGTTGTAAAAGGGTAGACACTACCCTTGAATCTTGAATTGGATCAAGAGGTAAGACCCCCTTCACATCATCCATGAGCAAGGCACAAGAGATAGCCAAATTCAATGGGGAGCAATTTTATACATAGTAAACAAAAACCATGTATTTTCTCATGAGGAAAAATATGTGGGGGCTAGTTGAGGGAAGAGATGAATGCCCAAAGGTGAGGGGAAAATGAGTGGAAGAGCAGGAATGAGAAAGCATTAGGACTCATCGCACTTAGTGAAAATAATAAAATCATTCACCACATCATAGGGATACAATGGGCAAAAGATGCATGGGATGAACTCAATAAATTATTTGGCACTCAAGCAAAAATTTCAAAGATAAATCTGTTAATGCAATTCTACAAACTTGACATGAAGGAAAGTGAACCTTTAATCACACACTTGAACAAATACAAAAGCATTAAGCAACAACTCGCGGCCACCATTGGCAAGAAGGTAGAGGATGATGAGGCACTAGCAGTGCTTCTGAAGAGTGTGGACAAAGGTGAATATGAAAACATTGTAGCAACCTTAAAGAATGTACCTGAATTGAAGCTGCATGAGATAGAAGGAGCTCTACTAGAGCAAGAGACCAAGATCAAAGAGAAGAAATGGGTGGACTCAATAGTTGGAGAGGAAAAAACATTCTTCACTCGAGGAGGATTCTCATGATGAGGATGAGGATGAGGCGAAGGAAGGACCTTCACTTGCCACAACTATGGAAATCCAAGACACATGGCAAGAGACTACTACATCAAACTCCGTGGAGAAGGAACGACATCCGCAAAATTCATGAGACCCCTAAGGAAGTGGAGTCAGATCATCTTTTCTGAGAGAGAGAGAGAGAGAGAGAGAGAGAGAGAGAGAGAGAGAGAGAGAGAGAGAGAGAGAGAGAGAGAGAAATTCCAAAACCTAATGTAACTTGCCTCAACAGAGTAAAACCACCTCTGTAGGCCATGTGGTAGATGTATGTGTGAGCACTTTAGTCAAGGTCACGGGCACTTGTAGTAGTAAGCCTTGGACACATAGAGAGAGAGAGTGTCAAGGACTATGAGTTTAAAGACTTGAGGCACTGGTCACACGGGCTACCAAGTAAGAGGGAAACTTGGTATAGGGTCCAGGTGTGCTAGGATTATTCACTTGAGGGGAGGTGTTGAAAATATACAAGTGAATGGGTGTGTGCGGGAACAAGCCCTTAGTAAGAGGCTACAAAAGAGAATCTGTAAATGAGGGAGAAGCAGTAGGTGAGAGGTATCTACTAGGAGAGAATAAAGGGTAGCATGAGAAGATTTAGGATATGTGGAGATATTCTGGGAAAAGTGAAGAGGTGGGGAGAATCAAGCAAAAGAGGTGGAGTGAATCAAGGAGAGATTAATGGGATTTGATGATTGGCATCTTGTGGATGTAAACTCTATAAATTGAGGCATTGGCCTAATGAGAATTTGCTGGTTTTTGAGTATCCAGGCCTATATTAAGCTATCCTCACTAATCTCATCTTAATCATTATCTAATCTCTTTGTTAATGATGTTGATTCTTGCATTTGATCCACCATAACTCATCACATTGCTGCAAATTTAATAGAAATGAGTCGAGTTCTTGGGTACAAATCGGATGAAGGATGCATGTATTATAATAATCGGTTATGCATTCCCAACAATGATGTAGGAATAAAGGGTGAGATTCTGAGAGAAGCCCATGATAGCCTGATAGCTGGACATCTAGGGTTTATAAAAATGGCTACATGTCTATGAAGACAAGTTTCTTCTGGCCAAGACTCAAAAAGGATGTACTTGATCATGTGCAGCAATGCTTATTGTGTCAGAGAGTCAAGGCAGAGAGAGTCAAGAATCTAGGAAAGCTGCAGCCCGCAGCCCCTAGACATTCCACAGATGAAGTGGGAATGTATTAGTATGGATTTTGTCACTGTACTACCTTTAGTGCAATCAGGTTACAACTCCATTTTTGTGGTAGTTGACAGACTAACCAAGTTGCCCGTGTGATTCTAGTGAAAGAAACCTACACTGTAGTGGATGTTGCCAGAGTTTTCCTCAAGGAGATCTTCAGATTGCATGGCTTACCCAAGAGGATAGTAAGTGACAGAGATCCTAAGTTCACATTGAAATTCTAGACTGCATTCTTCGAAGCAGTACAAACCTTCTTGGATCTCAGCACAGCCTATCACCCTGAGAGATAGATGGCTAGACTAAAAGAGTGAATCAGGTAATAGAAGATATCCTTTGGTCATGCTGTTGGTGGCAGGGAACCCAAGAAGTGGTTAAGCCACTTGCACTGGGTTGAATTTGCTTACAATTCTTCTTATCCCATCGAAGCATCGGAATGAGTCCTTTCAAAGCTTTGTATGGACAAGATTGCCTTACACCATTGACTTGGTCCGATCCGTTGATCAGAGTCGAGATGTCCATACAGATTCTTGATGACATGGACCAGCAAATGCAATCAATCCGTAAAGATATTAAGGCTACCCAAGATATAGGCAAAATCAATATGCTAATAAAAAGAGATCAGAGACAGTATTTGAAGAATCAAATATGGTCTTCATTCGAGTACGACCCGAAAGAAGTTCCTTATCTTTAGGGAAGTACAAGATACTCTCTCCAAGATACTATGGCCCGTATGCTGTTATAAAGAAAGTAGGAGATTTAGCTTATAAACTTCTTCTGCCTCCCCATCTCAAGGTACATAATGTATTCCATGTCAGTTTGCTTAAGAAATATGTACCGAGCTCGAGTCACGTGCTTGATGAAGAGCAATTGATTTCTCCGACTCAAGGCTAGATGGTACTCCAACCTAAAGAAATCCTTGACGATTGCAGGTTCTCAGGAGCAGAGTCCTCAAAGAGTTTTTAGTCAAGTGGAAGTTCTTTCCTCTAGAAGACGCCACTTGGGAGAAAGAAGAAGAGTTGGTAAAAGATTACCCCACGTTGCGAGATGAGGACATCTCGCGTTTTTCAAGTAGGAGAGGATGTAAGATTCCTCCTCAGCCTGAATAATGAATAAGCTTTTTTCCCAATCCCCTATGATCATTCCCTATTTCATAATGCAAGAAAATATTATTTTTCCTTGTAGAACCCAGTTGGACTTGGTTAGTGGCCTCCCTCACCTATAAATAGACCCTCGTTCCTTTGTATTCTCATCTTTGAGCTATATCATGCTAGTATTACCTTAAAATAATCATATTTCTATTATCTTTGAGCTATATCATGCTAGTATTACCTTAAAATAATCATATTTCTATTATCCCTTAAGTTTCCTCTTCTTTTGGGGAGCTTGGAGCTTCTCTCTCTCTCCAACAACTCTTGGAGTTTGCTCTTCTCATCTTGGTGACCAATTGATTGGTTGGGAGTGTGAGATCCCTGTTCCCACCGAGCAACGGATTCAGGATACTGGCAGCGGAAGTAACACATCATGTGCGGGTAGGGTCTCACACTCGGGGCCTCGCCCACGGATATCCGGACAAGAGACTAATCCGTCGGTTTTCCCAAAACCGAAACCGGAAAAACTTCCTTTACCCGGAAAGCATGGGCAATTCCACCAGGATAACTCTTTACTCTAACGTAGTCAAGATCATTACGGATCAACTGATCTGACTGCACCTTTAACGGTACTTGGTCAAATCAAGGAAGAAACTTGCACTTGGATCATTGGGATCAACGCTTTTTTCCCCATCAAGAGGCACAGCCGTTGATTCCTATCCATAGAACAATTTCTATCCGGGATTTACTTCATCTATCGTAATAATAGAAATTAAATCTCGATTTACGGATCCATCAGTCCAGCCTAACCCCATCCGATCCCATGGGTTAGCCAACCGCCCAACCACTGTAGTGATGGGATCCAATTTGGAATTTGGTTAGGTTTTGTCCCGGGTACCAAGGAAAAGAGTTCCAAGGCCCCCTAGCCGGAAGTTCATGCAAACATAAAACTAGCCACACCACTTACACACCCAATATGAAATTGCCTTTTTCTTAGCATCAGCTAACTTTAAAACAATCCTTTAATGAAACCATAGTACCACTGATCACAATCTTCCAATTTATCCAGTTGATTCATAATTTCCCATCATTCCTTCATCAGAGTATCTATGGCATCATTGGCAACTAGAACGCTCACCACCTGTCCACACAGGGGCCTTTTCAATAGTTCCTAGCCCATAATACTCAACAATATAATCACTTATAAAAATCAAGATGGACTCTCGTTGAAGATCAGCAAGATCAACCAACAGATCCATATAAAGAGCCATGGATTCATCCATTGAAGACCAGCAAGGTCAATCAACCAGATCCATGCCCGGTTTCACAAAACAACTCTTACTCCTTGTTCCAATATCTTCCTCGACGCACGCGTGGGTATCCTAGGCGACCCAGAGCCCGAGCACCGTATGGTCAGCACCCTCTAGGATCCTTCGCAGGTGACCTAGCGCTTCACTCATAGGCCGCTTCCTTGGTCCCTCATCCACCGTACCGGAAGCTCACCATTTTAATCGAACCGAGGCTGGTCAAGACCTCGGCCGACCTTGCTACGCGAGACGTCCTCCATTGACTCTCCGTCACAGCAGTTGCAACTTTAACCACGACCTTAATCACAAGACGGTCAAAATGCTTCCCCAGCATTCTTGACATAAAACAGCCATTTACAAACAGCATTTACAATAGTTTACAAATACAATTTCTATATTAACTCTCATTTTTCCACATTATCCCTCATTAATCCACATTACTTATTCCACATTCCATTTATATATATACTCATCCAATCACATCATTTTCCATCTCTTCACTTCATATTCCTTCACATCACATATCATATATTCACATCCATATCCACATCCATACATCCACATCCACATCCACATTCACATCCATACATCCACATCTACATGCTTACCTCCATTTTCACATCCTCATTTATACATCCACATCCCGTATCCACATTCATACATACACATCCATATCCACATCCATACATCCACACCCACATGCATACATCCACTATCACGTCCTCATTCATACATCCACATCCACATACATACATACATCCACATCCACATTCCCATTCACATCTACATCCACATCTACATCCACATTCACATACATCCACATCCACATCCACATTCCCATTCACATCCACATTCCCATTCACATCTATACATCCACATCTACATCCACATACATACATCCATCCACATCCACATTCCACATTCACATCTATACATTCACATCTACATCCACATCTATACATCCACATCTACATCTACATCCACATACATACATCCATCCACATCCACATTCCACATTCACATCTATACATTCACATCTACATCCACATTCACATACATCCACATCCACATTCCCATTCACATCTATACATCCACATCTACATCCACATACATACATACATCCACATCCACATTCCACATTCACATCTATACATCCACATCTACATCCACATTCACATACATCCACATCCACATTCCCATTCACATCTATACATCCACATCTACATCCACATTCACATCTATGCATATACATCCTCATGCATACATCCACATTCACATTCATACATCCACACTCCCATCTCCACATCCACACATCCACATACATACATCCATTTCCACATTCCCATTCATATAACCCCATATGCCTTCACATCTAATCTTTTACGTCACATCCATTCTTGCCCTATCATCACAACCCATATACATCTTATCCTATCACATACACTTCTTACCTCATCTCATACACATCTTATCACATCTTAATTCATCTTATTACCTCTTATCACATCTTATACACCTCTTATCACATCCTATCACATCTCATATCTATTTATAGAATACAAGAGAACTCTTATATTTGATATAAGATTTCTTTACACATTTATTTATGAATAAATTCTATTTAAGGAGATTAATACTTTCAAAGTAAAAATCAATCTTTTATGCATCTTCCTATGCATAAATTCATTTTTAATGAAAATGACACTTTTGAATTAAATTTTAATCTTTTATGCATTTTTCTATACATAAATTCAATTTAGATGAGAATGACACTTTTGAATTAAAAAATCAATCTTTTATGCATCTTCTTATGCATAAATTCAATTTGGTAGGAATTACACTTTTAGAATAAAACAATTTCTCTTATGCATCTAAGTTAAGCATAAAATCCATTTATGAGGAAAATCACACTTTTAGTATAAAAAGAATATCTTTTATGCATACCTATATGCATGAAATTCAATTATGATAAAAGTCACACTTTTATAATAAAATAATCAACTTTTATGCATACCTCTATGCATGAAATCTAATATGATAAAAGTAACACTTTTGATATAAAAATTTTTCCATTATGCATACTTCTATGCATGAAATAAAAATGGTAAAAATAACACTTTTGATATAAAAATTTATCCATTATGCATACTTCTATGCATGAAATAAAAATGGTAAAAATAACACTTTTGATATAAAAATTTATCCATTATGTCTAATATTAAAATTCAATTTCTCCATGATTGTAATGAAATTCTTTCAATTAATCTAGGATGATAATTCCTAGAATATGGTAGGAAGTCCTCTTTTTATGCTTTGAATGAGATTATTTTATGCATAATTTTTATAAAAATTTTGCCATAGCTCCGCTGCTATGACTGATAAATCTCAATTTTTCTAAGGGATAATGCTTATCATTAAGAAAATAATTAAAATGATCTCTAATTGGATTATTAATCCATAATGGATTGAATCATCAATATTCATAAACTAAAAGCATAGAAAAAAAGCCATTAATTTGGCCTCAAGCATAGCTTAATCTTGGGTTAAGGAAAAGCTTTATGAAAAGCTTGATTTGGATTGAGAACGGGTCATGAGTATGACCATTTCTTGAGTGAGAGAGAGAATTTACATAAGAATCATTAGAATTTAAACATAAATGAAAATTAACTTCAATAGCATTTATTAAATTATGTAACTCTTCACTACTATTCAAACTTCAATAGCATTTAAAAAAAAACCATACCAATTAAACTTCTCAAGCTTGAGAGGGGTTGAGAAGAGAGAAACATTGAGAAATTATAGAAAGAACAATATTCACTAATTACCTTACAACTTGCTTGATTCTTTGTTCACGGTAGAGGCCCCCAACCAATCAATTGGTTAAGTATGTTGATGGAGCCACTAATGGGGATTGAAGAAAGAGGGAAGCTCCAAAAAACTAGTGAATTATTAAATGAATTCACAGTTCTTGGCTTAGGTGGAGTAGAGTAACGATGCATAAACACTATATATTTTTCAACAAGGGGAAGGCTTCTATTTATAGGAAAAATTGAGCTCCTAACCAAACAAACTGATTCTAGAATTTTCTAAATCAGTTTGGTCAATATTTGACCATTTTTAGGTCAGTTAAGCTAACTTTTTGGAACTAGACTTAAATGAGGAGAGAGGAGAGATGAAATATCTCAATTTTTATGAGTTTAAAACTCATTCAAGCATGTGAAATATGCACCTCTTTTAAAGAACTCCCCTTCCTTACATATGTCATATTTTTAATATTGCTCATAGTTTTTTACTAATAAACCTTGTACATTTTCAACTCTTCATCTTATGTGAAATATGCACCTCCTTTAAAGAACTCCCCTTCCTTACATATGTCATACTTTTAATATTGCTCATAATTTTTTTTCTAATAAACCTTGTACATTTTCAACTCTTCATCTTATGTGAAATATGCACCTTCTTTAAAGAACTCCTCTTCCTTACATATGTCATACTTTTAATATTGCTCATAATTTTTTACTAATAAACCTTGTACATTTTCAACTCTTCATCTTATGTGAGCATTTACTCATTTTTGGGTATTTTCTTTTTACAATTTGGATTTATCTCCTCCCTACACATGGATTGATGCTATTGGCCCATAGAAACCTTAATTGGACCATAGTCTAAAGATTTCTGAAAATCTAGACCCTTAGGCTAAGGTTCTTTATACCTATTTCCAATTAATTCCAATTGCACATTGGAAAATTCTTTTTTAAATTTCTGTTTCAGGGGAACTCATCTGAATTATAAGAGATATTTTTCTATCCAAAAATATTCAAAATCTAAATATTCTCTCTCTAGAATATTTTCTCTCTCTAGGTTAAAACAGTCACAAACAAGATCTCTTATATTTCAGAAAAGGAATTGATTACAGGGGAATATACTAGACATCAAAAAGGGGTTGGGAGAGGAATCTTACATTCTACCCCACTTAAAAAACGCGAGATGTCCTCATCTCGCAGGTGGAGTATGCTCTCTTTCATCATCTTTTTCTTCTTCAATCACATTCAACGTTACGCCTTGGAAGTGGACGGTCGATTTTTCCCTGGTATTCTGCTGGCTTATGGATGACTTGAGAATTGTCGGTTAAGCCTTGGTTTTTTTTTTTTTTTTTCAATTGCAGTAAGGATCTGCCCCTCTTTCCTCTTCTACTTCTTCTGCAATTGTGATTGCTCTGGCTGCTGCAGTCTGAGGTGGAATTCTTTCTCTTTGGTTGCCCCTATTCTGGAAAGGAGTTCTGAGGTTACTCTGGGTAGAGGTAGATGGTTGATTTGGAGTTCTTCTGGGGTTATCCTGGCTTGGGCGAGACGGACCCTGATTAGACTGGTATGAAGGAATTGGTCTCTGAATTCGGGGTCCTAGACTTCCCTGTCCCCTTGACATGGCAGGAGTTGGGCAGTCTTTTAACTGATGACCAAAACCTTGGCATCCAAAACACCGGTTCTCACTTCTGGTCTCATTGTTCTGCATCCTTAAAATAGATGGTCCTCCTGAGAAAGTATTCTGGGGGAAGGATCTTCCTTCACTTTGGAATCTTCCTGCATCTTGATTCTGAATTGGTCCTTGCTGCCTCTTTGGGGGTGGAAAGTTTGAAGTACCTTCCTGGGCTTGGAATCTTTTAAAGTTAGAGGGTGCAGGCTTTGGCGGGACCTTTACTACAAAGGCCTTGGCAAAATCCTTTGCCATTTTTACTGCTTCAGCCATGGACACTGGTTTGGCATTTTTGACCAATGTGTCTAAGGGTTCGTTCATTCCCCGAATGAACCTGGCCATGAGCTGTTCTTCGTCTAGAGGTGGTGAGTATTTGAGTAGAAGAGCAAAGGCCTGGTGATATTCTTCAATGGTTTTGTTCTCCTGCTTTAGTTCTAAAAATTCGTTCATTTTGGTTTCCAAAAATCCAGGGGGACAAAATCTCTTTCTCAAATAGGTTTTTAGGTCATTCCAAGATTGAGTATTTCTATTCAGACGGTTGGTGTCACAGTGGTTCCTCCATGCTACCCTGGCTGTTTCCACTATTTTCAACCGGCCAAGAGCCATTTTGCTCAGCTCATTATAACCTGTGACGTCAAAATACTCTTCCATGGCTTCCACCCATTTCTCCACAGTCTCACCCAGGTTCTCCCCTTCTCCTTTGAAGGGTCCTGGCTGAGTCCTATGAAGAGCCTTGCGAACATCAGGGTCAAGTTCGTTATCTTCAAGGATAGGGTCTGGCTGCTGACGGCTACGGTTTCCTCGTCTCATGATTCTGTCAAAATTTATATATTAGAGAGAGAATAGTTATAAGATCAGAAGGGAGATTCTTATTTTTGAATACTTCAATAACTGGGGAGAAATTTTACATTCTACCCCACTTAAAAAAGTGCGAGATGTCCTCATCTCGCAAGGTAGAGGACAACTCTTTTTCTTAAGATCCAATTTTTATTCTGGGGGTTGCTTATATTCTGGTCAACCCAACAGAACACTGGGATAAATATCCCTTATATAGAACTCATCATTAAATAACAATTCATTTAACATGATAATGGTCCATTAGACCGAAAAATTTCCTTTGGAACATTCCTCCACGGAACTTCAGTCAAGCAAGTTCTCAATTTGACATCCCTTAACTTGATCTACCGGTCAAGTATTAATAGCAGCAATCTGACAGCACAACCCACTAATCTCATAGTGATTTGCTGAATTCATTATCATCATTCTAGTTATGAATATCATCACAGGGACTCGTCCCATTCCCCCTCATTGTGGTTTCATTATAATTCAACTAATTTTTAAAAATCAACATTTTTCAATCAGCATTTTCAATCAGAATCCAAATCAATTCATCAATTCTCAAACAGAATTAAAAATCATATCAATCACATTCGAAATCATCATCTGGATAGCATTAACGCTTATAATTTCAAGTCTTAGATTTACTCGTATATACTGTCAGTAAAGAGCTGCAGTTATACTCTCGGTATATACGGTAGTCACGGCCCTTGGAGTTATAAGGTAAATACCATCATGTCTAGGCCTCAAGCAAGTCAGGGATTCTATATAATTGCGGTACTTCCATCGGAAGACCCAATTACCAATTTACGAATTTCAGTTTGAATATCAAATTGTATGAATTATATCACACAATTACAACCTTTTTTTGTGCTTCTTGATAAATTTTTGACATATTTGGTTTCTCAGTTGATCTTTATTAGCCAATTGCTCTGATACCAACTGTGAGATCCCTGTTCCCACCGAGCAACGGATTCAGGATACTGGCAGCGGAAGTAACACATCATGTGCGGGTAGGGTCTCACACTCGGGGCCTCGCCCACGGATATCCGGACAAGAGACTAATCCGTCGGTTTTTCCAAAACCGAAACCGGAAAAACTTCCTTTACCCGGAAAGCATGGGCAATTCCACCAGGATAACTCTTTACTCTAACGTAGTCAAGATCATTACGGATCAACTGATCTGACTGCACCTTTAACGGTACTTGGTCAAATCAAGGAAGAAACTTGAACTTGGATCATTGGGATCAACGCTTTTTTCCCCATCAAGAGGCACAGCCGTTGATTCCTATCCATAGAACAATTTCTATCCGGGATTTACTTCATCTATCGTAATAATAGAAATTAAATCTCGATTTACGGATCCATCAGTCCAGCCTAACCCCATCCGATCCCATGGGTTAGCCAACCGCCCAACCACTGTAGTGATGGGATCCAATTTGGAATTTGGTTAGGTTTTGTCCCGGTACCAAGGAAAAGAGTTCCAAGGCCCCCTAGCCGGAAGTTCATGCAAACATAAAACTAGCCACACCACTTACACACCCAATATGAAATTGCCTTTTTCTTAGCATCAGCTAACTTTAAAACAATCCTTTAATGAAACCATAGTACCACTGATCACAATCTTCCAATTTATCCAGTTGATTCATAATTTCCCATCATTCCTTCATCAGAGTATCTATGGCATCATTGGCAACTAGAACGCTCACCACTTGTCCACACAGGGGCCTTTTCAATAGTTCCTAGCCCATAATACTCGACAATATAATCACTTATAAAAATCAAGATGGACTCTCGTTGAAGATCAGCAAGATCAACCAACAGATCCATATAAAGAGCCATGGATTCATCCATTGAAGACCAGCAAGGTCAATCAACCAGATCCATGCCCGGTTTCACAAAACAACTCTTACTCCTTGTTCCAATATCTTCCTCGACGCACGCGTGGGTATCCTAGGCGACCCAGAGCCCGAGCACCGTATGGTCAGCACCCTCTAGGATCCTTCGCAGGTGACCTAGCGCTTCACTCATAGGCCGCTTCCTTGGTCCCTCATCCACCGTACCGGAAGCTCACCATTTTAATCGAACCGAGGCTGGTCAAGACCTCGGCCGACCTTGCTACGCGAGACGTCCTCCATTGACTCTCCGTCACAGCAGTTGCAACTTTAACCACGACCTTAATCACAAGACGGTCAAAATGCTTCCCCAGCATTCTTGACATAAAACAGCCATTTACAAACAGCATTTACAATAGTTTACAAATACAATTTCTATATTAACTCTCATTTTTCCACATTATCCCTCATTAATCCACATTACTTATTCCACATTCCATTTATATATATACTCATCCAATCACATCATTTTCCATCTCTTCACTTCATATTCCTTCACATCACATATCATATATTCACATCCATATCCACATCCATACATCCACATCCACATCCACATTCACATCCATACATCCACATCTACATGCTTACCTCCATTTTCACATCCTCATTTATACATCCACATCCCGTATCCACATTCATACATACACATCCATATCCACATCCATACATCCACACCCACATGCATACATCCA